>NW_027223757.1:2500-238797 GCF_028538775.1 Myotis yumanensis
CCGAGGAACCTGACAATGCGAAGCAATCATTGGAGACAAGGTGAGCGGCATGAAAGCAGCACCACGAGGGGCCACAGTGGCCCCTGACCAGCAGCACATGCCAGGCACCGCACCTCACATCGCCACACACACACAGGATCCCAATGACAATATTATGGGCTCAGTCAGCAACATAGACCACGGAGTCTAAATTTGAATTTTCAGAGCCTTTATTAAGCTGGCCAGCTGACTGTAGCCACGTCCCTCCCATAGGAGCATCACAGCTTACAGTGCTGACCGAGAGAAGAGCAAAGCCTTCCATCTGCAATACCATGAAGTATTTCCAAAGGAAAGGAGAAAAGAAAGGGTGCAGCGGCTCAGTAACCGTTTCTGATACTGGGATGGTAAAAGGTCACAGAAAGCTTACAACTACAAATGGGAGGAAAGCAAAGTGGCAAGTGGCTCGGCTTAATCAGAACACATTGCTTTTCTAGCCAGATAATTAGCAATTTATCTCCCCCATGGTCCCGGACCCTCAGCACACTCAGTCATTCTTCTCTGCCAGGCCCCTGCCACTACCGCAAGAAGATCACAAGGCCAGCACAACTCAGCAGTTCTGTGCAGTGAAATCAGATCACATGCAGGCACAGATGCCACGAACCATCCGCACAACGCAGATGCAAGCAGACAACCGTCCCCACACACCAAGGACGCTTGCAACGGAAAACAGGACACATGCAGCATTGTGCAGCAAGCTATGACAACACACTCATTGCAAGGAAGTGCAGGGAAAGGCTCCTTCCCAGACAGAAAGTCCCCTCCAAACAAGAGTTGCAGGAATCAGATGTACCCCAGCCACCTAAGGAAAGATGATGGGGACACCTGCTCCTAGCACACCAGAAATGCCTTCACAAAACTCCTTGCCCTAGGAAACAGAAATGGCAAAGCCTGCCGGGAACACCCACGAGAACCAAGCGGTTGCCACAGAAAGCAAAGGCGCAAATAGATCCAAAATGTGACAGCCAGGAAAGCAATGCCAAGCAGAAGGGAGCACTGACTCACACTCTCCCACTGAGTTGGCACAAGCAAACACCCTTGAATGGTTTCCCTGACAGTCCGAGCACAACAAGCCCTCTGGCTTCACACAGGAAACAAAGCAGAAAGTTGAATGCCTGTGTGCCAGACCCAGAGAAAGGGAGCTGGTGGGACACAGAGCAGACACACATGCCACACAAACTTAGGTATCGGCAGCACAACCATGCAGTCAACAGTGCATGGGCAGAACGTTCCCAATGGGCAGGCAACCGCACACAACCAACAAGGGAAGCAAGCACGATGCGGGGGATGACGTGACGCTGGCACAAAGCCAGAAAGGCAGCCGAGCCTATATTGAAAGGCCCTGGAGCTTGGCACAGCAGATACTTTTCAAAAGGACTCCAGGGAAAGATCACATAGGAAAGGGTCGCACATTTCCGCAGCCATCACTACTTGTAGCCATTCCTGAACCACAGCGGGCCACCACAGGATCAGCACTCTCCAGCGAAATACACAGTGCCACAGCACACTGTTGCACAGACAACTGTCACCAACCACATGCTCACTGTCAAGTGCTTCAACAAATTGCAGGCATATCACAAGAGACTGGACCAAGGGAGTCTCTGACACCGCAGAAAGATCTTTGCCTGGAAATTGTAATGGCTCTCTGCAAGCAAGGCCAGTGGCAGCAAACTGTACAATCGGGAGGGGTGGAAGGAATGTTTGGGCGATGCCCATGGAAGTGGGAGCCTGACACAGAAAGCACAGAAGCTGAGCAGAACCCTGTGGCACGGCTCAGGTGCTGCCAGGAGCTGTGCATGGCAGCCTGCAGGACTTCCATTGGCGGGTAAAGAACCCATAGTACAGGCACCAGCACAGCAACACATCAGTCACAATCCACATCCAACCAACCACACATGAGAAGAAGAAGAAGAAGAAGAAGAAGAAGAAGAAGAAGAAGAGCACTGCACAAGGCTCCACTGTGAAGAATGGCAAAGTGAGCTTCGGCTTTGCTCAAGCACAAATGGCGCACAAGCAGCAGAACTCATTTTCTCACTGTGAGAAAGCAATCGCACTGCCACAGGGAAACAACAGACAACCGTGAATGATGACTCCGGACCCACCCTGCAGACTACAGGCCAGGGTGCCTTGCCATGGCAAGACCACCGTACAGCATGGCTCAGCACACACAGGGCAGGAAAGGAGAGGAGCCGGCACGGGAACGAGCACAGGGGGAGCAACCCCTGAGCCAGCACAGGAACCAAGCCATTGGCACACATTGGTGACGCGCATCAGCAAAGATGGCCAAGCACAAGAGGAACGGAGGCTGACCCAAAATCTCAAAAACACAAGGGACAGCGGCAACCCATTGGACCTGAAAGAGAGACACCTCCCATGACATGCCATCGATCAGCATATCAATGACTGCCCTAGAAAAGGCACACCTGACACAGCCCACAAGCGCCGACATGAATCTGCTGGGCAAAGCGACACACGACACCCAGCAATTCCCCTGGAAACCCTGGGGACCACGTGACCCATGGACCTGGAAGCACCCGATGGAAGGAAGCCCTGCAGAGGCAGACCCGGAAAGGGCTGCGCCGCAACCAGCTGTGTTCTGAGGGCGAGGATTCATGCAGCAACCTGCCCTTGCCATGCAGAAATACTGAGCGACAAGCCCAAATGCCAAGGGATCCACCCTTGCTGCGGTCCTTCTTTCCCCCACGGCACGAGGGAAGAACCCACCCTCAGAGCAGCGGAACCACCCACCCCAAAGTAGTCACTTCAGGGATGCCGAGACTGACAGAACTGCTTCTTGGAAATCAGGGCCACGAGCAAGGGGGGAGGGGTGCATGGCTGGCCTTCCAAGCAAAGAATCACAGAAGGGAGTAGGCAGGCCCATCCCTCACAGAATGCACAGATGGCCAGTTTGCTATCAAGGGTCTGCCAACTGTGATTTCTATGGGACCTCATGTGTGTGAACACCTGGAGCACAGAATGGTAGAGGTGGGGCATGCTTGTGGGCATGAACACAACTCCGCCCCAACAGAAACTGCCAATGTCAGTGTGGGAACCCCCAGTCGGCGAACTCCCCAGGAATTGGGACGTTGGTGGAAGCATCGGAAAGGACAAACCGCTGAGCGTACAGGAACACACCATGGCATGCAGCCATGCCATGAACGCCACGCATACCTTGCTGAGAGAAATGATGGCATTGAATGCTGGACTCGGTGGGACAGTGCTTGCTCTTGGAGGGGATCATAGGCAATGCGTCAGCATCGCACCACATGGTAAGAGAACAAGCATGGCACCGCTGAGCTGAAGGCAGTGCAATGTTTGGGGACTTACATGCAAGTTGCATCTGGCAGCCAATTTGGGGTGAACCAATTCTGCTGGCATTCGATGGCTGCTAAGAGTGGGAGACGGCTTAGCTGATGACAGCTATCATCTGGGAATGGATGCCATGACTACACCCTGAGAAAAGCGTTGTCATGGACCTGTCAGCTACGCTGCCTTTGGAAGCACTGCTGTCACAGGCAGCACCGCAAACGCAATCAGAAGCCCAAATATCCTGTGCAAAGACTGAGCACAACCGAGGGATAAATTAGCAACCCTTAAACATACTCCGTGGAGACTCTCACAAGTACTTGAATGATGGCACGCATATGGTGAAGCCCAACTCTTTGCCCATCCTGGTCAGCGCACTCAAGAAGTAAGTAAGAAGTTTCTTGATGTAGCCAGTCATGAAGATCACGTTGTTTCATCAGACACTGGCAAAAGGGTAAATTTCCCATGGAATGGATCCACTGTTCTACTCCCTCAGGAATGGCACGCCGTGAAATACATTGCAATATGTGCGCGGTCATCATGCCCTTGGGAATTGTCGATGGCACATGGGTTCTCTTTGATAGCATGGGATTACCTTTCAATGGATTAGGAGGCACCGCCACCAAACTGGAGGCATGCACAGTGCCTGAGGAAGTGAAGGCTACATTGATTCCAAGACATAGCTTGTCCCCATGCAACAGTAGCCTTCCATTCAATTGGGTGCAGGGACAGTCTGCGGCAACACCATGATTTGTGAGGACCACGAAGGAATCACCAGGACCAAACTCTACAAGACCATGCATCCTGCAAACAGAACCCACCTCACGTGCACACAGGGTGAACTGCGAGCTCGCTCATCTCGAGCCTGAACAGCATGTGACATCAAACTCTAAAGTCTAAGTACTGCATCGCAAGGGAAATGAAGCAAGCACTCTGAAAGCACTGTCACTGCTCCTATGAAATGGAGAGATACAGCATCATCAGGGCAAACACTGTACCAACCATGGACAGCAGCACTGCTGTGCAGACTCAGCACTCCCTTAGCAGGTCCTCTGTCATGTTTCCAGTGCTGTGATGCCATGCCTCTTGTCTTGCGGCATTCTTTTGCTAGTGTGTGTATTTTGAGCAGGCTGACATGTTCCTTTCATGCACACGGAAGCAATCACATTGCATCCGCCATGCTGCTGCCACGGAAAGGGCAAGCAGTGGCACGCACACATCTCAAGTAAGGAATTGTACCTTAATGCTCACCAATGTCACGCACAGGGCCAGCAATCGAGCGGACAGTGCAGCAGAGCACAGCGGAAACCGAGGGGGAAACCCCCGCAGGGGGAAACAGAAGGGGAAATTGTCAGCTGAAGCTGCAACACACACAGGCAACAGGACATGTCATTGAACAGAAGGGAAGTTCATGACACAGGAAACACACACAGCTACCAGAGAGCATGAATAGGCATGAGGCAACAACCCGTGTTCTCTTTTGCTGCACATGCTGATGGCAACATCACCAGAATGGTGACTGGCATTCTAGGAGCACAGGGCAGGGAACATGCACACACTGTCCTCCTAAGCACTGCAATAGCCTGAGAAGAACTTCGACATAAGTGCTGTCCTTGTCATCACTGGCATGGGCCCTGCCGCATCATCAGTGTGGCTGGACTCATCGCACTGGAAACATGATGGCCCGACACACACAGGATCATGGCAGACGGACACCCGACAGCCAGCAGACACTCGCAGCCATAACACACGCACAGCACAATGCTGCCAGTGCTGGAAAGCACACAACATGCTTTGAGTGGCAGGAGCATGTAGCTGGACAAGTGGAACGAAAAGTTACCTAGAAGAGGACATTCTGCCAGGAAAAAGCGGGAGCCTGCAAGCAGGCCACGTCAAAACAAAGTCTTGCAAGCAAAACCTATTGTTCAGAGGCATAACTGTCTTTGACGTGATAAATAGTCCATGAGGGCATGGAAAGTTTAAGGGAGGAAGTACTGCTGCAGGTGGAAAGGGTCTTTGTATGACATAGGAAATTAATAGTGCAATGTGTAACTTAGCTCTGATGATCTCATAAGCATGCCTGTTAAGCACTGCCACTTGCTGTACTTCATTGGCATTTGCTATACTCCCCAAACAAAAGCTACGAGAGCTTTTAGGAGCATTGCTACTAGCCTGAGCAAGTGGTAGCCCTCTGCTTGTCCGCATCATGTCATCAGACTCATCTCTGCATCTCCGTTCAGACAGAACACCAATGGGAACACATGCAAGGGCCAGCACCAAACCAACCAGCAAACAGCTCCTACCACCGCAGCACAGACCACAAGCAGCAAGGCAGCAGGCCAACCTGAAAATGCCACAGCACACTGCACAGCACAGCGCAGGGCAGGACAGAGCACAAAGACTGCACGGCAGGGACAGCACTTACCTTTCGTGAAAGAAGGTCGGAAGTCGTTCACTGCGGTGGATGACAAACGTCGTTTCCCAAGGAGCCATGCCACAGAGCTGCCGTCACACATCCCTGCGGAGAATTGCAAAGTCCGTGAGTGATGGAACTGCGGCATGAAGGGATTCCCCTCAACACACCTCATGGCCACCATGGAAGAAATCGGCGAGCAGCATGGAACTACATGGCAGCCTAAGGCAACAACACATGAGCAGGAAATAAAGGATGGGACTGGCACAGCCGTCAGGACAACAAAAGTAAGGGACACGACATCAGGCCACAGCCAAGCAGCACAAACAGACAGGTAGCAATCCCCAAACACGAACAGCACAGCAGCTACAGCGCGCCAACTGAAGGCCCACATTCCAAAATCCAACTCCAATCGGCCAGAAGTACAGAGACAAGACTGGCAGTCTGCAGGCAGCCACAGCAAGGCTCAAAGGAACCACCAGTCTCAACAGCACATCTCAGTGACTGAGACCGAAGCTAAGAAGCAGGCTCACAGTGAGGGGGCACGCTGCCATTATTGGTTGGCACACAGTGGAAGAGACTGACAAGAGGATAACCAGCAAACACAACTCCTCCCTGTGTCTCCCTGTTTCTCTTTATGTCCCTCGGCCTCTCTCTACCTCTCTCCCTCTCTCCCCCCTCTCCCCACCCTCTCTGTCTCCACCCCCTCTCCCCTCCCTCCCTCCCTCCCTCCCTCCCTCCAAACCTCCCCCGAAACCTCCAAGCCTCCAAACCTGCACTCCCCCCCCAACCCTAACCCTAATGCACACATCAAGCACCATAAGGACATGTGAAAGGTGAGCAGAGAAGACACGGGAAAGAACAGACAGCAACTGTGATGAAGCTCCCTGCACATGCACGCATCACATGTGCGCATGCAAGCACAGAAGCGTCATCAGTCAGGGAACAGCTGTCCACGGTGCCGGAGCCGGCAACAGACAGCGAGCAATTGCCTGAAGACATGGCGAGGAACAAAGCAGTGACAAGGAGGCAACGTTTGGCAGCAGCAAGCAGCACGGAACCACAAGAACACCTCAAGGAAGACAGCGAAGGAAACAGTCAACAGCTGCAGGGAAGGCTCCACGGTGCACGCAGCCATTCTGCCAGCACACTGTGACGGCAGACCACACCAAAAAAGCCTTCCTAGGAGTCAATGAAGCGAAGGTCGGTCCTCGGGAAAACACACAAGTGGGGGGCAGCAGGGAAGCACTCACAGTCAATGAAGAGCAAGCTCTCCATGGCAGCTGCCCACGGGGTAAAAGGTGCCCGCAAAGAAAAGACAACGCAGGACGCGATCGCAGGAAAAGCAGAAGCTCACGGCAGGAGAAGAAGGCAGAAGACATGTCAGGGAATGCCTGACATGCAGCCAGAAACAGCACTCTCGGAAGCCTTTCCTAAAAAAGCGATGCTGCTCCAAAAATAGCCACAAGGCGGCAGCAAAGCATCACAAATGAAGTGGCGCGCACTTGACAGCGCACAGAGAAGGGATGGCCGATCCGTCCTCGGGCTGGGCACAACAGACGCCGCCAGCATGGAAAACGGGCTGACTGTAAGCGGCTGGCATACCCGGGCGGGGAAGCACCATGGAAATCTGCAAGAGGCATCATGAAGGACTAAACCAAACTGACATGTGAAGGCTTTCCCACCAAAGCACGATGTAGCGCAGGAAAGCATGCAAACCAGTGTCCAGGCAGGCCAGGGCTGACAAGCCTTCATTGCCCAGGCAAGCGACCAGTACGGAGACCACAAAGGAAACGCACGAACCAGACAGTGGAAAACGACTGCACACGCAGAAGTGGCCAAACGGACTCAACACAAGATCACTGTGAGCGACCGATAATGCGGAACAACACCCAGATGCCGCGATGCACACGCACGTACCAGAAACTGTGCCAAGGGAACCAAAAGCATCCTGGATTCCGGAAACCACCTCTCGGAAAACACGGAGACAGGGAGATGCCCCCTGCAGCCTGCATAAAGCAGCAATGCAGCAAGCAATGCCAGCGCTACAGGTGCCCAGCACTCATTCGCCTCCTTCAATGGAGAGTCAGGGCCAGGAAAGAGGCTGGAAGGAGGACAGGTGCCCAGGATTGAAGCAGACACATCGAGCAAGATAACAATGCATCAAAACAAACAGGAAAAAGAAAGGAAGACAAGCCCCAGGCAGAACTGAAAACAGCGGCCCTTTGCCACGGCACAGAAATTCGCCGCCTCATGCACCAAGGGCAGAAAACTTGTAGCACTTTTACGAGCACAGATGGCCAGTGACATCAGAGCGCACACCCCAAAAAGCACAATCCCCAAAGGACTGTGATGGGGCACCTCAGATAGGATGCACTGCAGAATGCATGTAACGCATGTTAGATCCCCAAGGGCAAGAAAAAGAACTTATGAGATGCAGGGGAAACTGCGAAACAAATCTGCAGAGGCTATGGAGAAGAACAGCAGTCAGAGAAAGACTTACTGTCCTCAGTTAGCAGACATCCTGGGCACAGCAGAACGCCAGCATCCAAAACACACCCGACAAAGCAGGAAACAGGGACAGACCACACACTCACATCAGCTGAGGTACTTCCAGGCAGGCATACAGACAAACAGGAAGGAAGGAAGGAAGGAAGGAAGGAAGGAAGGAAGGCAGGCAGGCAAGCATGTCTAGACAGCCTTCGAAATGCTCTCAACAAATAAATGAAGTAAGAAAGTGTAACAAGCCCTAACTGGTGTGACTCAGTGGATAAAGCATCAGCCTGCGGACTGAAGGGCCCCACGTTGGATTCCACTGAAGGGCATGTACCTTGGTTGTGGGCACATCCCCAGTAGGCGGTGTGCAGGAGGCAGCTGATTAATGTTTCTGACCCTCTCCCTCTCCCTTCCTCTCTGGAAAGAATCAACAAAATATATTCAAAGGAAAAGAAAGGGCAACACCACACCACCAGCTCCCCACTGCTGCTGAAAGACTGCGCCATCCCACTGATAGCCACCAGACGGCAGCAGAGGAACAGAACCAACACTCAGAGCTGTGGAAGCGCAGCAGTGCCGGAACAAGCCTCGAACAGCGCACAACAGACGCTATGAGTTGCAAGGCAAAAGCATACCTCGGTGACCAAGTGGAGAAGAGTGACAGACCAACGTCGCACAGCAGCGTAGAAACATGCACGGCAAATCATGACCCTGCAGTGACATCAGTAATCATAGACAAGAAACGCCTAAGCAGGACAACATGCTGACCACTCTGCAGAAGCATGACGTGAAGCAGAAAGCACACACACGCGGAGCCAAGGAGGAGCCCGCACAGGCAGCAACCGCACGCAAGCGAACACTCAGAAACCTCAACATGAAGAAATGGCCAAAGGGGCTCACACGGCAGTGGCAGCTACTACCCTTGCTGGGACCACACTGGAAGGCATCCCTGACAAAGTGCAGAAACCGTGGAAACAGGCAGCGGCATCCCTGACTCTGGAACTCACCCTTCTCACAGTTGCAAGGCAGGGACGGCTTCCCGCCAGTCTTGATAGACCAGGAGTAGAACAAGGACTTTCAAGGGTACGGGAACCAAGGACTTCTGTGGCCCCATGACAGAAGAGACTCGATCCAGAAGGAGCATGCCAACACAACATGTGGCCGGAGAACAAATGTCGCCGTGGAAGCAGCATGAGACAAGCAGGAAATGGCAGGAAAACAGCAAAGTGGGACAAGGCAGAGCAGTGCACAGCCCCTGGTGGGAACCTAAGGACACGAAGCCAGAGCAATGCCCATCATGACCCCTAAGCAAAAGCAAGCCTCTCCATGGAAACCCGTTAGGAAGAAAGGGTAGGGGGTAGTGGAGGGAAGGACAGGTCCTCAAGAGAGGCAAGCACTGAGTGACAGGAAGCTGGCACTGAAACGACAGCACCGAGCCACCCTTCATCACTCCCTGTGGAATAGCACCTGGAAGCTTTGCACCCGCACGACTGGTGTCTTTGGCTGGAAAACAACAAGGACGAAATAAGTGAACACATTCCTCTCCCCCTCCAATCTACCACAAGGTCAAGGAAAAGAGGGAGCACGCAGACAAGCCTCCAAAGCCCCAGAAAGGGGAGCAACGCAGAAAGATTGCTGTCCGCACACACAGAGCACAGTCAGGCACGATGGCCCAATGCAACCAATGTAATTCACGAGCACGTGCCAGCAAAGGGAAAGGAGTGACAGGCCAAAAAAGGGCCCCACACAGGAGAAGGAGCAAAGCACTTCTGAAACTGCATTCTCTTGGAGACAGCGGACTGGGAACGCTGGACAATGAACCATGAGAACGCTGCACACCCACTGGCATGAAGCTCGCACCAGGAAGGGAAGCAGCCCCACACCTGCCCGAACTGTGACCAAGCCACTGGACAACGGGCCCACCTAGCACCTCAGCGCACTCACTCACTCACCGCTCCTCCTTCCTCCCGCGCTCTGCCACGCTCACCTGTAGCCTGCTGTCTGCAGCCACTCCAGGGAGGCCCGCCGCGCGCGCCTCAGCCTCCAACACACGCCCGCCCGAGGGCCCTTTCTCTGAGCAGCTGAAGCCAAAAGCAGAGGCGCCAAGCGACCGACAGGACAATGCACGCACCTTCCCCTGAAGCAACCCATTGTGCCCTGCAGTGGGAATAGCTCCCTCTCCTCAGGACGAGCACTGCATTCCCAGCTCCTCAACCTCACCCCTGACGGCACCTTGTCTCTGGGCAGCAAAGACGACAGAGCCGTAAACTGTGTGCCGTAAACTGTGTGTCGGGGCTTCCCTGCTTCCGGTGCCTGGAAAGCCAGAAAAGGCGCGTGCTTGGGCGGTCGCTCTTTGTGATTGAGATGAAGCTCACCTGCAGGCAAGAGCTCTCGCAAGCAGGCAGCCCCCATCCTGGCGGGAAAAGCTGAATTCTTGCCCACGCCCCTAAACTAACGCCCAATAAGTAACAATGAGAACCACTGACGTAGCCTCCTTCTGAGGGAACCCGATAAAAGCAAGGTGTGCCGTCCTCATCCCCTCTGCACACCATGGCTGCGTTCCTCTCTGAGCACCGCCCGCTCAGGTGCCCAAAGAGCCACCCACACAGAGTTGCGGCACGGGCGACTGGAATCACCGCACACAGGACTTGCCATAGCCGAGGGAAAATTCCAAGGAAGGTCAAGGAAGCGCCGCATGCTCTGTCAATCGATACTGGGGTGCAGCAAGGAGCCCCGTGAGCCCCGCAAGCTTCCCACCGCATCAGGCAAACCATGGGTAAGTTATTCCTTGCATTCTGGGGGGGACCCTCCCTTGCCTTTGCAGAGAATCTGACTGAACTCGAACTGCACTCTTTAACGGGGGGGGGGGGGGGGGGGGGGACTCCAGTAACATAAGGGAATCACAGAAGGAAGGGCCATGGAGAACGGGAGTGGAAGGACGGGCGGCTACGACTCACTGGGGAAACCAGTGCGTGAGAATCCGAGCAGAGACCCTGGGCCACACAAATGCGAGCTGGAGGATGTGGTCCAGGCACATAAATGGCCCCATCATCCCAGCTGCAGAGCTCCGTAGTGTTCCTAGGGGCCCAAGAACCTGCTTTGGAGATATTGGAGGGCATCACGGATAAACGAAGAGAGCAGCTCAGGGGGAAATGCCACACACAGCGCATGTCAGGGACTGGAACCCCACAAGGAAGGCCTCAGAAGGCAGCAGTAGACGCACTTTCCAAAATGGCACCCAGAAGGCTGCTGGGACAACAACTCGCAGTGCTGAGAACTTGCTCAGGACAACGGCTGAATGGAACAGCATCTCAGCCTGCGCCAAGCAATGCGGGGATGCTGTGACGTGCACATGAGCACTGCCTGTGCGCGGCAACAGAAAGTGCACCAACTGCACATCCACCCGGTAACAGGACAGCCCGTGTGGATCGGGACCGCAGAGATCCCTGTGGGGACCAGAGGAACCTGAGGGAGCGCTGCAAGCAGAGGAGAAAGTCAGCCTGACAAACAAGTAAGTAAGAATCCCCAAATGCTCCCCACACGCTCCACAACTGCTCCCTGTGTTGGCTGCCTGAGATGCCTGCTGCTGAATTCCACTGTACCCTCCCCTCTCCGTGCAGGCTCTGCACCTGCTCCCCTAGCACTCCCGGGTGATGCCAGGGGAAACAGGGCTAACAGTCCTGACACATGTTCCTCCGGAATCCCAGCAGCTCCATTGGGGATACAGGCACTGTGAGGCCGAGGGAACCAGCAGCAGCAGACAGAGATCCGCAAGGCAAGTGCACACCTACCTGACTTCCTGCTGAAAGCTGTTGGGCTCGCAGAAATCTGCAGACACAGCAGGCAAAAACCATGCTCGCTACATTGGAGACCTATGAGAATGCAGACACCAGATGGCCGGTAAGACAAGGAAATGTGCTGCACCTACCACGAACTATGTCACGATCCAGGAACACCTTGATGGCAACAAAAACTGTGGACAGGCAATCTGCAGGGTGGACAATGCTGACTCACTTTCACAGCTGGGCCAGCTCCTGGGGATCAAAGCAGACCGGGCTAAGGAGGACAATGCAATGGCTTCCTCGGAAATGCAATCTGACGGAGGGGATTGAGTCCAATTGCCGATTTCACATCCATGCGCTGCTGAGCAAGGAAGTGAGTGTCTGTGCATGAACACAGAGGGAGCAACTGGGCACCCATCGCATCTGAGTGCGTGACAGCGGCACTGCAGCGAGAGAGCAGGAGCCACCATTGAGGGCAGGAGACACATAAACAGGTTGTGGGATTGGGGGGAGGGGGGAGGCTGCAACTTTCCGTGGTGGGATGCGGGGGAAGACACAGGAAGGGGGCAGGCAGAATAGGCTGTGTTCCAGAGAAGGAGCAACCGGCATCCCTGGGGTCACAGCACAGGAAGGAATGCTCCCCCAAAAAGTCCATGGGATTTAGGGGAGATGACACGGAACCTGAGAGGCGTTGGTGGAGCCTCACACTTGCAATGGTCACTCCAACAGGATTCTGGAAGATGGGGAAAAGGGAAAGCGGTTCCTGGGAAGAGAAGCAGAGCTGGAAAGAGGACAGACGAAGAGGTGAGTGGTGGGGGTTGTCTCCAAAGAGATGGAGGACTGAGCTGCAAGGCACCAGGGAGACGGGAAGGCTGATAGGCAGTTTCTGGGCAGACACTAGCTGAGGCTGGAAAAGGGGACCTGGAGAGCCTTGTCGGTGACTGCTGTGGGGAGAACAGGAGTGGCTGTGTGGGGGACAGGTGCAGGACATAATGGTTGCCCTGGCAGTGCCAGGGCATGGACATTTACAGGGCAAAAGTAGTGACCAAGGCCCGTCCCTTTCCAGCACACAGGAGAAAGGTTCCGGAAGCATGATAATGCTTCTGGAGCCCAATGCCTGGAGAACGTGCCACAGAGAGGCGACTTCCACAGCTAGGACACCCTCAGGCAGAACTGCCCACCAATACCCACAGCCATGGACATGGAAGGGGACTTGGACACATCAACCTGAAAGAGCAAAGCCAGGAAGGAGTGAGTTCAGCTGCAGCCTCCATTCCCGAGAAGCTGCAATAGCCACCCTGGACTCCAAATACCCTGAGACTGTGCCCTGCCACTCACAGCCTGGCCTCGCACCAATCCCTTGCGCTCCATGCACCTCCCATGAACCCCTTGCCCTAGCTTATACCACACTCACTTGCTTGCAAGTCCCTACCCTTGTCCCTATGCCCACAACCCTTTTGACTGTGGCTCAGTGACTCCATTGAACCTTGGGGACAAGATACTGTGTGAGGGTGGGCCCTGGGGAAAAGTTACAATGGCAGCACACACAACATGCCAAAAGACACAGTAGATGTGGATGCTGTGCCAGCAGGGTGTTGGGGAAGGACCTCCAAGATACATACGCCCAAGCTCTGGGGTGGGGCATACACTGGGACATGACTCCCTCAAAAAGCACTGCGGACGTGACAGTGGTGGAGGTGGAGGTGCAAGTCACAGGGCAGCACTGGGCTGAGGGAAAACATTGAAGGAACACCCTTGGGGGAGAGGGACACCAACACGGTAATTCTGTCATTGAGCGCAGCACGCTGCAGTGGTGGAAGTGACCAAGGGGCGAGGGGGGCAGGGCATGCTTGTTCACACAAACAGTGACACAACAAGATGCAACAACACACAAACACTACTGAGACACGCACAAGGTGGGGGGGGCAGGGGGTGGAAGACAACACTGGTGCATAGGGCTCACAAATCCATGGTCTTCATCACGCTTTTTACATGGGCTGTTCTACCACATAGGCCATACTCACTCGGCATACCACTGAAGTTGGCCTCAACTTCCCGGGTTGAGGGCACATGCTGGGGGAAAGCGATGAGGGCACAAAGAACTAGACTCAGTCGGCTCCAAAACCTTGACTTCATTGACTTCAGAAGTGTGCAGGCTCGAAGAAAACCCGAAACGGCACACAGGGGGAATGGCATGCGTGACAGGGAGGGCACTACCTCAGGAGGGGGGCACTGAATGGGCACGGGCGCATTATCGAAAAAGGGGGGGCCGATTGGGAAAAACACCGGGATCTTTTGCAGGGGTGGGGGTGAGGACCAGCTGCTAGTCCCTGTGCTGGCCAACAGCAGGAAACAGTGCCAGTGTCAGTGCTTTTCAGGATAGAATCGCGATCTCACTGAAGCCCAGACGAATCAGAAGGCTTTGACCCACATACACACCACATGTCAGACACTGGCCTGTGCTTCCAAAATACTGCCAAAAGGAACGGGCCGAACGCTCCTGTTCCGTGCCACCCTACATCAGCTGCAGGGGACCGAGGACTCACAGGCAACACAGGCACACGGAGGCTCCACTGAAAATACAACACATCCAGGCAGCGCTTTCTTGCACATGGGCGTGCCACACAACATTTACGTTTCCTTTCACTTCCAAATAACATCCACGTCCTACACCTGTCATGACCCAGGGAACAAAGGACAGAAAACACCGCCTAAACCTAACACACGGGAACGCATGACCTGCCAGCGGTAAAGGAACCCACGCTCACCCAGGAGGTGAACGACACACTCTTAGGCTGGACCACCACCATCATCAAACATCAAAACACACACCATCTTCCCCATGAACCAGCTCATCAGAGAGGAACCGAAGGGATCCAAGCGCAACATTCCAATCTTCTTCACAAATACTAAATGGCTTCACCAATTCACACATCAGTGCCAACACATGAAACATCACACGCGCACACACACGCGCAAACACACACACACACACACACACACAGGAATCCTATCTGTCCCAACTCAACACACACAAAACCAACTTCCAGGATTCCCGACTTTCACTGCATACTGCAAAACTTGGGGGACTACAGGGTCCTCCGTACCCCAGCCTCTCCATCCCCTACAACACTCCACACACGGGATCCCATTCGGTACCACACGCAAGGCACGAGCGGCACACACTCGAAACAAACCGCCATCGAAACCTCCTGCTCTGAGCCATCCAATAGAAACACGTGCCTGCTTCCTTTTCACCTACAAAAAGGAACGGCAATACTTTAGCGGGTCCACATGGGACACATGCACATCAACAAACACATACACGATATTGGAATCACTCAACAACACTACAGGACACAACCTTTCTCAGAAAAACACAAAACACATCCTCATGGGCTCACCTGTCACTCTTTCTGTTCCTCGTTCCGTAAAATCCTTCCACACATAGCATGACAATCAGCTCTTCTACAACAGGACATGGCCAGCTAAGAAAACGCTCCTGCTCTCTGCACCTCATGTCACTTGAACCGACTCTCACCCTTCTGAACCGTAACACCTTCTTACCTCTTCACAGCAGAAGGACATCCACCCAAAGACACGCTGGGTCACTGCACAGGAAAGCTCCAAAGGACAATGACCTCACGTGGATGGCCAGACAGAACTTCCACCTTCCATAAATGACTTGGCCTGAAAAAAAGCAACAAGCATTTCCATGGCAGCCTTCACCACACACGGTGGGAAGGAACCCAAACCACACCACACACACTGTTAGGAGGAGAGCCTCACACGCCTACACAGGGCTGTCACAACTCACCACCACCTCCACCGGGTCCCGCACAGCTCCCTCCAACAGCTGCCCGCACGAGTCCTGTGCAAACAATGGGACCAGACAACGACCATCAAAATACCACATGACCAAGGACCACAGCACACACTCACCAACACCGATCTTCCCCACACCCACCATTTCACGAGGACCCCACAGACTCACACAAGCACACAGGACCTGCATCGGCCTAACGGCTCCCACCTACAACCATTCGCAACAAACACATACAACACTCAACACAAGTCTAGAAAATTAGCAATCACAATTCAACAATCTCTCACATCCATCTTGCTTTCTCTACTCCTCTCCCTCCCTCCCTCCCCCCACCCCCCAAACAAAACCTATTGCACCAAGGACACTGCCACTGCACCCACCAGACCTCTTCCATCACAGCCAACAGCCAGCGGGGACATCGGCCTTCCCTCAACCTTCTCACATGGAAGATCTTGGAAGCACAGGCAGGGATGAAGGGACAGAGGGACGGAAAACCGGGGGGGGCCGGGGCATAAGTCTGAAAGACCTTTTAGAAAACGATCATCACACGCTCTTACAATTCTACTACGTTAAGGACACTTGCACACACACAAGGGAGGACGAATGCACAGTCTCCCATGCCGGACAACATCCTGGTAGGCTCAGAAACACACTTGGACACCAACACTGCACGCACCGCCCACCTACATGTTCCACCACACACCCACAACAGACACACGTCCAAACGCACCTCTCCCTCACGACCCACTCAAACCACACTCCAAAAACACCACCGCCTGCACAAGGAAGCACCCAAAAACAACACATGCACCCACTCCCACACCAACAGGACAACAAAATCACCACACAACTCAACCGCTTACCTCAGCCAACAACGGGTGGGTAGCTTGCCCCACGAAGAACGAAAGACGACACACTGCTCAGGCATTAAACATCGATTCCATCAGCCACACAACACGTGGCTCAGCTGCAATGCCTACAAAAACCAGTCAGGGGAGTCGCCGGCTTTTAAAGGACTTTGGGCGGGATTGGCAACAGCAGGAACTGTTCGGGGCGGAGACTTCTTCGCATACCCGGAGGGGACACATTGCAATGGGCTCACTGAACTCAACAGTGCCCTTCAGCAAAACGACGGCCCACACGGAAATCACCTCAAAAGCCACTTCTGGGGAAAAGGGGACCCACTCCAGGGCTCCATAGAGCCAAACTGCACCTATCCCTCAACCTTGGGGACAAGAAGCGCCTCACAGGGCCTCCCTTTCCTCATCAGGACAGTGACCCACTGGAATCCCTACACACAACCTGCACTCTCAAAAGACATGGCCTCTCAACCTCACAAACAACACAATGCATCACCTGCTGCTGACAAACAGCTTCAGCGGCTGGGACACATGCCTCCTCACTCCTACACAGTCGCATCACACTTGCCCCACGACACCTGGCCTTCTTCATCACCGGCCCTGGGACACACACACCACCTGTCCTTGTGACACACCACACAACCTTCGGCTTCCTGACATCACTCAACAACCAACAATCTTACCTGGTTTTGCTCCTCACAAACGTCCCTGCCGTCAGGACTCACAGGCATGCACCATACTCAGCCCACTCTCCCAGCACACACGCACCTTGCCCCACCGGACAGGCCCCGTCCCACACAACAAGCGACGCAAGCACTGGACCCTCTGCACACACACCTTCACGGAAACAAAGGAAGAAATAACAGCCGGCTCCCTCACCAAACACAACACCTCACCCTTCCTCCCCATGGCAAACCTAATATCATGCAAACATACACAACTTCCAACCACACAGCACCATCCCCTGCCCTCTCTACAGCCACACCCACATGGCCATGCCTGCAGGGATCCACAAACCTCCACCCTCATCACCTCAACAATGGCCCATCCACCCATCCATCCACCTTTGGCCCCAGGGAACCCCAGCGCTGGCAAACAACAACACCTTGCAAACACATTTCTGGGAAACATCTCCAATGGCCTCTTCTCTTTGGCTTTGGAAACAGATGCCTTCTGCTCAACTCGACACGACAGGGGCTGCACAACAAAAATCACAGGCCACACATGGATGGGACTCACTTCCTACCCCAACAATACAAAACGCTTTCCATCCAAAATGCACTCAAAAAAATCACATCTTCACACGACACCTGTCTCTCTCGCTTACAGCATCAGCAAACAGGGGCACTTGCCACTGCCTGCCATACGGACCATCCCACACAAGACTCAACTACTTGCAAACGAAAGGACATGGACATCACTTCAAAACAAACGACTTGCCCAACACCTCTCTCTCACTGCCTCATCGCTCACAGCCTGCCTGCACCGGAAAACGGCGCAAGATCACAAAATGGCCCCCACACGGAGCCCCAGACCAAACCTCACCTCTCACCAACACGCCCTACCACTTCGACACTCCAACTTACACTGACATCCGCCTCACGGCTCGCCTCACCGACCTTCTCATCTCAGAGACTACCACAGCTTTGCCTCGGGAGCACACTGGACAACTCCTTCAAAGACAGCCCCGCCTCTCACCTCCCCCCCACATCGCCTCTGCCCTCACAGCAAAGAGCAACACCTCTTGGCCATCACTTTAGGCTTCACAGATGCATCACAATGAAAACTCCTTCAACCAACAAACACAAACCACTGTAACGCCCTGGACGCAAGCCGCTGTCACAAAGAACCAAGAGATGCTTCTCATGCAAAAAGCAAAGGGTTTATTGTTTCCAGCATGCTGGGGCTCACAGCTTACTCTGAGCACAGAGCAGCGGCTGCAAGCCCCGATCAAGAGTTTAAGCACACATTATATATTTTCTAGCAAACGGGGGAAGTAACCTGAGGTCATTCTACTGGAGATCTGGCGCCGTGTGAGTTAATGCCTGTCTGGTTTCTTATCAGGCTGTTTGTTCTTCAGTTCCCTTCCTGGCTGCAGCCATCTCCCGTAACCTCCCTGGCTGCAGCTGTCTCCCATAAAAGTTGTTTGTTCCATCTGCCCCTTCTGACCTTCCTGATTATATTGGCGCCTCTCATTCCCCCCTTTTTCTGTGGGCGGTCTCTAATCTTAGAGACCCTCAGACTCAGCCAAGGCTGAGTATTGTTGCCTGATAATCAGGAGCTTAATGTCCCCTACCCTCTGTTGTATGAATTTCATAATTTTATTTATAATACAGGGTCCTATAGAGAGGATTAACAACAGGATTATAAGCGGTCCAGCAACTGCTGATAAGAGGGTTGTTAACCATGGCGACTGTGTAAACCAAGATTTAAACCAACTTTTCTGCGCCTTCCTTTCCTTCTGTCGCTCGGCCAGCCGCTGCCGAAGTTTGGTGATGGACTCTTCTACTACCCCTGTATGATCGGCATAAAAACAGCACTCTTCCCTGAGGGCTGCACAGAGCCCGCCGTCTTGCATGAACAGGAGATCTAGACCTCGTCTATTCTGTAAGACCACTTCTGAGAGTGATGTGAGGGAGTCCTTAAGGGCAGTTATAGAGGTTTCTAATTCCTTTAAATCCTGATTTATAGCAGCCTGGAGCTGATGTATATGGCTCGACCCCTGGATAAGGGCAGTAGTTCCAGTTTCTATCCCCACTACTGTTCCAATTTCTAGGAGGATCGCTATAGTAAGCGATACGGGCTCCCTCTTAAAGCGGGTGACATCATGAGACGGACTGATTCCACCGTTGCTAGAGGCTTGTACTGGGCATATTTTAACAAATGGTCTGGTGGAGGGGAAAGAAACTATTTTAGCTTTAGCAACTTCTATTGAAATAGGATTTTTCTTCTTAAAGTTCCTCCATGGCTATCAAAAAGCTAAATTAAGATTAATTTATCTACTGTCCTGATGTTTGCATAAACACAACAAGAGTGGTAACTGACTACCTTTGCTGGAATCTCATGGTTGAATTTTAATGTGCCCTGTAGGGCCAGGAAGCCATGCCACCCAGCTGCCATCAGGCCCGCCTGCAGTATCTGCTGAGTTAGGTGAATTCTTCACCTGTAGCAATTCCACCTGAGCCCACGCTCCAGGCTTTAAGCCCATCTCAGTAGCCCTCCTACTTGTTGCGGCCCAGAGCGTGTGGGGGTTCCGCAGGAATGCAGAGGCATCCCTACTGCTCCCCTTTTACTCTTACCAACCGCCAGTGATGGTAGGGCATCGGCCTGACACTCCAGCGCCAGCCATCTTCAGGGCTTCCAAGCAGAATACCAGGCTTTCTTCGTGGCATTTTTACTGGCTTCAAGTCTTTAGAGCTCAGACAGGGCTCTTTAAAACATGATACTCCAGTCAAAGTTTTCCGTTAATAAAACCATTATTAGGAACCGGTCTTATTGAATCTATGCAAAGAAACGTATTGCCATGTTAGTATTCCAAATTTCGGAGGAATTACATAAGAAGAAAGACATACTGCTCTATTCTAAGATTTTCTGACTTTCCTTGCTAATTCCTTTTAATTGTTGGCATTAAATTTTCTTTCTATGTATAACCATGCCTCAGACTTTCCACTTTAAACAGGCTTTTTTTTTTTTTTTTCAGACTACCTCTGATATGGGCATGGTCATAAAGGCCTGCAAGCAGTACACAGGCTGCCAACTGTTAGCTGTCTCTCAACAGAGACCAAAACCTGATGGGCACTGTTTCCTGCCCAGGTGGGCACCTGCCCTCTTGGTAGCTAGGCACCCTTTACTTTTTGGGGTTCATCCCACATAGTACCCTTCCAGGATAGCCAACATACATTCAAACCTGCAAGAGAATTAAAAGTTAATGTGACATATTAACATAATGAAACATAATATAGGCATCATGGCCGCTTTAGGCAGCCACATCTTCTGCTACTAAACATGTGATTCTATAAATTGTCCTTGTCTCTTTGGAGCCATGTCCATGAAGGTGCAGGCATTATCTAAGTCTATTCAATGTTACCAGCATCAGGCAGGTTGATCACGCTGTAGCTTGCTGCTGACCAGACGTGGATGTGATGGACCCAGGTCGCGACGCTGTCTATCTTGAGAGCGGTGGGGGTCGTCAGCACCACGGAGTCGGGTGTAGGGACCTTTCCATCGAGGCTCCAGGTGGTGCCTTTTGATGTAGACCCAATCTCCTGGTCTGTGCTGATGAGGAGTTGGGGTTGGGCCAGTCTCCTGGGTGGCGCCGAGGCGCAGCCAAATGTCCTCGTGCGCCCTCTGGAGCCCTCTCAAGAAAAGAGACAATTCTTGCAGCAAGAAAGTCAGGAATGATAGGGGGTGGGGCCTGACCAGCTTCATTCTTGCTTATCTTTACAGATTTCAAGGCCCATTGTCTTCCTTTACAGGCAGGGGGAAAGGCCCATTAAGTCTCTGCCTTGAGGAACTGTGAGCCCCATCCTTAAATGTCCCAATCAGACTAGAATTCCAAAATCTCAACCCAGCACAGAATATCACATAGAAAATCAAAGTTCCCAGTAAACAACAGAGATGCTTATAAACATCAAATAAACATTTACACTTACACCTTTTCAGTGAACAAGTATTTTTACAGCCTTGGGCTCTTGAACAGATAACAGGAACATCATCCAGGTCCCCTGATGGGGGCCTGACAGGAACAGATGTGGGGGCCTTTCCCACATCCCAGGACAGGATTCTTGACCTATGTCTTATTTAGATAGAAACGGTTTTTATCACAAACAAACAAACAAATCCAAAACCAAGAACATCGAGGCCAGAAGTACCCTCTGATGTTTCAGGGGTACCAAGGAAGGAGAAGTTAGGCAGTGTCCGGCCCTTCTCACAATCCACCACCAGTGACCAGTTCCAGCTTACTGGCCTATCATCCATTTAACATTTTTTTTTTTTTCCATCACACCAAAGCCATGCTTTCCAGTTAAAACTTTTAGCCTTAATTTTTAGGTGACATGTAAATAATTAACATTTCTCAGATTAACAATACATTCAAATTTAACAACAAGGATACATATTTAAGCAATAAGGACAGATCAATTTACAGAAATCAGTTTCTACCTGAAATAATTGTACTTTTACTTTAGAAATTGGATTCAAGCACACTTCCTGCCTTATAGATGATTTGAACTTAAAAGTTTTAAGTTTCCAGCCAATAAGCCTGGCATAGCTGCTAAATTTCAAAATGGTCACAATTTTCCTGCTGGGGAAGTCAAGAAGTAAACCCCATAGCTATTCACATGTAAATTTGACTATCAACTTCCTGGTGGTATTTGCCGCAGGGCGAGAAATTTTCTCCGCCACTTTTTAAGGCCAAAACAGTCTCGGGTTTTTATTCTGTACATAGCAAAAGTTCAGGTTCCCTTTACACGTGCACAGAAATCCCAGATGCATTTTAAAACTTTTCAATTACAAGAAGGACTTTTTGTCATCTAGCTGGCGTGATCTCCATGGGAAGAGCCCTGCTCCCGTCCAGAGTAGCCGCGCCGCCC
This sequence comes from Myotis yumanensis, assembly GCF_028538775.1. NCBI lineage: Eukaryota > Metazoa > Chordata > Mammalia > Chiroptera > Vespertilionidae > Myotis > Myotis yumanensis. The sequence goes on from NW_027223757.1 coordinate 24,811, forward strand.
CCAGGTGTCCGGCCCGTGGGCTCCGCGCGGGACCTTTCCCAGACCTTCCCCCGGACCCGACGCCGCCGGGGGCCTCGCTGCTCCGGCCTCCCGCAAGCGACTCGCTGGCCTTGCTCCCCTGTGCTCCGCCCAGCTCCACTCGCTCGACACAAACCCAGGGGTTAACACCCTGCGGCTGCCACCGCGGCCAGGCTCTGCAAACGAGCTTGTCCGCGCCCGGCCCAAGCCCCCAGGGCCGCCCCCCGAAGGCGCACCGCCGCCCATGGCGCCGGGCGGGGGCCTAAGCTGCGGGGCTCGGGCCGCCCGGCTGCCGCCGCCCCTCCCGGCCTCCGGCCTCTTCCAGGCTGCGCCGCTCGGGCTCCAGCTCCGGCCCAGCACCTGCCGCCAACCGGGCCGGAGGCCGAGCCCCCAGGGCCGCCGCTGCAGCCGAGCTGCCTGGGCCCGCGGCGCGGCCGGGCTCCGGGGCGAGGGCTGCGGTCACCGCGCACCGCGCTCCCGCACGCTTGCCCCCCCCCTCCCCCCCCCCCCCCGCCTTTACACTCACATACTCTCACCAGACATTTATTCAGAGTTTAAACAATCCATTCAATTCCTAACAACTTCCCAATTTCTCAGGGAGCTCTAAAGCCTCCCGCAATCTCCTTGAACTGATCAATCACAATACCCAAAGGAGCAGTCCGAGTCCATTCCATAACGTCCGTCCAGGAGGAGCAGAGGGTGGAGGGGAGGGAGCAGAGGGTGGAGGAGAGGGGAGAGCCGGCTTCACAGGGAGGATTGCCGGCTCAGAAGCAGAGACCGAGGACCTAGGGAGAGAACCAGGGGGTAAGAAGGGCTTGACCCACGCCGGGGGGTTCTCACATAAGTCCTGCCAGATCAGGATATAAGGCTCCTGGCCTGGATGTCCGTGTCGGCCAGGCTGAAAAACCAGTTTCCTTACTTCCCTGATGAGAGGCATATGGAAAGACCCCTCCGGGGGCCATCCGACATTAAAGGCGGGCCACTCGGACGAGCAGAAAGTCTGCCATTTACTCTTTCTGATGATAAGGGATAGATTTTGAGCTCGTCCCTTGACTTCTGACCAGCGGTCCAGGGTCAGAGACAAAGGAGTAGAGGCAGACTGGCCCATGACTAAAAACACACACACACCAATGACAAGAAACAAAGAACAAAAGACAAGGACAGATACAACGCGTTGAGACAAAAATCGAAGGATCCAAAAAGAAGGTTTCACAAAGCCAATTGACCTAGCTGGCAACAGAATTACAGAATCAGAATCAGTATCTAACAGACGAAACAGACGAGAGGAATCCAGGCGTCCCTGGTCCTCTCCAGACTCCACCAGGGCGTCCCCCGGGGATGTGGCCTGCGACCTCCCGACACGTCTGTCTGCCGCAGTCGGGGGAGGCTCACGCCCCTCCCCGACAGCCACCAGACCGAACAGATTTGCCAGCTCTGACAAAATTTGTGTTTCCAATATCTAAGCGATCGCTATTCAGAAAGGCGCCGTCACTTACCCCAAGAAGCGTCTGTTGGAACCCAGAGGCGGCTACAGCAATCTCGGTGGAACCTCCAAATGTAACGCCCTGGACGCAAGCCGCTGTCACAAAGAACCAAGAGATGCTTCTCATGCAAAAAGCAAAGGGTTTATTGTTTCCAGCATGCTGGGGCTCACAGCTTACTCTGAGCACAGAGCAGCGGCTGCAAGCCCCGATCAAGAGTTTAAGCACACATTATATATTTTCTAGCAAACGGGGGAAGTAACCTGAGGTCATTCTACTGGAGATCTGGCGCCGTGTGAGTTAATGCCTGTCTGGTTTCTTATCAGGCTGTTTGTTCTTCAGTTCCCTTCCTGGCTGCAGCCATCTCCCGTAACCTCCCTGGCTGCAGCTGTCTCCCATAAAAGTTGTTTGTTCCATCTGCCCCTTCTGACCTTCCTGATTATATTGGCGCCTCTCACCACACACTCTACCAAACAATCTGACCACGAAACCTATCTCATAGGACCATTCTGCTACAAATACATACAAGGACCATGAAAAACACACAACCACAACAAAGCCAGGGAACCAGCTCAACCACATGCACAACGAACACTCAGGGAAAACGGGGCTGCACAGAGGCAAACGGACCCTCTGGCGGATCTCAACAAGACAACTCACTGGGTACAAATACACAATCACGCCACAAACACAGACCTTCTGCACCACAAACATTTGCTTGGGCCTAAACAAACCTCCTCCGCCCCTTCCTATTAGGTCTTACGCCGCCGCAAGGAAAAACCGTGAGTCCAATCAGAGACCAGATTAAACAGGCTTTATTGGGAGCACACGGGCGGGTTCACCAGCTCGGAGAGGGGAGCTGGAGAAGCCGCGCCAGACTGGAGCAGGGGCAAGTTTTTATGGTGGCAGAGACTGGTGGCAGTGGGGGTTGTCCGGGGTCAGGTGAAACCTGCGGTCTGTCCTGCGGTTTTGGCCATTTCCAGGAGCTGTTTGTCCGGCAGGGACTTTCCACCAGGGTAGGGCAGTTTCTGGACGTCAGTGTGGTGAGGTCAGTTTTTCACCGGCCCAAGAGAGGGAGGGGGTCTTTTCGCCCCCGGGGCAGGGTGCCAGCGAATACCGGACACTTCCTTCCTTCCTTCCTTCCTTCCTTCCTTCCTTCCTTCCCTCCCTCCCTCCCTCCCTCCCTCCCAGCAACAACATTACCAGCGCTTTCAAATACCCACAGCCACTTCCTCCTTCCAAATCCTCAAAACTCGTCTCAACAACTTGGCACCCCGACGCTGCCCTTGCTCTCTCCACACAAAGGAACTTCTTTGACACATTGAAAATCACACCAGGACAGCTCAATGCATCACTTCAAATCCACGCCTGCCTGACACATGGGGGAGGAAGGACAAACCAAAGTGGACCAAACCTCTAGGCTTGGGCAAAAAAAATAAAGGGACGTGCCTGCAGAACACTCAGGCTTAACCATTCAAACAATCACAACAATACAGCGAGTTCTGCTCCGAGCCACCGGGTCGGGGATGCAAACGCAACTTCAAAGGGACGATGATATTTCACAACTACCTCAGCTCACACACAAAAGGACAAAAGCCTCCATCCACGTGCAAATCCATCTTGCTCAGGGAACACAGGGCCGGAGGACAGGACCAACCACTACAAACTCCTTTGCAATTCAAGCGTTGCCTTGGCAGGACATCCTGACGGAGGACTTGGGCCTCTTCCCTGGCTGAGTCCGCTGCAAAGTGTTAGGTCGGAGAGAGCCCAGGATCGGATACATGCGACATGTGATGAGATAATGGACTCCCCCTGGCATGTCTCACAGATCAGCGTGCCAGACACAGATACCGGCTTCTCCCTGAATCCACAGACCCCCACACAGACACTGACTCATTCCTGAACACCTGGCTGACCCCCTGCAGCTGAAACTTCCTCATGTCCCCGCCCCTCACCCAACCGCAGTATAAAGAAAGCGCCCCCCTCCCTGTTGGTGTGAACCCACGTGCCCTGTCTTTGGGGTACGTGGGTCTCCCGGGGACGCAGAAATAAACCTTTTCCTTTCCTTTCTTTTCTGATTCACTGGACTCTCTATTTCTTGCGCCGCCTCCTGAGCCACCTAACCTAACACAAAGCACTTCCCTCAGTGACTCATGCAAACCTGCAAAGGCCACATTCAACACGTCCACCAAAGAAACACACCAACCACACACATCCCATCTGCTTTCTCCTACGACGACACGATTCAACGCACTTCCATGGCATCACGGACTCCGGATCAACACTCAGTCCTGGCATTCAAACCACATCCTGGGAGGGGAGGGAAAATGGACATGGGAGATGCCAGCTTTTCCAATCGTAGCCACCAATTCATTGCGTAAACCTTACATCGACCACCCACCCCATCACAGGGACTCACCCAACATGCTCAAACACCTGGGCATGCGTGGGCTCACAAACTCAAGCCTGCACGGGCACAGAGTGGGGGGCGGGCAGGCCACCGACCCTCCCTCCTCACATGGCCGAGGGACCTCACCCCCCAACGACACGAAAACACCTTCACATGCTTCACCTGGAAGCCCATCCTTTTCTCGACGACTCACACACCAAGCCTCTGCCACCTCACACATCACACAATTCCATGGCCCAGCGACAAACCAACCCTCCACAAAACCGGCTCCTCGAAACATTGGGGACTGCTGGCTGTTAGGTTTAATGTGAGGTTTAATCTGAGATTTAAGATTTAATCTGACCCAAGCCAATAAATTGACCAAGACAAGCAGGGTATGAGCGAAATATCGCGTTTATTGGAAGCTCTCGGGTGAGGTCCCACGGTCTGGGGGTGCAGGCCGGGGGAGTCACACACGCCTATGCCTGGCAGAGATTTTTTATGCTGCTGTTGGACCAATCAGGTTTATCTGAGGTAGCTTGTGGCGGGTGATTGATGAGCGGGAAGTTGGTACAGCTGCACCCTGGCCATCTTGAGAAGTCTCCGGTGGTTATTTATTGGCCGTCAGCACAACAGGATGCTCTGGTGGGTCCCAGGATGGCAGCTATTGTCCAGCAGGATGTGGCTCGGCAGTTCTGGGTTGTTTTGTCCAACTCAGCTGGTGGGATCAAGAAAGACCCTATTTTCCCAGCCCCAGACCTTACACTGGCCTCGCTTAAAACACGCTGGGCTGGGGGGACCAAAAAAAAAGGCACAACACAATGAACAGGGGGACTGTGGGCCTCAGGGCACATGACAAAAGGCAATGTTAGGTTAGGTGGCTCAGGAGGCGGCGCAAGAAATAGAGTCCAGTGAGTCAGAAAAGAAAGGAAAGGAAAGTTTATTCTGCGTCCCCGGGAGACCCACGTACCCCCAAAGACAGGGCACGTGGATTCACACCAACATGGAGGGGGGCGCTTTTTTTATACTGCGGTTGGGTGAGGGGCGGGGACATGAGCTGAGGTATTCAGTTGAGGAGGCTTCAGCTGCAGGGGAGTATGTGGATTCAGGGAGAAGAAGCAGGTATCTGTGTCTGGCACGTTGACCTGTGAGAAATCCCAGATCTGTGAGAAATTCCAGAGGAAGTCCATTGTCTCATCACATGTCTGCATGTATCCGATCCTGGGCTCTCTCCGACCTAACAGGCAAGACACCTTTTTCCTTAGCACCAGCTGAGCTGCCACGCGCTCACACTCAAGCAACCATTTCAGGGGAGATGCAGGCAGGCTTACGTACTTGGGACCATTGGGCTCCATGGAAAAAACACAGGGGCACACACTGGGAGAAGGCACATGGCCACAACACAAGCAAGTCAAGGGCGCTCACATCTCCATAACACAAGGGAACGCCAACGCTCGCATTTGCATAAAACAAACGAAATGCAAATACCCCACAAAGGTCAATATTTACCAAAAAAAGACAAGGAAGCCCTGCATTCAGGTGCAAAACAACAAAGCCCACAGGGAAGCAGGGGGACAACCTCACGAGGCCCACGGGAAGCTCAACCTTGGAGCCCAGAACTTACTAGGGCAGTGATGGCGAACCTTTTGAGCTCGGCGTGTCAGCATTTTGAAATACCCTAACTTAACTCTGCTGCCATGTCACATATGGAAATTTTTGGACATTTGCAACCATAGTAAAGCAAACACTTTTAGTTTTGATATTTATTTTATGTATTTAAATGCCATTGAACAAAGAAAAATCAACCAAAAAAGAGAGTTCGAATGTCACCTCTGACACGCATGTCATAGCTTCGCCATCACTGGACTAGGGGAACCAACTCCAAGGGGAATATGGACCCAGCAGAGGGAATAGCACCCACCAGGATCTGCACCCTTGACAGGACATAGAAAAAAGGAACCCAGTGGGACCCTTTTCACTCTCCCTACGTGGCAGTCTGCACTCTTCTTCAACACATCTCCACACTGGCTACACTGGCTACGACACTTTCTGGCCGGGAATTCATTCTGCCGTTGCGGCCGACAAAAAATACGGCTTCCAGTACAAAAAGGATGGAGCCACGGGATCCCCCCTTTCATACACCTGCTACCAAGGGGCACCTCTGCCCACAGTGCCCACTCAGGAGCCTCACATTGTGCATGGATGACAAGCAAATCTCTCCAACACACACACACACACACACACACACACACACACACATTCCTCCTCAGCTACATCTTGGCTCCACCTGCTAGCCAAGCAGGGACAGGCATTTCCAATTGCAATCCTCTCACCAACACGGACAGAAACACATGGGCTCCCACACAGCTTCCTGGGAGGAACTTGACAAGACTACGATGCTCTCTTCCCTCCAGACTTCCATTCCGAGGAACATCTTTTCATTCTGAATACCTGTGCTTTTAGAAAACATCTTCTTTCTATAGCGTCATAGTCGCACAAGGAGTGCAAAGAAAAAATATAGCATACAAACCTTTCCCTTTCAACAAAGATCGCTTCGCCGAAACCGGTTTGGCTCAGTGGATAGAGCGTCGGCCTGCAGACTGAAAGGTCCCAGGTTCGATTCCGGTCAAGGGCATGTACCTGGGTTGCGGGCACATCCCCAGTAGGAGATGTGCAGGAGGCAGCTGATCGATGTTTCTCTCTCATCGATGTTTCTAACTCTCTATCTCTCTCCCTTCCTCTCTGGAAAAAATCAATAAAATATATTTAAAAAAAAAAAAAAAAAAAACAAAGATCGCTTCACTTTCCTCAGCTGATTTCACAGACAGTGATTTTGGCATTTGAACTTCAAGGGATTCACAACATTCAGAAACGAGGATGCACTGCTTGATGCTCATCACATTCACATTAACGATACGGAAAATAACACAACAATCCTACTTCATTGCATGGGCACTTCCACAGGAATCCTATGCATGCCACGTGCTCAAAACAGGGCAGAAACACAAGTTTATTTCCGATTAGGGTGGATGGAAATGGCTGCACATTGACATCTTTCACAGGGAAGACGAGCACGAGCCCATGCTGCTCACTGCGTCAGCTTCACAGATAGACCTGCTACAACCAACACTCTCTGCTTTCTTTCAAAAGGACACAAAATGAACAGCTTGGACACGGTGAGAGAGTCACCTGACAGGGAACCTCAGGGCACCCGTCTCCAGGATGACCCTTCAAAGGGCTGCAAGGGGTGCACAACCCACAGCCAGAACAGTGACTTCAGGGAATTGGCTCTCATCAAGGATTCTCTCTCAGCACGGATAGTTCTCTCTCTCTCCCTCCCTCCCACCCTCCTGCCCTCCTGCCCTCTCTCTCTCTCTCTCTCTCTCTCTCTCTCTTCCTTTCTAAAATAATAAAAATAACTTCCTACCAAAATAAAAACATTCTTTCTGCAACAAGCCATTCACCACAATCTTTTTCTCGGGGTACTAACACGTTCCCATTACAAAAAATGACTGCGTCTAGCTCCACCCGAAACAATGACAGCCTCCCAGGGACTGACTGCCCCCAAAGTGGCGGTCTCCACGGGATGGACGGACTCAACATGGGCAGCCTTGCCTCCCCGCTACTAAATGACTAACTGCAGAAACAATGGCGGCCTCCAGGTCAATAGCTGCCTGCTTCTTCAGTCATGGCCATCCCCAAGGAAATGGCTGCCTCAATCAGACCGGCCTCCAGGTGACTGAGGGCCTCAACAATGGTCGCCTCTCGATGACCATCGCAGGAATACCATGTTCTCGCCATACCCCAAAGACTCCAAGGACAGACTGGAGGCTCCACAATCGCAGCCTCATGGGCAATGACTCACTGCCTCAACCATGCCCGCCTACAGGGGACCAGCTCACATCCTCAACGCACCGGCTCACCAGGCCAGGGCAGCGCTCTCGAAGGCCTCCCTCTGCAAGCCTGGGCCAGAAACAGGTCACACATGTACACCCGTCACTTCACTCCATTCAGCCACGGAATCATGGCCGCCCTGGACAGCCTTCAGGATTTTCCGGGATTTCTTTTTGGGTTTTTTCCGGAGACATTTGAGGGGACCTGAAATTTCAGCACCAAGGACAAAAGCACAATGTGTTTTCCTGCAATGACCACAACAGCACGGCAGAGGATCGCTTCGCCGCAGGGATGGCCTCACAGGCAGCGTCCTTTCACATTGGCTCACCCAAGATGCTCTCTTCTCAGTCCAAACACAATCAAAACTCTGGGAAATTGTGGAGCACAAAATGCCACATTTCTAAATCGGCGCCTCCTCATGCACCATAACACAAGTAAGCACAGAGGGGAATCCTAAGCTTTAGGTCCCTCCCTGGAATGGAACGGACCTGTTATGGGGCAACAGACGACCACCAGAGCCAAAAGGTAGAATTTAGGAGCCTTTATTAGGTGGCCAAAAACTGCAGTTACAGCACCCTGCCGTAGCAAGGACCGAAATGCAGACCCGACCAGATGTAGAAGTAAGCTTTTATTCACAAAAACCACAAAACAGTTGGCTAAACACACACAAAGTTCGTCGCTCCATTTCTCAACACAGGTCACAGACTCATACCTTTGAAAGGCCACAGGTTACAGACTCAGACCTTGGAAAGGTTAGGCTCTTCACTCCTGGCTAAACCGTGACCTGCTTGTAAAAAATGTTAAGAGGAAGCTGTGGTCTTGGGACCACTGAGTTGACAGAAACACATTATCTAGAGCCCTCGGGTCTTGGGACCACTGAGTTGACAGGGAAACATTATCTGGAACCCTCAGGTCTTCGGAAAATTGTGCTGCCCTGGTTCTCAGGTACAGAGGAATTTGCTTTCTAAAACCAGTAACATCACAATCAATGGGATATTCACATTATAATCAATAAGGCATTCAATCGAATGGGATGATTTATACAAAAATGACTTTTCTATTGTTAAGCCAAACAGCAGGGTTAGAGTTAAACTGTAGTTTCTACCTGGATGATTGCTACCTTACTTCACCTTGGTGGACTAGAATCGGCTCCAGATGGGAACAATGATGCTAGAACGGTTCCTAGCAACCTAGAAAGGTTGGCACAGCTATAGCTGTGACAAAATGGGTTTTCCTGGTGTGAGGCTATGGCAGAGAATGTGAGGGCAGGCCTGGCTTCTGTTCTCTTGTTGACAGCTATGACCTCAGGGGGCATCTGCCCTCTCCCCCTCCACACTGCCAACACCCCTCCTACCCAGGTCCCCCCGGCCTGTGCTTCCTGGAAGAGGTAGTAGAGGCATTCTGAAGTCAATGACAGCTGAGAAGGAAGGTGCATTTAAGCAGCAAAGCAGCACCTTGGCCTGTGGCCTATACCTCCACACAGGTGGAATCAAGTCAGAATGTGCACAGCCAGGGCAGAGGATGCTCCCAGCGTGGGAGGCGCAATCCTCCCAGGCAGCTCTGGAGAACACACCTTCAAAAGACTCAAACTTAATCCCATGGTCCCCAGGGGTTTCCCTATCAAAAGCAAAATTATCTCGACAGAGGGTTCATGAAGAAAGGCAGGGATATTAATGAGCATCTGTGAAGGCTCTCTCTTTCTCTCCCTCAAGCCTAAGGAAATAAGATATTCGAGTGTTAAGAGAGGGGTGGAGAGAGAGAGAGAGAGAGAGAAAGAGAAAGAGAGAGAGAGAGAGAGAGAGAGAGAGAGCTGGTAGGAACACCAGGAAAGAGCTGCGACTGTTGGTTATATAGTGCCCTGGCTTCCTTGCTTGAGGCCAACACCATGTGCCTGTCTGTCACCAGCCTAACCCAGGACCCACCTGGAGCAGAGAGAAGACTGGTTTTCAGTTCCTCCATGGTCAATGTGTTGGGCATGTGACTAATACGTTCCCATTACAAAAACAGCTCCCCCCCCCCCCCCCGCTCCCCCAAGTCCCCCCCCCCCCCCGGCTCGCCCAAGCCCCCCGGCTCGCCAAGCCCCCCGGGCTGGGCTTGGTTAAATACTGCTGGGTGATTGAGTACTCCTGGTGTGGGATTAAGTAATTAAGCTGAGGAGGCTCTGGAAGCTGCCAGATGCCCACCCTGGGGGTTTTCTAGGGGTGTTCCCAGAACCAGCTGGGCCAGAGCCTCTGCTCCTGCCCAGGGATGAAGCTGGCAGCCTGGACTCCTCGAAGGCCCCCCATGGCCAGGCCGCCCCCCTGCCTCCAGGCTTCTGTAGTTGCCATGACACGGTCACAGCGCCCGCCCTGCCTCGCCTGAGCTCAATCCCGGGTTGCCCCATTTTGCTTCCATTAAAAATGTCTGTGTATTTCCAACCCTCAGCAACCGGCTTCTGAGGAGACCAGGGGCCTGTGGCTGCGACAAAGGTGGTGGTTTGCGCAGGGGCTGAGGTTGGGGCCACACGAAGGCTCCAGGGTCTTCATGGCCTGGCAGGCCGCCCACAGGACCCCGCTCAGAGGAGAGGGACACCGGCCTGGGCGGGGAGGGGCCCGGGGTGCTGAGACCGCGCCCCTAGGGTCGCCCTGGCTCAGCCCGACTAGCTCACGCTGACATCGGCAAAGCCCCCTGAGCCACCGCATCAGCCACCAAACGGGAGCAGATAAACTGGCCTCAGCGGGTCTCCCCATGCTATGCGCCTCCTCCTCATCCAGAGGGAGCCACCGAGGCGGAGGGGAGGGGAGGGCGGTGCGCGGTGCGGTCTCAATAGGCGCCTCCCAAAGCCGGTGCTGGGTGTTTGGTGGATGTTGGACGAGAGGTCCGGCTCGTTCTTCCAAGAACACACCGTCCAGTGGCTCTTCGTCGTTCCCAACAACAGGAATGCAACTGAAGCTAACACTCCATTTCTCCCCCCACAGATGGGCACACCGTCCGGAGGCCAGAGGCACTGGGCTGGGCTGGGAGCAGGTGCTGCACCCGAGGTGGGTGTGGAAGCGGCAGCATCGGGGAGGGATCTGTCTTGTCCCCACAGGTAGGGAGACACAGGGACCTGGCCCGCAGCCCCAGCTCGGTAACTCCGTCACACTGGCCACCTGCACAGCGACCTACATATTCCATGGCTCCCGGGGCAGAGCCCACAGGGCAGAGGGTGGGAGGGCCTGGGTTATTGTGCCCGGGCTGCTGGGACACCAGGCAGCTCTGAGCGAGAGCGAGGGCGAGGGCGAGCTGCTGTGAAGGTCGTCAGAGCATGAGGCCAAGTGAGAAGCAAAATACAGACCTGCAGGGGTGGGGGGAGGAATGTGTCAGCATGTGCTTTTATTTACATAAACGAACAAAAATGATACAGCTGATGAGGGAACTGGGTGTGGCAGACATCTTTAAGATCATGCTGAGCTTTGAACTTCAAGCTAACACCTGGCCGGCTGGTGTGGCTCCGTGGATTGAGCATCGATCTGTGAACCAAGAGGTCCCGGGTTTGATTCCCAGTCACAGCACATGCCTGCGTTGTGGGCTCGATCCCCAGTAGGGGCATGCAGGAGGCAGCCAATCAATGAGTCTCTCTCATCATTGCTGTTTCTATCTCTCTTCCTCTCCCTTCCTCTCTGAAATCAATAAAAAATATATATATTTTTTAAATCTATTGTAACCAGGTTGTTTTGGTATTTGAATTCCTCAAAGTTGAATAGTAGGAGCTCCTCAATGCCTCCATCAATCTTTCCCCCCCTTTTTATAATCATTACTATTTTATTATTGCTTGGATTGCCTGCTCTCCCAGAACTTGACATGAGACCAGAAACACCAATCCCAGCCAGAAAGGATATGAGGGTGAGGAGGCATTTGACCACCATACCAGGTATGTAAATAAACCAGAAAAGGCCTCTGTGGGCTCTGCTCTGACCCCTTCCTCAACCCTACGGCTCCCAGTTAACATCTGAGTCCTACTTTCCTTCCTGTCTCTCCAGGAGTGTCAGATGGTCCACCCAGCAGAGAAGGACAAGGCACTTTGCCAATCTGGTCTATTACGTCTGCCAGATCTGTCCAAAGAGCTGACCTTCCAACTGTCTAAGATTCTGCCTATCTCATATGGCCTTTATGTTTTCTCTTGCTGAGCACTATTCATTCCATGGGTCAATTACATTGTCCCAGAGAACTCCTGTGGCCATTTCCTGTTCCCTGTTCTCCTATCTTTCCTAGTTCTTCTAGCTACTGTGTTATTTGCAGTGGAGCGAAGGACGGGAAGGTAACGTGTCTTTTCCTCCCGTTCCCGTGGGGACCACCAGGGCCCTGCTGTGGTTTCACCTGTTCTCTGTGCCTTGGAAACAGACAGAAACACACAGACACCACGTCAGTCAGGAGAGGAGAGCACAGCCCTCTGCTCTGCCTTGTGCTCACCATGGAGACGGTTCTCAGGGTCAGAGTCCCCACAGGAGGCTCAGCACAGGCCACAGAGAGAAGCAGGCGAAGAGCCAAAGGGTTGGACTGAGGGCCTGGACTGTATCAGGAGACAACAGGGGAGTGGGGTCCAGTAGCGTGAAGTGGGTGATGCTCCGCAGGATAGGAACTCCCCAAAGCAGGGCGTGTGAGTGCTTTCTGTTCCCTGCTAAAGGGAGAGCTGGTCTCTGAGGAGCTGGCTGGGACTCTTGACACAGACAGACAAGGCTTCCTAAGCATGCAGTGCCTTTGTGCTGACTGGTCCTGGAACCTAAAGTCCATGGGAGGGTCCTGGGTCTGCAGAACCTCCACCAAAAAGGAGGAAGGTATGGGATCCCAGAGACCGGCTCCCACTGGGAGAGGCCAATGCCCAGTGGGTGGAGCCAAGACTCCCTCAGTGAGTAGCACCCATTCCATGGCCTGTAAGCAGGAACTCCCGGTGATGATGGAGGTGGCTGGAGAAGAGGGCACCACTGAGCTCTGAGAAGGGAGGCCTCCCCGTCACAGTCACTGAGGGCGTCTCTCGGGGGCATGGGCCTTGGTGCTGCTCTATTTCTCCATATCCTGGCTTCCCCACTGAGGAAGTGGTGGTGGGGGGGGGCGGTGGGCAGCCCACCTTAGTCTTAGAAACAGAGTCCCAGGCCTGGAAGGACCTTGGAAGCCAAACCTGGGGCCCCCGGTGTCTCGGCACTTGCCTCCTGCCTCCTCCTGCCCCACAGGAACCCCAACCCGAAGACCCTCTTGTCGTGGGAGGATGGAACTTTGGTTCTCAAATGCAGGACCCTCCCCTGACGAAGATGGACTAGGAGTGTGGACATGAGGGTCGCAGGACCCAGACTGGCTTGGCACAGGGGCCAAAATGCCGTCGGGGCCTCACCTCGTGCACAGCCAAGAGGGACTTGCCAAGATCGCACAACAGCTGACGGTGGAGCTATCGTTCCCCTTTACCACCTCAGACCTGAGGCTGCACGGAGGGGGGTGGAAAGAATGGGAATCGGGTGGAAAGGGTGGTGTGGGAGCAGGGTGTACAGAGGGGGCGGGGCGTACAGAGGGGCGGGGTGTACAGAGGGGCGGGGTGTACAGAGGGGGCGGGGCGTACAGAGGGGCGGGGTGTACAGAGGAGACGGGGTGTACAGAGGGGGCGGGGGCGTACAGAGGGGGCGGGGCGTACAGAGGGGGCGGGGCGTACAGAGGGAACAGGGCACGGCCACAGCAGCTCCCATTCAGTGAGTGGTTACTAGGTGTCAGGCGCCCTTTCAGGCCATTTCACATGCAATCCTCACAGTGGCACCGAGAGAGCACATTCATCCCCGTTTTACAGACGAGCTCACTGCGACCCAGGTTACAGCCTGTGAGTGGCTTGGCTCGTGGGTGACGGAGCCTCCCTTGGGAACCAGAGGTGTCTGGCTCCAAAGCACATGACTAGAAGTGGGTCCCACCCAGGCCGTGTCTCCTGGGGCTGTGGGCTCAGGCTCCCTGCTCCTCGGGGAACAGAAACCTCCCAGAGGGGACTGTGCCCAGCATCTCAGCACTAAGCACTCTTCTGCGGTGATTTCATTCCTAGATTTTCCAAAACAGCCTCCAACACCCAGAGTCACAGCACTTTCATCAAGTCAGTGCCACCGTTTCTTCAGACCCATGGCTTTGATGGGCTGGAACTGGTCTGGCTCCACCCTGGACGAAGGGACAAGTGGCATCTCACCTCTCTGGTCAAGGTGCTGGTCGGGTCTGGGACAGGGGCAGGGAGGCAGACAGGACCAGGAGGGGTGGACAGAACTGTCTCCCACTGATGTCCTGTGAGGGCGGGGAAGAGGGACTGAGGCATCCATGCTTCAGGGTCCTGGAACCTGACCCCAGAGGTGGACCCGCAGGCCTGTGTCCAGAGACCCCACAGAACAGGAAGACGCCAAGACCGCAGTGGGGGCGGGGTGGGGTCATAAGCAAGCAACCATGTGTCGCTGCCCACTTAATGGGTGTGACTGTGCACAGTCCCTATGACGGGGACACTCAGGCACATCCAGGGAGGGCAGCCCAAGCATCTCCAGGGACCAGACAGATTGCCCACAGCACCAGCCCAAGCACGTTCAGAAGTGATACTGGAAGGAATCATGGCTGAGTATTTCCAAAAGACATGAAGGCACAGACTCAAGGAGCGCTAACCCTTGACCACTCACCACCAAATTGGTGAAAAATGAAGTTAAAGAGAAGACTTTAAGAGTAGCCAGCAGAGCCGAAACCGGTTTGGCTCAGTGGATGGAGCGTCGGCCTGCAGACTGAAGGGTCCCAGGTTCGATTCCGGTCAAGGGCATGTACCTGAGTTGCGGGCACATCCCCAGTGGGAGATGTGCAGGAGGCGGCTGATCGATGTTTCTCTCTCATCAATGTTTCTGACTCTCTATCTCACTCCCTTCCTCTCTGTAAAAAATCAATAAAATATATTAAAAAAAAAAAAAGTAGCCAGCAGAAAGGCACAATTATGTTAAATGGAGCAAGAAGCACAAGGCTACAAGACTCTTCAGAAGGGAACACGAAATAAAGATGTTTTTTGATCAATAAGAGGTGTCCGGGTTTCTCACCAGCTCACTCACAGTCAAAATAAACATTAAATGTTCATCAGGCAGAGGGAAAACTATCCAAATGAAAGGAGTAAATAAAGTAAGAATAAAGACTGCCAAACTGAAAGGTAGATAAAACTAAATAAATATTGACTGCGTTACATAATATCTTGTGGGATTTAAAACATATATACAATAGACATGATTTAAAAAACAAAACAAAAGTTGTCAATGAGAACTTACAAATCTGGAACCCAAAGTCTTATCTGAGACCTGCCCCCCCCCCCCCAAAAGCGCCTCCCCAAATACTGCTGCGCCTACTGCCGCCTAGTGGCAGCATACAATCATTGCAGAGTAACCTAGGAGAAAAGATTTACAAGGTGTAGTAACCAAAAACCTAGTTATCAGTAAACATGGCAACCTGGCATCAAGTTGTCCAATAAATATTTGTTGAATGACTAGGTCATTGCTGTTTTCTTCCTGTATTTCTTTTTAAGAAAAAATCACACTAAAATAAAAACTGGCATCTGTCCATTATACAGAATTCAGTCAAACATGCTGAAGTCCCAAAGATGGAAGTAAAAACACAACCCAGGCCCACCAGCCAGAATAACCAATCACATAGGTGAACGTCCTTTTAGACAACTTAATATGCAAATACAAAAAGAGAAGCATGGGTGATGAACAGATGGGTAGAGATACTTTTATGAAAACAATCATATCTTGGATACAATTTTAAATTTAACTTTACTTGAGTTTCACAAAACAAAAAGAAGTTTATGGAATTGCTGAATTCATATATTTCCTCTATACAAGAGACACTTCCCCTAAAATATCCCTTCAAGATTAAAAAAAGAAACTGTGAGAACATTAAAGGTTGAAGTCATTATGATTTTCTCCAAGGACATAGTTTCATTTTTTTTTTTTTTTTTTGGTATAGACTAACTTCTTGTGTGAAAGATGAGTTCACTGGCCCAGTCACATGGGCATGAACACAGTTCTGAAAATACTGAAGCCCTTCTGTACAGTTAGTAAATGTCAGCCACTGGACTCTGCCCAGGGCTCTTCCTCTCTCCTGGCTGCCCCATCCGACCGCCAGGACTGTCTGCCCCGAACCCAAAGCCACAGGGGAAAGGGGACTCTGGTCCCATCTCCCAGTCGCCTTCAACACCCACCCCTTCGCCACAAGTACCTTAGCTTCCATCTGCTTTACATAATGGCCTCAGGTAAAGCTTTTGGAAACCCCTGCTCAAGGTCAGCCCTCAGGCCCTTGCAAGTTTGCACAGCTGGATGAATGGAGGCCTTTCTCCCAAACACACTAGCTCCTATGAAGTCAAGTGCAAGTCTGCCTCCTGGTGTCATTACCTCGCATCCTAATGGGCAGCAGACACAGGCCTGCGGGTGTGGAGATGACCCCTGAGCCGGCTCTACATCGGATAAGGCAGAAGGTGCTGGAGCCCAGGCTCAAGAGGAGGCAGCAGGGAGTGGGCTTTGCTCAGTGCCCAGCCCTGTGCCAGGTGCTCATGGTCCAAATCCTCTCCAATCCTGAGAGGTGTCTCTTTGCTCCCTTCCCTCCCTCCCTTCCTCCTTCCCTTCCTTCCGGATTTACTGAGCACCTGTCTGTGCCAGGGGGTGGGGTATAAAGGCAAAGCTAGCATCCCCAAGACCTCGCCACCCCATGAGAGCATCATCCAGAAAACGGCTGTGACCAGGGTGGGCAACGATGCAGGGGGAGCCCCAAGTGACTCAGGGAAGGTTCTCCAGTGGAGTTACAGCCAAGCTGGGACCTGAAAGATGAGGAAGGGCATGCCAGGTGGAGGGAACTGCCCGTGTGTATTTTTGGATTGCTTCTCAGACATCTCCTCCTCCTCCTCCTCCTCCTCCTCCTCCTCCTCCTCCTCCTCCTCCCATACCATGGCAACCAGGCTGCAGCTGGGGGAGCAGACTGTGAGCTGGGCTGAGTTGAGGGGAAGTGGGCAGGGGATAGGGACCTCTGCTCCCCTCTCTGAGCCTGTTTTGGCATCTAGAACATGGGCACCGCCACCCAGCTGCTGGCTCCTGTCCACCCAGGGGCCCCCGGAAGCAGAAGCCCAGGCTGGACGCATGAGGGGGAGGCCTGGGAGGTGAGGGCGGGGCTGGGGAGGACCCTGCGTCCTCCTGCAGTCGGGGGTCCGCCAGGGCGGGAGTCCCTGAGCCGCGGGGCCTGCGCTCCCCACCCAGCAGCTGCCTGGTGCGCCCACTGCACTGTCACTGCCCAGGAGCCCCCGGGAGCGGCAGGCAGGGCCCAGGCACAGGCCCAGAGATGGGTCTCCCCGGGAGCCCCGCCGGGAGCGGTCTAGGGGTCTCCCCGGCCGGGGCACAGGGCTCAGCGGTCCCCAGAACCCGGTCAAACCCCCAAAGGAGGGTCCGTGTCCTGGGGCGGCTGCTCCGGTGACTGCAGACTGGCCTCAGCCAACAGGAGCAGGTGCTCTCCCCGTTCTGGGGCCAGAACCTGAATCCAGGGGCTGTGCTCCCTCGGAGGCTCCCGGGAGGGTCCTTCCTGCCTCTGCAGCCTCTGGGGGCTCCTGGCCGCACCCCTTCAATCTTCAAGAATGAGAGTGTTTACGTGGCCCCGCCCCCTTACCCAGAGGTCACAGGTAAAGGAGTCACAGGCTGTGGGCAGCCCCGGGTTCCCTTTTCAGCTCCGCCCTTTTGCTGCTGTGTGCCCTCGAGGAAGTCGCTCGCCCTCTCTGTGCTGCAGAAGCCTCACCTGTGCCATGGGCCACCGCTGCTCCTCACAGGAGTGTGGGGTGCTGGTGTGTGCGCCCCACTTGCCCTGAGGGCTTTCCGCTCCCCAGTCAGCACCTCCGCCTCACCACCCTCCCCTCCCGCAGCCTCCAGGGACGGCACAGGCCCCTCTGACCTCCCGCATGGACGGCCGCCGCTCTCGTCTCCTTTCAGTCCCAGCTGTCACTCCCGGCAGGAAAGAGAGGACTTTGTCAAAGGGCTGCTGGCAGGTGGGAGGGCAGGCGGACAGCCAACCAGGGAGGCGGCTCCCCGGAAACAGGTCCATCCAAGGCCTCAAGGGGGCGGGGCCACGCGACCACCAGGAAGTGGACACTGAACAAGGGGCGGGGCCACGTGACTGGGGGTGGGGCCAGGTAAGGCTGACCCCCCCAGCACGAAGCCTCACGCTGAACCCCAACCCTAAAGCCCAGGTCCCGGCCTAAATCCTAACCCTTTAGCCCTGGGCCCTGGGCCCTGACCCCTAAGCCTTCCCCAACCCTTCCCTTCGCATCCTCCAGCTTTTGCCCTCACCCCCTCCCCGCGCTCCCCGCGGCCCCTCATCTCCGCCCTAACACTCGGCAGCGCGTTCCCTCGAGAAGCCCCAGCAGCTCCGCCCGGACTCGCGCCCGCAGACGCCAGGGCAGCGGAAGTGGGCGCGTGTCCGCGCAGTCGGTGTCCGGACTGTCGCCCAAGCTCACACAACCCGCGCGCCGCGGCACCTCACGACCCCAGGCACGACACCGGAAGTTGGTCACACCCCTCGTCCAATCGCTTCCGGTCGGCTGTCCCGTGCGCCTTCCGGGACCCGCCTTCCGCCTTGCGCCTTCCGGCGGGGGCTGCGGACCCGGGTGGCTATACCCGCGCATGGCGGTCGCGCGCGCCGGGGCGGCGGAGCTGGGCTTCGCGGAGGTGGCGCCGGCCTGGCGGCTGCGCAGCCAGCAGTTCCCCAGCAAGGTCGGCGGCCGGCCGGCGTGGCTGGGCGAGGCCGGGCTGCCCGGGCCCGCGGAGCTGGCGTGCTCGCTGTGCGGCCGCCCGCTGGCCTTCGTGCTGCAGCTGTACGCGCCCCTGCCGGGCCGCGCCGACGCCTTCCACCGCGGCCTGTTCCTCTTCTGCTGCCGCGCGCCGCCCTGCTGTGCGGGCCTTCGCGGTGAGCGGCGGGAGAGGGCGGCTGGGGTGGGGGCGCCGCCTCCCGGGGTTCGGGCCCCGCCCCCGCGCCTTCCAGACCCGCCTTTTCCTATCGAACCGGTACTCCGTGCGCTGGCTCGTGTTCAGGCTTTAAAATGGTCCGGGTTCAGAAAGCCGGGTCCCAACCGCTTTTCCGCATTTTCGCCCCCTCTTAGGCGCGATGGTAACTGGATGGACCGGAGCCAGCTCGGCGGGGGCCCCCAAACTAGTTTCTAGACCTGAAGACTTCCTTGTTCTTTTCCACTTTTTCTTCCTCTTCTTTCATCACATAAGTTCACCGAAAGCAAAAATGGCCTTCTGTCTTTTTAACAGATGAGTGTCTTTCATTCCTGTGTGGAATGGAAGCTAAATGATTTGAATTGACATACTGTTTTATTTAAAATGCACTGTTTCTTCTCATTTTTTAGTTTTTAGAAATCAGCTACCCAGGAAAAATGACTTTTACTCCCATGAGCCGCCTTCTGAGGATCCTCCGCCGGAGACGGGAGCGTCCGTGCGCCTCCAGCTGCAGTCCGGGGCTCAGCTCTGCAGGGTGTGCGGCTGTTTAGGCCCCAAGACGTGCTCGCGCTGTCGCCAGGCGCATTACTGCAGTAAGGACCACCAGGCTGTGGACTGGAGATGCGGGCATAAGCAGGCGTGCAGACAGGCAGGTGAGTCCATCTTCTGTTTAAACTCCAGCTCAGCTTCATAGCACCTACCAACTGAGATTTTTATTTTGCCCAGAAAAGTTAAAATTAGAAAAGCTGTGATACTTCTCAGAAGTTCGGTAGCGACACCACCTTTATGAAGAGCTGTGCGCCGTGGCCAGTGTGGCTTAGTTGGTCTTGTGGTGCAGGAAAGGTCTCCCTTGGATTCCCAGTCAGGGCACGTCCTGGGGTTGCAGCTTGATCCCCAGTAGGAAGAGCTGTGAGATTCTGCCCACTTAGTTAGGTCTCATAGGGGCAGCGTTTAATGGTCTGCAACCTAAAATGTTGGAGTTATATATATTAATTTACTAGGAGAAGCTGTTACTGTATTGGAATATACTTTAGAAATATACTGTGAGACCATTCTTAAAACTAAGTTATTACTGGTGGTACAAGTTACCTTTTTTGTTTCAGGTAATGTGGACAATACAGTTCCAGATCACAACTTCCTTTTTCCAGAATTTGAAATTGTAATAGAAACAGAAGATGAGACTACACCTGAAGTTTCAGAAAAAGAAGATGAACTGGAGATTATAGGGAGCATGGGTAAGGAGTCAGTTTCAGAACTTTATTTGTTAAGTGATTGTATGCAATGCTTGAAACAGTGGGCTTAGAGTGTCCAGAAGAGAGGTGCTGACAGGGAAAGCCAGCTCACTTTGGGGGCTGCAGTACAGAACCTTCCAGTGCTGTCTCATCTGACGACACCCTTCTTGTTCCTCCCACCTTGACACATGTCAGGCACATTCTGGGTCCATGAGGTATGTCAGTCAGAGGAAGTGTGCAGGTGGCACTTGGGTAGGGCTGCACAGGATGCTGGGAAATTGGTAAGTTCATCTGGGTTCAAGGTCTATTCCTCAGATCAAGACGGCGTACGTGAGAGAATGTGGGGCACTTTTTTCTTTTTCTTTTTTCATTGATTTTAAATATGGTTTCTTGATGTTGATTTTTAGAGAGAGGGGAAAGGAGAGAGAGAAACATCAGTTTACTGTTCCACTTATTTATGCGTTCATTGGTTGATTCTTGTATGTGCCCTGACTGGGATGGAACCCACAGCCTTGGTGTATCAGAATGACGTTCTAACCAACTGAGCACCCGGCCAGGGCCAGTAGGCCCTTTCTAAGTGAGAGGCATCTCTCATTGTCCCCACCTTGATCCTTATCTTCTCATATAAATTTAAACAAGAGACCTCCAGTGCATTTCGAAAAGCCAATTTAATAAAGCAGTTAGAGCAGTGGTCGGCAAACTCATTAGTCAACAGAGCCAAATATCAACAGTACAACGATTGAGATTTCTTTTGAGAGCCAAATTTTTTTTTTTTAAATATATTTTATTGATTTCTTACAGAGAGAAAGGGAGAGGGACAGAGAGTTAGAAACATCGATGAGAGAGAAACATCGACCAGCTGCCTCCTGCACACTCCCACTGGGGATGTGCCCGCAACCAACGTACATGCCCCCGACCGGAATCGAACCCGGGACCTTTCAGTCCGCAGGCCGACGCTCTATCCACTGAGCCAAACCGGTTTCGGCCAAATTTTTTTTTAAAAATATATTTTATTGATTTTTTTACAGAGAGGAAGGGAGAGAGATAGAGAGTTAGAAACATCGATGAGAGAGAAACATCGATCAGCTGCCTCCTGCACATCTCCTACTGGGGATGTGCCTGCAACCAAGGTACATGCCCTTGCCTGGAATCGAACCCGGGACCTTTCAGTCCGCAGGCCGACGCTCTATCCACTGAGCCAAACCGGTTTCGGCGAGAGCCAAATTTTTTAAACTTAAACTATATAGGTAGGTACATTGTTATTAACTTAGGGTACTCCTAAGCTGGCCTTTGCTAAAAACATCCTCAATCTGATTGAGGTACGTTCGCTGAGGTCGACCCCTTCCAACTCTCCCATCTACACTCGTCTTGTATACAGTGGGGCCTTGACTTACAAGTGTCTCGAATAACGAGTTTTTTGAGATACCAGCTGTATCTCGGCCGATTTTTTGCTTTGAGTTGACAGAGTAATTTGAGTTAACGAACTTCTTAACGAGCTCGGTCTCGGAACGAATTAAACTCATAAGTCAAGGCCCCACTGTAGTTGTTTCGTCTATCTCCTTTCCGAAAACCGACTTCTGCGCATGGGCCACGACGTTTCAATCGCACTGTACGTGCGCACCCGCACGTGGTATTTTGTGGAAGAGCCACACTCAAGGGGCCAAAGAGCTGCATGTGGCTCGCAAGCCGCAGTTTGCCGACCACTGAGTTAGAGCATGCACCTTTGGTGAAAAAGCAAAGCAAGCAAACCTATGCATGTGGCTTAGGAAGCGCTGACAGACTCTCGGCTAATCTGCAGAACCAGTTGGGTGGGGGTCTGTGGCATTATATACTCTCCTGTCTGTAGGTTTCAAAATTCCTCTGCTGGATATTTTGGTGCAGATTAATTCTCAAGGTCCCTGTTTATTTTGTTGTGTCCTTCCCAGAATTCATGAGAAGCACCTGGCAACTTTACCTTGCCAAGCCTGAGACTGCTGGCTTCTCTGCCTAGGAAGTATAATGGCCCTTTTTTGCTTTCCCCTCCCCCTCCCTTTCTGCATTCTCTCCTTAGGGAGGTTTTTAACCATTTGCTCTCAGTCCTTGGCTGGGGAAGATAATGACTTATTAGTTACATGCTAACTGCAAATTGCCCACACTGTTTGGGCTTGTTTTAACTTTGCTGCCTCGGTTTCCCTATTCCTCCTGCCCTGGAACCCTGTAATATGACCAGTTTTACACACATAATTTGGTTAATTCTCTAGAGCTGATCATACTCCAGAGCCTCTGCTGATCAGATACCTGAGAGGCTGATTGGCAGCAGCATTTATTCAACACTTACTCTGCACCAAGGGCTTCTGGGCATGACCTCATGAAAATCGCAATTAATTAGCAACCCCATTTTGCACTGAGGACTTTGAGGTTCTGGTTATAACTTGTTTGGTCATGTAACTGACCCAAGTTGTTAGGTTTTAAATGGAGTTTGAGCTCACATCTCACTCACTAGAACTCAAGCTCTTAAGAACCACTACAAAATTAGATTTTAGATTTGAATGTTGGCTTACTGGTCTATAGTTCATATAAGGACATCAGAAATATATAGTAATACTTGTCACAAAGATTAACTGCTGTTGGGGACAGCAGTGGTGCAGGTGGCTGGGGTCCTAGGAGCTAAGAGTGCAGAGGAACAAGCTGGCAGGACAGCTGAGCAGGTGGGACAGCTGGGAAGAGAAGTGTGAGGAGATTTGAAGTAAGAGTCCAGGTGGCATAAGGGTGATAGTGATAAGAAGGGCTCATGGCCCAGCCTGGGTGGCTCCCTGTTGAGCGTTGTCCCATGAATCAAGAGGTCCTCAGTTTGATTCCCAGTCAAGGCACATGACCCGGTTGTGACTCGATCCCCAGCCAATGGATGTTTCTCAACTATATTTCCATCTCTCCCTCTCCCTTCTCTCTCTAAAATCAACAAAACCATTTTTTTTAAAAAAGAAGGGCTCACATTTGTTGAGTGTCCTAATGTGTACTGGGCACAGTGTCCTGATCCCAGGACTTGGGTCTGTTCTTTTAAATTTGAAACTTTACTGAAGAGAAGTCGTCACCAGGAACCTGGGTAGTGAATAGTGCTTCATGGAGCACCTGGAAATTCAGGTGGTCATGCAGAGCCAACCTGAAAGATCTTAAATAGGGAAAGCCCTTGGGAACATCTGGCCCTCGCTGTCTGATTCATTCAACACTCAGTTGGTTGTTTGAAACTGGCTGCCCTCAAGCGGTGTGAACTGTTGAGTCCTGGGGATGATTCCTGTTGCCATAATGGTTGTGGATGGTTTTTAGGTGAAGCACCTGCAGAAGAATTGGAATCCATGGCAAAACATGAATCCAGAGAAGATAAAATTTTCCAGGAGTTTAAAAATAAAATAGCCCTGGAACCAGAACAGGTAAAGTAGAACTCGCATGATTCCCTCTTGTGTTCTTTTTTTTTTTTTTTTTTTTTTTTTTTTAATATTTTATTGATTTTTTACTGAGAGGAAGGGAGAGGGATAGAGAGTTAGAAACATCGATGAGAGAGAAACACCGATCAGCTGCCTCCTGCACACTCCCACTAGAGATGTGCCCGCAACCAAGGTACATGCCCTTGACCGGAATCGAACCCGGGACCCTTGAGTCCGCAGGCTGACGCTCTATCCACTGAGCCAAACCGGTTAGGGCTCTTGTGTTCTTTTAGGGATTTATTTTAGGGGTGTTATCCTTAGAAGCTCTCTCGTCACAGCAGCCCTTCACACAAAGGGAAGGTGTTTTTCCTGTTCTGATCCTTTTAGCAGTTACTGAGAGAACAAAAGTTACACTATCATATAGGATGTGTTTTATTTTTCTTCCTTTTTTTGGCATTGCGAGAACGACTATATTATCCGTTCCAAGTCTTCTAGCATACACTGTGCAGTTGGATCATTGCACACACTGTCAGTGTAAACAAATGTAGTTGCCTTTATTGGAAGAACCCTGTACACAACGCATGTAACTGCCGGGTTACCCAGCACCTTCACCCCCTCATAACGTGTGAATGAGCATCTATGATCCCCAAGGCCTCCCCAGCAGCAGCGGGCCAGTGGCACATCTGCTGGCTGAGCACATGAGACTGCTTTCATCCCCGCATCCGGCATAAACGACTAGCAGCCCGCACTCTGCTGCACCGAGGGCACTTCTCAGGCCTCGACGGCCCTCACAGCAGCACAAGGCACATCTTTCTGTTGTGATGTGAGTCAGGCCCTGGCTCTGCACTCTGCAGGTCAGAGGCCAGCACCTGGGCTGGTCCAGCAGGAGCTCCATCTGTCCTGAGGTGACGGTGTTCACAGCTGCATCCATCCCACTGACCAGCCTGCCAAGCCGGGTGCACGCCCTTCCTGGCCCCTGGGTCAGACTTTAACCAGGTGGTTCTTGCCATGAGCACGTGGCCCGGTCTTATCTGCTGCTGCAACAGCACTGAGTTCACACCTGATGGGCTCCAGGTCGCCCAGCAGCCCAGCACAGGCGCCAAGTGTCAGGCTGTCAACCATCCAGATGTCCAAGGCCAGGATGGTGGGCGTAGGCAAACCTCTCCTCTCTGCCACCTAATGACACAGAAGGGACATGGCAGCCACACCTGCAACACCTCTAGGGGCAGTGAAGGATGTATTTTCTAAAAACAGTAGGGATAGGAATGTGTAATATGGCTTGAAAAAACCAACAAGACATGTTAACACAGACACTGGTTTTGTAAAAAGAATCCTGGATCCTGGAGTTACATCATGAGCTTATGTAATCACAACTGCGGTGTGAAAAAAAGAGGGAGATTGCTCAGCACGCTTCCCTAGCTCATTTCTGTTCTTCCCCTTCGCTCCCTGGCTGTGAACAGCAGTCACGAGAGAAAACTTCCATAAGCCAGTCACTGGATCACATCAGTATCCAGGAGCTCCTAGGAAGAGTTGGTCTAGGTTGAAACACTGACAAGGTGGTGTTCAGCACTGTGTGCTTTAAACAAAATAAAGGAAAACCATTTGATTGTTACATAATATCTTAAGAAATGTGCCTCTCTAAGTGGCATTTACTGAAACACTTTGTTTCACTTGGTATTTGTCCCTTTAAAAATGAAGGTTCCTGATACCTGTGTGAAGGAAAGCACAGATGCTGCATGTTCGAGTCAGAATGGGGAAATAGGCTTATTATCAGTCCCTTCACAGAACATGAGATTGATTCAATTTTGATTTCCTGAATTAGAGAGGCTGAAATCATTGCTTTGATAACATTGAAAAGGAATTAGCTTTGAGAATTTGTGGGGTAGGGGCGGGGGAAACTCTTAGGTAAGATGTGGGTGATCGGAATGTGATCCTAATTGATTTCAGATTCTCAGGTATGGCAGAGGGCTTGCCCCCATCTGGATCTCTGGTGAAAATGTCCCCCAAGAGGAGGATATTCCAGACTGCCCCTGTGGAGCCAAGAGAATATTTGAATTCCAGGTATGACCTTAAATACGAATTATTTTACTAGGTAATTACCCTGCTTTATGTTTTTAAAACAAACATTACAAAACTACCAAAGTAACGTCTGCACAGGGCCTGAATGGTATTACAGGAATTGCCCTTCCATGAGAATCATGTTTCCTGCCCCACCTCAGGGCTTAAAACTGTGTCTTACTGCTTTATCTGGTAGTTTTTCCATCTCTAAGTAACATGACTTTCCTGTCATTTATAATTTTACTAATTTCCAGATATCGGTGTGCTTCTACAATGATGAGGGTTTACATGTGTTCGCTTTTACCATCTGGACCAGCCCCCACCTCCCAGTATAAATACAGCATTATTTTCAGAGCCTCTGTTGTTCTCTGTAATTTTAAATAATACATCTTCCACTGATCAGGGTATGACTACGTTGTGAGAGGAGTGTTTCAGAACTTGCTCTACTTAATGTGGATTTGTGGATTTGTTAGGAAAACAAATGCATGTATCATTATGATACATTAAGTGCCATTAAGGTAAATGTTTTTTCAAAAGAAATTGTTAGCATCATCAGAATCATTTTAGGGTTGGGTGGAAATCAATCCTCTAACAGTGGATTCAGTAACCTTACAGAGTGGTAGGTAATACTTGTTCCTTAGGGTAGAAAGGGAATTATGAGGACTGCATCCAACACTGGTTGGTTCTTAGTCACAAAGCTCTTGATGCCGAGATGAGCTGCCAGTGTGTGTGAAGAAGTTTCCTACTGGTGGGGCAGACCTTCACTCTTCCATCCAACTGCTGGCCTCCTGAGCAGACATCAATGGATTTCCTTTTTGTATTCATTAAACTAGCGTTCCTTCAGTCATTGCACCAGAACCTGCTGTTCAAATGACAGAAAGAAAAAGCTTCCCAGATAGAAGCCTGTCCTATTTTATGGCACATAATTAATAAAATTAATTAGATAACCAGCCAAGCCAGATGGATTGGCCAGTCTTATATTTGGGAACTTCTTTCTCAAATGGAAGTGAAAGATGCCAAATGAAACAGGTTCTGAGGACAGAGCTGCAAAATATTTTTACATTGTTCAGTACGTTCATTGCATAATGTCTATAATTCTGTGTAGCGTGGAAACTTGACAGCTCAGGATCAGCCTGGCATGTGAGGTCTGCTGAAGGCAGACGGCGCTCCTCGCCTGAGCAGGTCTCTGACTGTGTTGTCTTCTCAGGTCATGCCTCAGCTGCTCAACTACCTAAAGGCCGACAGGCTGGGCAAGAGTGTTGATTGGGGTGTCCTGGCCGTCTACACCTGTGCTGAGAGCTGCAGCCTGGGCACCGGCTACACAGAGGAATTTGTTTGGAAGCAAGATGTAACAGATACACCTTAAAGAGAACCTCAAATAGCCTTAAAAGTGCTCATAACCTCAGACCTTGCAATTCCATTTTTAGGATGTTATCCTAAGGGAATACTTGTACCAGAGAGAGGGGCACAAAGATGTTTTAGGCCTTATTTACAATCTATAATAACAAAAGTGTAATATGCTAATTAGACCAACCAGACAGCTGAACTACCTTCCAGATGTCCTCTGGACAAAGCCATGGGGGCTGAGGCAGTTAGGGGCGATCAGGCAGGCAGGCTAACATTTAGGAGCCAGCGGTCCTGGATTGCGAGAGGGAAGTCCAACTGCTGGTTTAGGCTCGATCCTGCAGGGTTGGGCCTAAACTGGCAGTTGGACATCCCCCGAGGGGTCCCAGATTGTGAGAGGGTGCAGGCCGGGCTGAGAGACCACCCCCTCCCCGCCCCCCGCACAAATTTCATGCACTGGGCCTCTAGTGTCTAAATATTAGTGAAACAAAATGCCCAGTAACAGGGAATTACATGTATTTTGATGTATCTGTGCAGTTTTTGATGCAGACCTGTATGCACATCCAGTACAGTACAGATTTGAACACACCAAGATACCATTACAGGTGGTATTCCTAGTACGATCACATATTTTTTAAATATTTGTACATCTGTGTCTTTATTTTTCTAAGTGTTTAGTTTCATGTGTTTCACATGTGTGTGGACCTGTGATGGAATAAAACTTAAAAAGAAAATGGCTCTTTTGTGAAGAGTGAAAAGAGCTGATCTACAGGAGGATCTGCAAAGTGGGCTGTGTCCTGAGCTGGCCCAACTCTTGTCACAACGTGCCATCCCGCGTGCCCGCCCGCCCCCCCCCCCCCCCCCCCCCCTCATGTACAAATACATCACGCAACTCAGTAGCCTCTATAAATGTAAAAACATTTTATGGTTCCTGCAGAGGACGTCCATCACTGCTGCCAATCCAGACTCTGCCCCACCAGACGGCCCATGTGGGGGAGCAGGCTGCTGGCACTGGCTCTGGCTCTGGTTCTGGCCTTACCAATTCAGAAAGCACAGCAAAAAATATGCTGTAACGCTTCCAATAATCGTTTGTGGTAGTGTGTAAGACTTGTGTGTGTATAATAATGTGAATTGACTGACTGGGATATTTTAACTCATCCCATGTGTTTTTCAATATTAAGAATTTTCAATGGATAATAAACCAATGAATATGAGGAGAAGGGAAATGATTAGAATTTCATCATCTGCAACCCCCTAACAAATAATGAGAAGAGAGACAACCAAATACTTGATTCCTAACAAGAACACGCACTCAGCCTTAGTGAAAGGGTCAAGCATCTGGATGCAGCCCCACCTGCAGGAGCTGAGACGGGACACAGAACCACATCACGAATTAGCAAACGGCCCAACACATGGAGGATCCACCAGCCAAATGGCCTGAAATGTTAAGGGAAAGAGGTGGAGAGAAGACTTAAGGAACAAAATAGATGTGCTGGGACAGGGTTAGGGTGAGTCATGACCATGATAGACATGTTTGATGGGTAACAAGCCTCCGGGCAGTTCTTCCATTCCAGTTGCAACAGACAATGAAATGTTGATTGAAACAACACCACACACAATGAGGCGGTTTCAGGCATTATATCTAAAATACAACCTTTTAAACAGGATCACATAAATCTTACAAGGCATCATTTATTAACATCAACCTAACACTTTTATAAACAGCATTTATTGTACAGAGTACTGAGGAGAGAAATATTTACAGCCGTCTGTGTTCATTAATACATCTGTCCTGCAATACTGAGAGGGCGGAATGTGTCTGGCACAAAAATAAACCCTAGGATTACAAATTAGAAAAACAACACTTATAAAAAACATTTTTACTTTTCTGGTAGAAATATAAAAACTGTGGTTTATGGGGAATAAAGCAAACAAATTAAAAGTCCAGTCAATTGTAGAGGTGGCTTTAACACCAAAGTTTTGTCCCTTAAACCAACTTGTCAACAGCAGTAAGAGTTTAAAATCTAAATCTAAACAGACAGGCAGCACTACAGCAACACCTGGCGCGTGCCCAGGCGTACATGCAGGCTGCAACCCACGCCGACCCAGGCCACCCACACCACCACCACTTAAATGTACCAAAACGGATGTGTTTTTACAAGTGGGTGGGAGGGCAGGCCAGCCATTACGTTGTCTTCCTGAAGCCCTTGAGGATGGGGTAGATGTTTTCAAAGGCTTCATAAATTTCTGCTCTGACTTTAGCACCTATGAAGACAAGTGGGGTAGTGATGAGAGTCTAAAATGGCATTTCTTAACCTATTGAGAGGCAAAATTATGATTTTAAAACCACTAGCACAAATCTCTCCATGAGGTAGACTAGCAGACGCAGGCATTAAAATATTAATGATAAAACCCCTTGTCACAATTTTGTTTTTAAAGCAGTTTTCTTAAAAGGGCTTTTTAAATTACAAAAGCGATGCCCTATGTGACTCAGCCTCCCTCTCTGCAGGCATCACGGTGCTGGTCCCTGCACCAGATCAGGGCCACAGGCGCAGTAACAATGGCTGAACAGTATTCCCCAACTGCTGCCTCCCACCAAGCTCCTCCGAATCTCCCTTTGTTATCTCAAAACCACATTGCTGATGAACGCAAAGGCTTTAGGACCATTTTCCAGGAGAACTCCATCTCTTATCCTATGTGATGCCCATCTTCTCCCCTCCCCACAGGTCAAGACTGGGCTGGAGGACCAGCAGGAACGGGGTCTGATTTTCCCTCCTCTCGGGTATGTTTCTTGCCAGCATGTTCGGGTGGGAGGAAAGAAAAGGCCTCTGCAAGTAGCTTCTCACATGGAGAAAATGACGTTCTTTAAACTTTCAAATCTTCAGACACCCCTTCTTGTTACAACTTACCTGTTAATACAACTTTTCCAGAAACAAAAATAAGAAGAACAATTCTGGGTTTGATCATTCTGTAGATTAAACCAGGAAATAACTCTGGCTCATAACTATAAGGAAAACATAAAGAACAATTTATAAATTAAAAGTTGCCCATGCTTTTAGATAAAATGAAAACCTTTATAAGCAAAAACACAAACAGCTGTAAGGAGGCCAAGCCCAGCTCCTCAAGGAGCATCAAAGGAGAAGGGGCGGAAGGCCAGGGAGGGCAACCGGTCATCTGCACTTGAGGACTAAATCATTCTCTACTGAGTGGATTTTCTGGCATAACAAGAGCTTTACATGAATGTCCTAAAGTCTCTCTGACCCTTACCCAGTGCTATTCTGGACAAGTTTAGGGGGAACATTGCTTCTCAGATCTGACGGCAACGTTTTGCCTTTTAATCATTCTCATCTCATCTCCTTACATTGAAATATTCTCCAGCTGTTCACCCTGGTCAGGCAATTTAACCAAAGTGCTGGAGCAGATACTGGGTAGAGAATGAACCTTTCCCTGACCCCACTGTTTGGCTGCTCTACTCACGTGCCTTATTCTAAACCTAGAAATCTCATGGCATTAATTCAGAGACTGAAAACAGGATGTGTGTGTCACCGAGCAGAAAATTCAGGAAGGTTTCTCTGAGGAAGAGGTGCTCAAAGCAAAAGTGAGACTATGCCAAGTATGAAAGTGGGATGTGCAAAGGCCCTGGTACCCCAAAGGGCACAGTAAGCCTGAGGGGTGCTGCAAGCAGAGAGGCTGGGGAGGGACCATCTATCTGGTAGTTCTCAGCAGGGAGAAGCAGAAAGAATATTCATGTCCCTCAACCATGCCCTTCGCTGGTGGATCTGATAATGGTGAGTAGACCAAAGGGGGAAGGTTGATGCACAAGGTGGTGGGTTTAACCAGTTAACTGCCACGCGTCCAAAACAGAAACCATCTATACGTCTATAGACGCTTATGGCGTACAAAGGGCTAATTCACACATTTGAAATGTAGTCACTGAGCAATATGATGATGGAACATACAGAAGGGGAATCAATTTCACCCGGTATAACAATAAAAAAGGTTTAAATTGAAAAAAAAAAAATGTCACCCAGTAAAGGGGTTTTCACGTTACCACATGCAGTGGGAAGGCCAGCGAGACCCAGAGATGTCACTCCAGCCATCGGGAGAAACCTCCACAGTAAACACAGTGGGAGCTACAGACAATTTATCATGAACTTGTAAACAGACTGCTGCCAAAAGCAATCCCAACACCCTTCAGACTTACCTACTGAACTGTTGGTGGGTCAGCACCAGGCCTTCTAACCTTATGGGGAATTTCACATCGCAGCTCCCCACCATGTTCTGAATCTTAAAGTCCAAAAACTTGGCTGGGAAACCCAACTTCTGCACAACTCTGGCGTACTTTCTTGCTGCTAGTCGGGACTGCTCTTCACTAGGGAAAGGAAAAATCGAGCTATTCATACTCAGAGCCAACTAAAATAGTTATTTAAATGAGTCACTTTACAAAGTGTGAACTAGTCACCCCTTCCCAATAAGAAAAGAGATCTGCAGACACAAATTTAGGAAACTAGGCCTACCAAAATGATCACCTCGCCAATGCACCCCATTACTGCCAGCCCCCGGGGTTTACAGATGTGCACATACAATCACCATCATGACCACTGCTTTTGTGTTTTAGCTCACAAATTCCTACTGAGAGAAAATGAACAAGCTTCATTTTGATAGGAAAATACTGGTGAGGTTTGTACTTAAAGAATGCACACACTAGTTCTCCCCTATTTTATGTCCATTTCTGTAACTCACCTGTTGAATAAAACTGACTCCAAAGGCAGAGCTTATGTAGGACACGGAGAGTGAGAGCAATGATACCATCCTAAACAAGACTCTCGGGTACAGGGTCAGGAATGACAAAAATTAACCGCACACGCAGTGCCTTTTTTTTCTTTAATAATAATAAATGTATTTCTGACTTCTTATCTTGACAAAAGTCACCCACACAGATACCCACTGTTCCTTGTGAGGTACAAGACGGCGTGCCTGCGGTGAAGGCAACACATGGAGCATCCACTGGGAAACCCCATGTTCCCCAGCCGCGTCCCAAGTAAAACAAGCTGGTAAAGACGCCAAAATGAAGAGGGACGTGGAGCCAGGGCAGACCCACGTCTCGCCTTCTGGAAAACACTTTGAGACCAGAGCCACATTGTCCGCACCCATGGCTTCCTTAAAAGACGACTTTCAAGTTCAGAATTAGCAAAAGCTCCACAGCCCCTCTCTACGTTAACACCTTCAAGTGCATCAATCACCTCTTATTTTAGGAGTTTATTTAATTTATTTTACTTCACTTCTGTTTAATCCTCCCTCCTTGTGTCTCCTACCAAGTCTGTGGGCTGTTAGGCTTAGACTAGTCAAAGCCTTCGCAGAGGGGCTCGCTGCACACTGAGGCAGAGCACAGGCACCAGCGTTTGACACGAAGGCGCATGACTCAGACCGTCAGAACCAACACCATTCCCCACGAGGGCAGCGGCACTTGCCACCACGTCACTGCCAGAGCCAAGGGGGTCTGCGGCTCTCTCCTCATCCCTAGGCAGATTTTTTCCCCTTGGGCATGAATTTGTGTTATGTATAAAATTTTTTACATAAAGGAATCCTTAATAGTTGTGATGTAATATTTTACCCAAAACACGTAAAATGCAACTGAATTGTAGGGAAATAAGCAATGGTAACATATGTCCAAAAGTCTTGCCTAAGTTTTATTTTTTTATGGATTTTTAAAAGTTGATTTTTAGAGAGGTAGGAAGGGAAAGGGAGAGTGAAACATCAATGTGAGAGAGAAACACTGATGAGTTGCCTCCTGTACACGCCCCAACCGGGGATCGAACTCGCAGTCCAGGTATGTGCTCTGACCAGGAACAGAACCTGCCACCTTTCTGTGTACGAGATGACACTCCAACCAGCTGAGCCAACCAGCCAGGGCCAGGCCTAACTTTAAAAAAATGAAATTACTGCCGACTAGAGTGATGAGAGCCAACCACTGCAGTAAGAAAGCAACAGCAGCATTTGATTAAAGCATCAGCCTACCACCGAGACCACACAAAACACAGACAGACGGCCTCTCTGCACCTACCTCTTGGCGCCCGTGCACACCATTTTCCCGGAACTGAAGATCAGGGCTGTGGTCCGGGGCTCCCTTATTCTCATGATGACCGCAGCAAACCGCTGGAATGGTGAAGAGTCATTAACATGTGAGGAAAACTAGACAATGACAGCTACGAAGTCCTTGTGCACAGCCACCATAGCACCCGCACGGCCCCCAGGCAGGACCTCCCATCACCGAGCAGGGCACAAGCTTTCGCACAGGAAGCAGAACTGTGACGACTGAGTTGAGCCACGACCTGTATATTCTTTCCTACATCCTATAAGACAGGGAGCACTTGCAATTTATTTATTTATTTATTTTTATTGAGAGAGGAAGGGAGCGGGAAGGAACAGGAGAGGGAGAGGGAGAGAAACATCGATGTGACAGGGAAACATTGGTCTGCCTCCCATACGACCAAACCTACAATCCGGGCATGGCCCTGACCGAGAATCGAGCCAGGGAGCTTCCAATGCCTGGGACAAGCCTAACCAATTGAGCCACACAGGCCAGGGCTCAATTTTTTTTTTCTTTAATTACACAAGGGCCTCTACTTCTACCTTAGATTTGCTGCTTCCCATGACTAGCTTCTGTAACTATAAACTTTGTTTGAAAAACCTTCACCTCCAGAAGGAATCAATAAGGCAGAACACAAGCACACCAGCGCTTGTGGAAGTGACCTCCTGTTCCCACTTGGCTTTCAGAGGCAGCATTCCTTTACTACCACGGCACAAATGTTTTGATCCAGGGATCTTGACAAGTAAATTCCTGTACTACAGTTTGAAATATATTAAAATTGCTCTGACCTTGGGATTATATTCAGCATTTCGGGCACGAAGTGCAATGGTCTTCAGGTCAAGTTTACAACCAAGATTCACTGTGGATACAATATTTCTGCAAAAAAATTGAAAAGAAAACATGATTTATTCATTTAAATTTTATAGGATGAGGTGTTAGATGATTATCTAGAAACCTGATTGTTTCATTCGAACTAATTTGATTTCATTAAATTTAAACTTAAATTCAATTTTAATAAATTATTGACATTTTTTAGGTGTTTAAAAAGTAACATATACCATGGTGAGCATTTCACATATACTGAGGCTTAAACGGGGTAACCTGCCCAGGAGACACGTGGCTCCTCAGAGCCAGAGTCGGGAACCATCTATCCAGAGCCCTAGCCTTTCACCGGTACTGACGCACCTCATCTCTGAGCTCTGAAACACCACCACCGCTAACCCTAAGACCGCTCCTTACCAAGAAAATGGGCAGGCATGACTTTCTCAGTCCTCTCAAAATAAGTATCCTTTGGAAGAACAATAACTCAGAACAAAGGAAAAAAACCTGTTTTACTCTGCTTAACTCTCAGTAAATCAAGAAAAATAGACAACCATGTATTATCTATGCCCAAGACCCCCATTTTTAGTATTCTCATATCATTTTATGAATAACTTACAAAAGAAAAAATATACTACAGCGAAAAACAACTTTATTACAAATTTTAATAAAAAATTAAACAGAGCCAACCTACATTTTTACTCTATAGTTTCGTGGTCTTGAAAGTGTAGACTTGCTGTGCGCAGTGCCCCCTGAATAAAACTATCGTGCATGGACCCGGCATCACTGTCCTGTGCACAGTGCACCCAGACTGCAGACGCACCTCCCATGGGTGCCAGTGCACAGCTGTAAGGCACTCAGCAATGTTTTCATCTCCACGTCACCCATTTCCTTCCAATCAACTTCCATACACGGCTGCCTGCAACACCTGTCCATGTATGAACTCAGTCAAGTACATTTTGGTGCATCTATCACACACTTAGTCATATAACAGTTAAATGCATTCTTTCTTTTTTTTTTTTAATCCTCATCTGAGATATGTTTTTCATTGATTCTAGAGAGAGTAGAAGGGAGAGGGAGAGGGAGACGGTTGCCTCACTCATGCACCTCAAGCAGGGATCAAACCTGCAACTTGGGTATGTGCCCTGACCAGGAATAGAAACTGCAACCCTAGGGTGCACAGGACAATGCTCTAACCACTGAGGAACACCAGCTAGGGGCTTAAATGTATTTTTTTCTCATTTTGAAGTTGTCTTGAAAAGCACTAACATAAAATTTAGCACCTTCACCAGTTTTAGTGCACCGCTCAGTGGTGTCCAATGCATTCAGTGTTGTGCGGCCACCGTCCACCCATCTCTATACCAGTTAGATACTTCCTCTTCCCCACGGTATGAATATATTGTATTCTCCCCACCCCCACCCTACCCCGAATCCTGTTACATATAGAACCCACTCCCTTTAGGTAGAAAAGTCCATTTAGGGCAAAAACAGCCATCCTCAGCTTGTGTGAAAACAGCTGTCCACAGCTCTTCAAAGATGTATATGCAGCCCTCATAATAACCAATAAAAAACAAGGACCACTATGAACCATACTAATTCTATGACTAAGTAACTAACCGTAAGACAGCATGCCAAGGGAAGTAGCTATCTGGCCTGACTGAGCAAACCAGCTACAGGGAAATGTCTACAACAAGAAAACACACACGGGATTCTGCTGGTCCAAGAGCACAGGCACAAGCTGCCAACTTCTGAAGCTGGGAGAGCTTCTCACTGAGGGCGACTCACTAGGTCAGCTTTGCTTCCCTCTCAAGTGAGACAGAAACTGTGATCCGGTCCCTGTAAGATCTATGGACGCCTCTGAAAACAAAGAGCAGTGGCAGGCTCCAAGGGATCCTCCCAGGCAGCAAGAGGACACAAGTACTCACTGCAGCTGTGGCACAATCCCCGAGCTCTCAGAGGCTGGCGTGGCAGGCGTGATGGGGGTCATGGGGGTCATGGGCGAGGGGTACAGGGGTGTGGTGCCCGGCAAGGGTGCAGTGGTAAGAGTCTGTGAGTGGAAGAGCTGTGGTGTCTGTCCTGAGGCCCCCTGAGGAGCCTGCTGGGACGTTGACTGCTGCACTGCGGCTGTCACTGTCGTCACTGCTGCCTGTTGCTGCTGCTGCTGCTGCTGCTGCTGCTGCTGCTGCTGCCGTTGCTGCTCCTCCAGAATGGACAGACTGTTGGTGTTCTGAATGGGCTGTGGAGTCAGCCCTGTGCCATACGGCATCATCGGACTAAAGATAGGGATTCCAGGAGTCATGGCACCCTGTGGAAAGTCAGAACGGTGGGTTAGGCTGGTTGGTGCTGCCTGGTGAGAGAACAGATGAGATGTGTAAAGACAGACGCCTCCCGGTGTAAATGCAGTTATTGAACATTAATAGGGAGGAACTTGCTGTTCTTTCACACATCACTTTCTTCAATTACCATAATATAGTGGGTAGGAGCTTAGGTGTGAAAGCCAAATCTGCTACTTATTACACGTGAGAACCTGAGGAAGTTGCTTAACCCTTCAGGTCTACCTAGGGGACAAAAATGCCCTGAGATTGTTAGAAAGAATCAGGGAGACCACTGGGGTGACCCCACATCCTTGTTTAAACCATTATCCTGCATACCGTCTAGGTAGCACCCCATTTCCAGCTTGGATGATAAATTACATGGTTACCCTAGAGAAATCCACTTACAGCGTCCAGCAGGATGACAGGCAGATTGAAAACACTGAGTGCTAGCAATGGTCATGATGATTATTCTAACACTATTAAAAAAGATTAATCATTGCTCTCAAAAGGTTTACTCAACAAAACCCAATGCATCTATCAGAATATCAATTTACTTTTCTACATTGCTTCTCAACGTTTCCAGACATCGTGACATTTATTAATCGCCCCGAGTCTTACCTACAGCTCTCTGGGAAGGGAAACACACGCTCTTCTTTCTTCATTAAATGAGGAAACCGAGACTAAGAACAGTTACATGAGTTGCCCAAGACCACAGAGCTTATTGGCAGATGAGACAAGATCACAAGCACATTTTCCAACACCGACATCCATGGAGGCTGTGGAGCCTGCAGAGCTCGTGGCGGCTGTGAACCTCCTAAAGCCGCTCCTGACAGTTCTGCATGGAGGGGTTCCGTTTCCATTAGGTTTTCAAATAAGTTCAAGACCCAGGAGCCACAACCCTTTCCTGCTCTGCCACTTTATTTGGCAGAAAACATAAACTAGAAATGTGTAAGACGTTTATGTCAAACTATCTCACCAACATGGTGGCAAAAAGAACAGGAGGAAGACAACTACACACTGTGGCCCCAAGGACAGACATTATTCCACTGCGTCTACCACTAACTTCTATAAAAATACTGGCTAGAAAAAACGCAGGTTACGTTAACTTAAAAAGACTAAGGCTCAGGTTTTGAAAGGTCTGCCTTTCTTTACGCCATATATAACAATGAGCTAAAAACAAATAAATAAGTGACAGATATACACATAGAAACAAGAACTACACAGAAAAACACCTTATGAGTTCAGGTAGGCAGATTTCTCAGACAAGACACAGAAGACAAACCATGAAGCAACGGTGATAAAGAGACCATAGAAAAAGGAAGAACTTCTACTTTCCAAAAGGCACCATCAAGAAAATTAAAAAGTAAACCACAGACAGGGAGACAACACCTGCAGGACACATGTTTTTATAGACAAATACACATTTTTGCTTCCACAGAGACTCCGCAAAGTATACACCATCATGCCTCTTCAAAGCCTAGGAGTCCTTCTCAACAAGATGTGAAAGGCTTGAAGAATACAAGTCCATCTTCAAGAGCAGACGCTGTTACCTGCGGGGAGGCCAGGCCCTGAGCATAGGGTGGCAGGCTGTTGTTCTGATCCATGGCGATCCCTTTCTTCTGGGCAAGTCGACAGCCGCTGCACTGGAGCTGCCTCAGCAGCTGGTCTCTCCCAGGAGCATCCCCAGCACAACCTACTAGCAACTCCTGCAGCTCTCGGTTCTCTTCACACCAAGGCGCTGCCCTGAAAAGGTGAAGGTTGATGTGAGAACACACATGAGCTCTACAATCTCATAAGCCAGTTTCGTGGTGACACACACACAAACCCCCAAATGAAGCATTTTGTCTATAAAGCTGAAAGCTCATTCCTTCCATGCTGCCTGTGACTGCATGCAAAACTGCCCCAAGGACAAACTGTTCTGTTACATGTTTAACTTAAATGTTCCTAATGTTCGAAATTAAGGTGTCATAATCAGCACTGAAATCTTTTGGGGAAAAATACCCAGAGAAAACAAATTCCCAAGCAAACTTTATGCCTGAGTTTGCTCTGTGTACACAGCCCTATTAGGCCAATTTCAGGCTCTTAAATATTCCAATTAGTTTTATACCTTTAGTGTCTTGGGCATTGAATTCAATAAACATTTAATTGGATCCAATGCACTTTAGTGTGATCATGTATTGACCTGCCACTTCATGAAACACTGTAGAAGCTGTCCATTTTATGTAATAACTTCACCTCTCTAGATGACGTAAATACAAAGTGTGCCTCTATCTGGCTTTCCTTAAATTACTACTTTTTCCTTGGCTTAATTTTTGAAGTTACTTTTAGACAAAAGAACCAAGTGACTGCTCAGAGGCCCTGGTTCCGTTCCGTTGGGATGAGCTGGGCAGCCCTGGGAACCGGTTGAGTCACGTGGGGTGAAGTGATGCTCACACGCGGCACCTCCTTGTCCCACAGGATAAACGTGCGGCATTATTACCAGGTATCAGGTTAAACCTTATCTAACAGGACGTTCTCACTAGCCTTGCGGGTCTTAGTTACAAGTTAAAAGTCAAAACCCACATACGCCTCAAGCATGAGCTGCTGCAGCGCAAACACTGACGTTTCCTGAACGAACCAGGAACCCGATGATCACTGTGAGGACAACGGGCCCCACTCCTGAAAAACAGGCTAAAAACGTAAAAACGAGAACCCCGCTTCAGAAAGTGTCAGAGACACACGAAAAGTTACTTTTTGGACATCGTTACCCTAAAACCACAGAAGTGCCGCATATACAAAAACGACAAGGAGAGACGGCGGCGGTACAGGAGGACCCGGCCCCGTGTCAGCCCGGCGGGGCTGCGGGGGCGGCGGCTCGAGCGGAGAACGTTCCCGCGCGGCCTGGGAGACCATCCGCCTCCTCCCGGCCTCCAGGCCGGCCCCGCCGCAGGGTCGCCTGCGCACGGCCCTGGGAGGAGAGGAAGCCAAGCCGGCTGTTACCTGGGGCCACGGCTGACGCCAACACCACCTGCGGAGGCCTCGTCTAACGGCCGGCGGCCCAGGCGCCCGCCGCGGCGACCCTGGCCGACCCTCCAGAGCTCCCGGCGCAGGTTTATAACGTCACTTCCGCCAGTCCAGCTCGACTTCACCGCGAGGCCACGCCCCGGTGACCGCCCTGAGAAGTGTGGGCGCTGCGTCACTTCCGGCGCCTCCCGAGATAAACGGTTTGAAGGGCTTGAGGGGCGGGGCTATTCGGGAGTTCCGGGGCGGGGCCAGCTGGCCCGTGTCTTCTCATTGGTCGTTGCTGGAAGCTGACGAGAGGTGGATTTCCAAAGCGACTGTCTGCGTGACCTTTGCCCCGTTGCCTGCCTCTCCGCCTGTTTCTCCGTTTTTAAAAGCACTTTTAAGAAATTGTAAAATATATTCATGTAAGAAAATGAAAACACACGTCCAGATGAACAGGATGTTATAAATCAGGAAGCCGGGTACTGCCGGCCCTTCCTGCTCTGTGCTGTTATGTAGCGTGTCCCGAGAGAAGACCCCTCCCTAGCGGACGTCGGTTAACCGTCGTTGCTGTGACATTTGCCTGCGTTTGTGGACATTTGCTCACTTCCAGTTTGGGGCTATTGCGAACAATGCTATGTGAACATTCTTGCACATGCCTTCTGGCGGAGTGCACACCGGGGAGCTTAAGTGCTGGGGCCTCAGGTGTGCTTCTCTCCAACGATGCCAGGTGATGCCAGTCGCTTTCCAAATACGGCCGCACCAACTTGCACTCCGGTAGACGATTGGACTTTGCGATGCGCGATAGTGTTGACAATCATTTTTGTATGGTCAGACTTTAAAATTCCTGTACATTAAGAGGGAATTCGGATGTTTTCTTAAGAAAGAAAACCCTAACACCTCTGTCAGCTTTCTTGGAGTGGGGGGCCCGGCAGCCACGCGGACCTCTGGGAGCCGGGCACCTGAGCGCGCCCGGGCGACCGGAGGGAGCGCCGCGGGGCAGCCGGAAGTGGCGCGACTTCCGACTTCCGGCTGGGTGGCCATCTCGCGGTGAGACAGCAGGAGCTGGTGCCGGCGATGATGTCCTCCGCAGCCGTGTCTTGGGGTCCCGGCCGAGAGCTGGCGATGGAGCCGCGCGGCGCCGGCCCCGTGCAGCTGCGCTTCTCGCCCTACGCGTTCAACGGAGGGTGAGGCCCCGCAGTCGCTCCCCCTCCCGGGCCCTGCTCACGCCCTCGGGTGTGCGGCGGGCCTCCGTCTCTGGGTGGCTTGTCCTCTCGGCCCATCGCTTGGGTGTCGGAGCGGACGGCCGGTGGGCAGTGAGGCCGCAGGAGGACACGGAAGCCCGGCCTCCGCTGCGGGGGAGCTTCCCGGAGGGACCCAGCGGCAGCGACGGGCAGGTGTAGCGTCTGCGGTGGATCAGTCCGCGTTGGTCGATGCATAGTTGTGTCTGTAGCTAAAAGGGTTGATCAAACAATTTAATCGTTTTCTGTTATTTTAGGTAGAAAGTAGGATTAGTTGGCCGGGCTTCGTTTCATAGTTACGTGCTTGTTTTTTAAGATTTAGCCTAAGTTCGGGGGAGAATACTCAGGAGAGGGCCTTTAAAAATGTTATCTTGCATGTTACATTTAAGTTGTCCTTTTAAAATAAGAATACCAGCTTTACGTCACGTGGTGCTTTTCCTTGACATGCACTAAAAGAACGCGGTTGTAGGGCGCTGCCCCATAAGGACTCTTGGCAGCTGTAAATTGAGGCAGTGGTTGCAGCTAACCCACTGAACTAGGTACAGCGCACACACCGATGGGAAGACGGCCAGGCTGTTTGAACAGGTCTTGTGGATCTGAGGTTCTCATGCATGTTTTTGGGATGTGTTGGCAGGAGAGTGGAAGTTTTGATTTTAGCCTTGTGCCTGCCACTAAAGGGCAGTGCGGCCTCTCCACTTTTTTAACACAGCTTCTTAGAGTTTGGAGGAGAATCAAGCATTTTGTAAATTGCCTGCCGTTACATTTTTTTCATCCTCATGCTGCCCTGAGTGTTAGATGGTATTAGCCCCGTTTTTAATGAACCTGGGGCTCCAGCCACAATGCTGGTGTGAGGCTGAGCGAGGACTTGAATCCATATCTCTGTCCACTGATTTACGCTTTCCTCTTTCACTTCGAACACTTTTGGCGACAACTGATGGATAGTTAGGTCATCAGGTGGCTATTAGACCCATTTCATAAGGCAGTTGTGAATTCTTTGTAAGACTGTGCAAGGTGTTGAATATTCAGTATCCGTTACTCTCTTTTTAGCCCATTGCAATCCAATTTAAGCCCTATGAATTTCAGATTATTAAATTGAGTTACCTTTTCTCAGTGTTATTTTTTTTTTTTAATTTTAATTGATTTCAGAGAGGAAGGGAGGGGGAGAGAGGGTTAGAAACATCAGTGATGAGAGAATCATTGACTGGCTGCCTCCTGCACACCCTACACTGGGGTTTGAGCCGCAACCCGGGCATGTGCCCTGACCAGGACTCGAACCGTGACCTCCTGCTTCATAAGTTGGTGTTCAACCACCGAGCCACACCAGCAGGGCAGGTATTTAATTTTTAATAATGATGATAATTCTGTAGCTGTTCTTTTACCTCCCACTACGGACCCTTTGCTGTGATGTAGGCTGTGTTTTAGGGAACTCTTGGTATTTTTC
This sequence comes from Myotis yumanensis, assembly GCF_028538775.1. NCBI lineage: Eukaryota > Metazoa > Chordata > Mammalia > Chiroptera > Vespertilionidae > Myotis > Myotis yumanensis. The sequence continues at coordinate 66,490 of NW_027223757.1, forward strand.
CAGATTACCCTTAGCCTTTCCTGATCTCACCTCTTCTACCTGAATCCTGCTCTTGCTAGCATCCAGTGGTTTTCTCCCAGCGCAGGCACACCTCGTGTTGTGTTTCATGTGCTCACAGATGATGCGTTCTTTACAAGTGGTTAGCATTTTTTAGCAATAACATTTTTAAATTAAGGTATGTACATTTTTAAAATACATAATGGTATTGCACACTGATTTCAGTGTAGTATAAACATAACTTTTCTATGCTCAGAGAACCCAAAATCTGACTCGCTCTGTTGTGATACTCGCTTTATTACAGTGGTCGGAACTGGACCTGCGCCCTTCTGTTGGGTCAGGCTTGTTTACCATCCAGGAGGACTCATAATTTTTTCCCCTTCTTTTCCCTCAGTACTGTATTGGCTATTGCTGGAGAAGATTTTTCAATTGTTGCTTCTGATACTCGATTGAGTGAAGGGTTTTCAATCCACACCCGGGACAGTCCCAAATGTTACAAATTGTAAGTAAATTTCTAATTCCACATTTCCCAGCGCCTTCTGGTAACCTAATGCTACAGAGATTTCACTTCTAAACAGTGTGTTGCATGAGTTCTTAGACTGCCTGTTTGGGGCTTTGCATTTTTGTTAGGAAACAATTTTATAAATTAGTATTTCCTGATAATTTACTATGTAGTGTTCATGGTATCTGCCATATGTGGATACCAACAGTGCCTTTCATAAACTAAATATTTTCTTCTTTTTTTTCTTTCTTTTTTTAAAAATATATTTTATTGATTTTTTTACAGAGAGGAAGGGAGAGAGAGAGAGAGAGAGAGAGAGAGAGTTAGAAACATCGATGAGAGAGAAACATCGACCAGCTGCCTCCTGCACATCTCCTACTGGGGATGTGCCCGCAACCCAGGTACATGCCCTTGACTGGAATCGAACCTGGGACCTTTCAGTCCGCAGGCCAACACTCTATCCACTGAGCCAAACCAGTTTCGGCAAACTAAATATTTTCATCTCAACATTTTGTCATGAAAAATTTCAAATATACAACAGAAGTAAAATGTTGTGGTGAACACCCATATATTGCCACCTAGATCTTATTAGCATTTTACATAATTATCGTATTTTCTCATCCTTGTATCCATGAATCCATTAATTTTTTTTTTTTTAATCTGCCCATTTTTTTTTAACCTGAAACAGTTAGCCGTGTCCTAAGCAGTTGCACCCGTGGCTCACAGTGTTAGTAGATCCATTTTTTCTAAAATACAAAAATAAAGTCATGTACAGAAAGAAAAAAAAGGGTCTGCATAAGTCAGCTAAATGCATCTTGCAGATTGGCAGTGGTTTATAACTAACATTTTTGGCAACAGTTGTACATGGTGGTTAATTCCCAGGCTGGTCCAAAAGAGCCTTTTGCACCTGAATTGTAACAGGAAAGGACTGAGGAGGTTTGTCCTGTGTGTGCAGGAGGCGGTAAAGAAGGGAGGCCTGTCCTTCCTGCTCAGGGTGGACCGACACATATTACCCCCGAGAACTGAAGTTTGTCTTCATCGTCCCAGTTCCCCTTTTTTATATATATATTATATTTGATTTTTTACAGAGAGGAAGGGAGAGGGATAGAGAGTTAGAAACATCGATGAGAGAGAAACATCGATCAGCTGCCTCATGCACACCCCCCCACTAGGGATGTGCCTGAAACCAAAGTACATGCCCTTGACTGGAATCGAACCCAGGACCCTTCAGTCCGCAGGCCGATGCTCTATCCACTGAGCCAAACTGGTCAGGGCTCACTCCCTTTTTGACCACTTCTCCACCTTTGATGCCTCGTTCTCTCCGGGTTATACTGCACCCATGCTACCTTGCTTCTTCTAAGATGTACTTTTTATAATTTGAAAGTAGTGAATGATATAAATATAACTTTCTTGATATCATCTTTGTGTAGTCTTCTCTTTTTTATAATGTTCTAATTTATCTTATTATTATTTTTAGTTGAGAGAGAGAGAAAAAAAATCAGTGTAAGAGAAATATCTATCAACTGCCCCCCCTACCCCACCTCTATGCTCCCCGACTGGGGATCAAACCCCAACCTGGGTATGTGCCTTGACTGGGAATTGAACCTGCTGCCTTCTGGTGTATGGGATGATGCTCAAACTAACTGAGCCACGCTGGCCAGGGCTGTAACATTCTATTTTAGTGTGTATGCTGCTAAAGTGAAGACCCATTCTTTTTTATGACATACTTCAGTTCTAGGAGTAGATAGAACACTGACAATTTCCTGTGTCCCTGTCATCCATCGTCAGCCCTAGACCATGTGTACCTGAATACCCTGATCCCACGCCCTCTGGGGCTGACCTAGAGCTGAGCCTGCCTCTTCCCCGCCTGCTTGAGACTCTACAGTTACGCTTTATTCTTTGCAGTCCTCTGATGTATTTGGATATTTGGGAAAAGCATCTTGAAGCTCCCAAAATGTTGTCCTAACTGTTGGTATTGTCAGCCCATCTTGGTGTTGGATTGAAGGTCTTTACCTCCGCAGAGAGGCTGGTTGTAGGGAGAGATCAGGAAATGCTGGTAGCTGGTGATGCCCCAGAGGGTCGGGGGTCCACAGTTGGACAAGAATGATTTGTATGCTCGTCCATAAAGTCTGAAAGGAAGAAATCATGGCCTCTGCTAAATAGTCCTTGACGAGGTGGGTTTCGCTTTCTTTATAGATCAGTACCCAGATTTATGGGTTTATTTTTGAGACATATGGTTGAACTTGTATGGATGTCCCAAAATTTAATCAGTTTCCTTCTGGTGGGCATTTGGGATGTTTTTTGTTTTGTTTTGGAGAGCCACTGAAATAGCATGTGTACTCACACAAGTGACCTGAGCATATCTTTGCAAACTTGCTGGCACGATGAATGTCCGGCAGTGGGATTATTGCGTGAAAGTGAAGTGCGCTTAACCCTCTGCTAGATCCAGCCACTGGCCCTTCTGAGGGTGAGATCGATGCATCCTCCTTCCCAGCATCTGAGAGGACCGCTTTCCACAGGCTGCCAGCACGAGGCATTACAGCCAGTGCGATAGGTGGAAATTGTCTCTTGTTTAGATTTGGATTTCTGAGAGACCCAGAGGCTCTTTTCATACGTTTATGGTGACTTGTGTCTACTTTTTTTTTTTTTTTTTTAATATATTTTATTGATTTTTTACAGAGAGGAAGGGAGAGAGATAGAGAGTTAGAAACATCGATGAGAGAGAAACATCGATCAGCTGCCTCATGCACATCTCCTACTGGGGATGCGCCCGCAACCCAGGTACATGCCCTTGACCGGAATCGAACCTGGGACCCTTGAGTCCGCAGGCTGACGCTCTATCCACTGAGCCAAACCGGTTTCTGCCTTGTGTCTACTTTTATGTGACTTTCATAACATTTTACCCAACTTAGTTTCAGATGTACAACATGATTCTAATTTGTATATAATGTAAAATGATCATAATCAGTCTAGCTAAAACCTGTCCATGTACATAGTTGCACAGATTTATTTATTGTAATGAGAACTCATCTTAGTTTCAAATATGCAAGACAATATTAGTGACTACGGTCACCATGCTGCACGTTACACCCCCATGATCCCTTGCGGTGTTAACGTTTTTCATAATTGTAGACTAAGAAAGTTAAAACTGGACTTTGGTCATGTGTATTACAAATACATGTTCTTAGTTTTTTCTATTAAACTTGGTATTTTTCTCTTTAATTGATGTGGTGGAAGGAATTAGATATCTGATTACAGACCTTCCCCCTCCCCATTTCCATTCTCCACTGAGTGGCGATGGCAGTTGTCCCATTACCACCCAGTGAGCAATGGGAATAGGAGCTCTAGGGTTAACATTGCCCAGCAGGTGTTTTTGCTTTACTGTTTAACCAACTCAATGTCCTGAAATGTGCTTTTTATAGAACAGACAAAACAGTCATTGGATGCAGCGGTTTCCATGGAGACTGTCTAACCCTGACGAAGATTATTGAAGCAAGACTAAAGGTAGATGCGTTTTACATGTCTGACTATTGGAAGTTGGTAACTCGTTAGACTCTTTTACGGACACAGCATAGCTGCTGCTCAGAATAGCTGGAGAAGCGCTAGGATAGTACGAGAAACTGACCTGTCGATGCAGCGTCATTAACATATAGAATGTGAAACCACAACAGATCCACCTGTCAGATCCCTACGACAGAGAGGATTTCTGCCCTTTTTTGAGGCAGCAGGAACGGAGTTCTTCTGAAGATTCTCTTCCCTGAAAAACAAACGGATCGATTTCTGTGGAGAAGACAAGCTTTTTGATGGGAGCTTGGTCTGGAATCCTGTCAGCTGACGTGCTTTACCCCTGCCCCTTACAGACAGGACTTGTGGGCAGGAGTAGGAAGGGGAAAGCCATTGCTACCTACCACCTTCACAGGCTTTAGTTGACAGGAGGCTGGTGGGGTAGGAGAGAGGAGGAAGAAGTGAGAGAAGGAGTGGGACCAACCGTTTGTAAAGGGCTGACATGTCACTGCCTGAGGCCTGCGGCGGGATCAGCTCTGATGAAGCAAGGGCGAGTCTGGACTCGGATCGGGGTCTGTGTGCAGTAAGCGTTTGCTCCAGTCGTTTCCAGGCCAGGGCAGGAGTGTTTGGACTGTGGTCGGTGGGTTCTCTGCGCTCAGGTGGCTGGACTCCCAGTCACCATTGTCAGCATCAGAAACGTAGGTGTTTCTCACCGTGTAGCCTGGCGAGGCTTTGTCCGAGCTGTTGGTGGTATTTGCAGTGTCAGTCCCCTTGCCCTTGGTTCCTGATTTAACTTTGTTGGCTCTGGTCATGGTTTTTAAGTGGTTGGCAGGTCCATCTGGTACATGAAGAAATGAGCTGTAGTGATGATGTAGAAATGTGCCTGACTGCCTGTAACACCTGAGATGGTTCCCACTGCGAGTGGCGTGGTCACTGGACTACACAGTGACTTACTTACCTGGCACTTGCTTTTTGCATGTGGAGGAACCATTTCATCCAGTATTCATCGGTTATTGGTACTTATTTAAAAATTCTACTTACATTGCGAGCTTCAGCGACTTACATTTATTGACCTGTGTGTGGTTTCTAATATTTTGTAAATGGGACTTAGAGGACAAAAATAAACATGACAGGGAGAGTTGTTTTGTTAAATAAAACAAGAACCAGTGAGGTCAACTTAGTGCACAATACTTCCTGAAGTGTTTATTTGATACATTATTACATAGATGGTGAGGTGAATAAATGGGGTTTGGTTTTGAAATAAAAGGAAATTAAAATTTTTTAAGGCTCATTTTGGAAAAAAAATCTTCTGGACACCGACACATGCACCACTCGTAGCTTCTTTCTAATGTGTCTTCAGTGCTTTGTCACTGACAATTCCACAGTATTTCCTAGGTTTCTCTTTAGAGGTGGTTGCCAGGTGGCTGACAATTTGGAGAACTTTATGTTACATTTGCTACTTTGGTAGGATTCCTCGGTCTGTTAGGTAAGTTGGGGTTCCCACGGGTGAAGTCAGTGTGGGCTGGGACTCCCTGAATATGAATGCCACCTGGATTTGGAGGCTCCTGTGCTCACTGCAGGGGCTTCAGGAACAAGACCTCACCCTGACCTAGTGTCTGCGGCGCCAGGTTAGCACGGCCTCATCTCTGTTCTCAGGCGAGGCTGCTGTGCAGAGAGGGGCCTCGACCTGCGTCTGATCAGGACTCAGCAGACTGCAAAGGCCCAGATAGGAAGTGTCTCAGCTTTGTGGGTCACTGGGTCTTGGTGGCAACAATCAGCTCTGCTGTTGAAATGCAGAAGCAGTTGTAGGCGGCCTGTGATGATGGGAGAGACTGTTCACAGACATGGGTGGGGCTGGATTTGGCCCACGGCTACAGTTTGCTGACTGGTCTATGCGGAGTGAAGAGCTGGGTTGGTGTGAGTTTGCTCTGGAGTTTGTATCTTTGCCTTGGAATAAGGATGACATGGGAAATAGTCTGTAAACCAGATGCTGAGGAGCAAACTTAGTGTTCTTTCCTCTAAAAATTCTTATTCCTCCCAAAGCGATAGGGTCTAGTGAATTATTTTACCTTAGTGATACTGAGTTTTTTGATCATGAGAGAAACAGGTATCTCTTCTTTCACCAAGATATGCACTTATTCTTTTCACTCTACTGTTCATTGTTGTAGCCTGTAATAAATATATGCTGCCTCTGCATTCCTGCTTTTGTTAAAAATCGCAGATGTACAAGCACTCCAATAACAAGGCCATGACCACGGGGGCAATCGCAGCAATGCTGTCCACAATCCTCTACTCGCGCCGCTTCTTTCCGTACTACGTTTACAACATCATCGGGGGACTCGACGAAGAAGGTAAGTTCTTTCTTGTGGAAAAGGAGGGGCCGGCTTGTCTTAGATGTCGGGGTTTCATCTAGACTTGAAAGAACCACAAGGACCATCTTGCCGGACAGTTTCATTTTCTGATAGAGCAACAGAGACTGAAGCTGAAAGGAAATAAATGGTTGTCCAGGGACACAGAGCAGGTGGCGGTTGGCGCTGGAATGTCGGCAGGCGTTGCTTTACTATTTCCTCAAGGTCTCAGTGAGTTCAGAAGTAGGTACTCAGCATTTTAGTCTTAAAAAGGAAATCTGATCTGGAGGACAAACTTATTTGACATCAAAAAGTTTTTAAACAGTGATGTCTTGGAAGGAATGCGTGCGTTTTCGTCCGTGTTTCTGTAACATTTTTGAAAGGCTCTGGTTTCCGGCAGAGCCAGGACGTTTCTGTCCTGCTGTGTCGCTCAGCTCAGGCACCGAGGCTTCACACAGGTCTGATCTGTGCTGACTTTCAGTGGCTTCCAAACACCACATAGACTCTCAGGACCGTCTGTGCCACCGTTCAGAGCGGCCCATTGTGAAAGTCACAGAAGCGTCCGTGAGGACCTGGTCAGCGAAATGGGTCTGCTTCCGAGAGGGAAGGTGGGTGGGGAGGAGTCAGGGCTTCTCGGTTCCGTCCCTCCAGGGTCTGTGTCTCTTTCTGCCCACAGGCTTCCCTGCTGCCCCCACCCAGGGGCTCTGGGAGCTCTCTGCTCTTCCACCTTCACGGTTCCCATGAGACAGACTAGGCCGACAAGTGTCCTTTGAGGCTTTCAGCCTCACTTGAAAACTAGGAGAAAGTGTAAGGGCTAGAAATGATCATCAGAAATTAATTACTCTTTACCTGGGCAATTAAATTCTACCACCGATCAGCTGCCTAACCTAGCACAGCTCTTCTGGTGCCTTTTTGACTTAAATTATATCTGATTTGAATGTCAGATCAATAAATTCATGTTTTAGCAGCATTAGCGGCTACCGTTGAATTTCAGCAGGGCAGGCAAGGTCCTTGAACTCCCCTGAGAGTCAGAGATGATCTGGGAGCGCACGGCTACTAACTGGCAGGCTGGGGTTTGGGTCTGTTTGACTGCAGGCCCTCCCTGGCCTTTGATTTTCACGTGACAGCACTCCTTGTTCCGGTGGATTTGATTCTCGGGCATTTCCAACTGTCCTTTCTAATCTTGTCTTTGATTTTCCTTAGAGTAACGCTATTTCTTAAAGAAGTTTATCCCCCGACAGTCTTCAGCTCTGACCAAGGCATCTCTTTTCTTGGTTTTCCTCCCAGCAGATTTCTGAAAAAGAAACCAGCAGGCCTTTCTGAGACTTTGCTGTTGGCCTCTGTTTCATCCCAGGTTCTGACCCTCGCCCAGGGTCTTTCCTCACTGTGTCTCTTTCTCCACCTTCTCCACCAGCTTTCCTTTTTTTGTTTTTCAGTTTCCTTATTATCATTATTACTTTTTTAAGAATCCTGCTCTTGTTAGATTTTGTTGTACTTTGAAGTTTCCTTGAGTTGTTGCATTTTATCAGATTGGTTTTCATTTTGTTTGCTTTTGCCTCCGTCTTCTACATTGGAGACTTCCTTCAAATTTCTGTTCTAGTTTCTGGCTTCCATTCCTCTTGACGATGCTGCAACCAGGTGTGATGCTCAGGTCTGATCGCCACGCCCCAACCCCACCCTCTCTGTAGGCTGTCCATCACTGTGGACGTGCCCCCTTCTGATGGAGTTGTGGCTGCTAAAAAGGTTTTTGCTCTTAGGAGCTACAGAAATGGCCTTGTCCACACTGCCGTGTTTCACAGGCCAGCCTCAGAGAGGTTGCAGTTTTGGTTCCATACCAACTAGGGATGTTCAGGAGGAATTTGGTGCAGAACTTAGAGCGGGACCTGTGACCATTAACCAGCGTGCCTGTGAGGCCACATGCACGCAGGGAGTCAAGGATGGCGGGGGGGGCGGGGGGGGGCGGGCAGAGTGCAGTCTGGTGGCAGACACCATGGGGACAGGAGTGGCGGGTGGGCTCTGGAGTGCGGGAGGCAGGCTGCTGGTGTCCCCTGTGCAGCAGGGCTTGTGCTCCTCGCTGAGAGTTGCTGACACTTTAGCTCAGTCATTAGTCCGTTCAGCTTCACACTGTTGCCGTGATTTGAGATCGGGGTCAGGATGCAGCCTCATGGAGACTGTTTCCTTCTTGAAGGGAAGGGAGCCGTGTACAGCTTTGACCCAGTGGGCTCCTACCAGAGAGACTCCTTCAAGGCGGGAGGTTCAGCAAGTGCCATGCTGCAGCCCCTGCTGGACAACCAGGTAACGACACTGCCCCGTCCTCCTCCGCTCCGGGGCGGGTGGGGGAATCAAGGCCTCCTCATACATCCTTGTGAACTATGGCTGATTTGCCCGCCCAGACCTCCTGGTCTCTGCTGGCCCTCGGCCACTGCTCACTTACCCCACGCCTGCCTGCCTCCTGCGTCCCTGTGACTTCTTGGTCTCTGGTGCTGACCACGGTTGGTCCATCTTTTCAGTTCTCCTTGCCATCCTCACCCGAGTTTCCTGAAGACACCTTTCTCCCCGATACCATCTCTGTGTCTTATTAACACGCCCCTTTTCCATTTCTGCTGACTGAACTCAGACCAGCATGGCATCTTGCCTGGATTGGTATATCTCCTCACATATATCCTGCATTCTGGCTCCCTACCCCAGGACATTCTCCTCACTTTTCTGGAATTTGTCACATGCAGTAACTTCTCTGCTCATTGCTTACTCCCCTCCCGTCGCTCCACTCCACAGCCCCGGGAGCACTGCCTGTCCCGTCTCCTCGACCTTGGACGTGCCGCAGCCTCGCTCCTTCACGCCCAACTTGAGTGTCCTTTGTTCTGGCGGGTCTGGTCGTGGCCACTGGGCTCTCCTGGCCCCTCTCCCTCCTCAGCTGCAGCACAGTCTGTAACGCTCTGCCCCTTGCCCACCTCCAGGGCAGGGGCTTCCTGGGAGCCAGGGCTTTGTCTCCATGCATCTGTGTGGAGGACACTGATCTGTGCGACGTGTTTGCTGTGAACTCTCAGACGTGGAGGCCGAGGGACAAGGGGCTCGGTCCTCTGTACGATCACGTGATGCCTCACCCAAGTTCCCTGTCCCACCAGGTTGGTTTTAAGAACATGCAGAATGTGGAGCACGTCCCGCTGTCTTTGGACAGAGCCATGCGGCTTGTGAAAGACGTCTTCATTTCTGCTGCCGAGAGGGATGTGTACACCGGGGACGCCCTGCGGATCTGCATCGTGACCAAGGAGGGCATCCGGGAGGAGACGGTGCCCCTGCGGAAGGATTGACCTCTGTGCCACGCGCTGCTTTGTTATTAAAATAAACCCTGATGTGCTCGTCCTGTTGGAACTTGGCTTCTCTCAGCAGCACAGGTCCGGGGGCTGCATTCCCTTCTTTCATCTCCCTCATTCTTCCACACTTTTCTGTCCTCCAGAGCTACTTCTTATTTTAAGGATGAAAAAATAAACAGCTCGCGTCGGTTTTCCTTACATTTATGAGCAAGAAGTTTATCTGGAAAAGTTGACTTCTGTCCGTGGAGATGGCCGACCCGTCTCACCCAGAGGGCGCCTTCTCCATGGTTTCCCTTTCCTCCCTCTGGGTCTGACTAAGACGTCGGGGGATGTGAGTGAACACCGTGGGCTCACTCCGGGGTTGGAGACGCAGCCTGGAGGGGCTGTTTTGGAGACGCATCTTCTAATCACCACATAGAGGGACATCTCGGAAACAAATGGCCTTTCCGGGGTCCTTAGCCAAACAGCTTCGGAATGTTAAGGTCAGACCTGTTTTGATGGTGCTAGGTAGTTTTTGCTCTAGAATTATGTACATTTTAGCTCCATTACATATAATCTTGGACTAGTTTTCTTGGTGTTGAGCAAGTCCAATTATACAACATAACCTAGGGGGTATGATTTTCTTTGAAGCCTAACGAAGAATTTACTGTTGACCTCGTTAAGAGTTCATTAAAATTATTAAAGCCCCTAGTTTGGTCTACAAATAGGGTCACAGGTGAAAACCAGCCTCCATGTCAGGTTCAGCCTTATTGGACTAGTTCTCTGGGGAAGCAGCTGGTTGGACTGGCCGACTTAGGGTGAGGAAGTGACTTGCGCTGACCTGCCGTCTCCGAGCCAGGGCCACAGCCGGGAGCAGGTTCCCGCTGCAGTGTGAGGGCGAAGCTGGGTGGGAGGACCCTCCCCGCTCAGTGCTCCCTACTCGGGCTCCTCCCGGCCTCAGCGTTGCAAGAGGGCAGCTGCCTCACTCAGCGCCTGACTTAAAATGCTGTAGAAGTCCTCACAGACACTCAAATAATATTTAGCCAAATACCCGGGCACCCTGTGATCCAGTCGTTGACACAACCACTGCAATTATATACACGGGCTATTTTATTTTTTTGTTTCAAAGGACTTTTTGTTGAGTTTGGGATTCAGTGTTTCACTATTTGAAATTTGAATGTGTGTGTCTGGGATTCTCTCTGAGGCCCTCACCTCTGAAGGGTCCTAGTATGTAACCACCCTTTTCACAGCTCCAGGCACAAGGTGTTCAGCCCCGTTCCCTTCAGAGCTTGGATGTGGCCTCCTTGGAAGGCCTGTGTGTGGAGGAGGCAGGAGTCACCTCCAGCCTCCGTGTGCTGGTGCGTGGGCCCCTCTGGGCCAGCTCTGACTCCAGTTACTGGGCGGCTTTTCCAGGTGGTTCCACCGTAATTGCTCACCTGAGGCAGCCTTTTAGCACCTGGACAGATTTGACAGCTTTCGGTCCTGGTTATGCTGAGACCCTCAGGTCAGTGATGCTCCTGCCAGGACACAGCTCACTCTGGATTCACACACTGAGGTGGAGTGCTGTGTAGTTGTTCTTAGCAGAAATACTTCTCTGGGTCCGCTGGACAGGCTGCCTGCCCCCCCACCCCCACCCCCCGTGACCTGCAGCTGCCACTGGGCCTCCGTGTTTCCCGCTCTGACTTGCAGGCAGGGAAGTGGGCCTGTGAGACTGACTGCGAGCCTGCCTGGGAGGGTGGGGCCGACTAGTAGGAGGTGGTCTTCATCCCCACAGTGTCCCAGCTGATTGGTGCCTGCCTTTTGCACCTCGCGTCAGGGGAGCGGCCGACCCCTGGTGGAAGGTGGGTCCCTGTATTCCGCAGAGCACTCGTCCTAAACTGATTCTGGGCCACCCCAGGTGCACCTCCCTACCGGGGCTGGGACCTGAACACGCCCATGGTAAACCATCCAATGCCTGGGTGGTGGGCAAACACTCGGAAACTCCCAGCTCCTCTGCAGACAAGTCCCTCGGAAACAGCCCTGGGAGCGGGTGAGGGGTGGGTCATAGGGCTCTTGGCACAGGTAAGGGGCTAGTTAGGTGGCCTGTGTGGGGCAGGAGCCTGGCGTCCACAGTGCCTGTCGCTGGGGCCACTCCAGCCTCAGATCCTCCCACTGCGGGGGGGGGGGGGGGGGGGTGCACTCAAGAGACCCTGCCTCTGGGGAGGAGCTATAGGGCCTGCGGAGCCAGAGACAGCCCTGCCACTCGCCTGCCAGCTGCCGGCCATTCCGTCTCCATTCAGAAAAAGCCCCTGTGTCCATGGACAATTGAGACTGGGGGAACCGGAAGCTGGGAGCACTGGGGTTCCAGAACCTCACCCTCGGTTCTGCTGGGCGGGCCTGAAGGGTTTGGCTGCCAACACCTGGGGCGAGGTTTCTCTCTGGGGCGGGGAGCTCACGCATGTGTGCATTTGGGAGGTGACAGGATACGTCCAACAAAGGGAGAGGCTACAGTCAGCATCTCTGTCCTGGAGGCCCTTCCCAGGCATCTTCCCAGGACGCCCACCTGGTCTTAGTGGTTCCTTGGGACTTATCTTGGAAAGTATTTTTCTATAAACGGGAAACATCTCCATTCAGAAAAGGACCTGGGGTGTAGCTTCTGCCCACAGAGCTGCGCTGGAACGCACAGGCCACCTGGCGTGTGACTGCACCGCGTTGCCCTCCCGTAGCCCCAGGGCCTGCACCTTCTCTGCACCCAGACACTGCTGGGAGCCCCCTGCCTCGGACTTGGCTGGGGTCGCTTGGAAACCAACTCCTTCCATGTGGCAGGTGCGTGCCTCTCTCCTGGAGGTCACCAGGGGGCAGTGTCAGCCTGGCCGGCGGTGGGAAGGAGGCCTGTCGCTGGCCAAGGTCCTGGTGCCTGGCTTGGCTGAGCTGTGCGAGCCCTGCGCCGCTCCAGGCCTCAGCTGGTGCTGACACCAGTGGAAGGGACTAGCCGGCAGCAATCTACTGCGGGAGGTAAGAATGTAAGTGGCGGCCCCTGGTGTGGGGGCGGGGAGATGGAGAGAGAAGGGAGGCCGGAGGGGCTGGTCGTGGTTTCAGGAGACAAAAATCAAAACAGAATTTCTTAGGAAACAGGGAAACCCGAGGGTTCCAGGGATCTGACCTGTGGCGAACTGAGATTAAGACAGAATTCCACTGGCCTCTCTCTCATTTTCCTTGGTTTTCTGCTACCAGCAAGTCCTTTCATTTCTTGTACTTTGGTAAATTCCCTTCCAAAGAGCCTGGGTGAGGGTTTTGCGTGGGTGCTGGTGGGAGGAGGACCCCAAGGTCAGGAGCACAAGCCGGACTTGTAATTAACGAGACGCCTTCGGTTCCGGAGGATGTGGCCCAGCCCTTCCACCTGCCAGTGACAAGGGCTAAATGTGTTGTCCTCGGCCTGGGCCGGGGAGGAGCCTGCAACCAAGGTACGTGCCCTTGACTGGAATCGAACCCGGGACACTTTGGTCCACAGGCTGATGTTCTATCTACTGAGGCAAACTGGCCAGGGCTGTACCACAGCTTTTTTCTGCTCTCATCTACTGATGGGCACTGGGAATGCTTCCATAGCTTGACCATTGTTAAGTAAAGCTGCAATGAACATAGGGCTGAATATATTCTTTCAAATCAGTGTTTCGGTTTTCTTCAGATATATGCCCAGAAGTGGAATTGCTGGGACAAATGGCAGTTCCACTTTTAATATTTTGAGGCAACTCCGTACTGTTTTCCTCAGCGGCTGCACCCGTCTGCCTTCCCACCAGCAGTGAGCGACGACTCCCTTTCCTCCACATCCTCGCCAGCACGTGTTGGTTTATTGATGGTAGCCACTCTGACAGGTGTGAGGTGGCATCTCATTGTGGTTATAACTTGTGTTTCTGATGATCAGTGATGTTGAGCACCTTTTCATATGTATTGGCATCTGTATGTCCTCTTTGGAGAAGTGTCCATTCAGGTCTTCTGACCATTTTTTAAAAATATATTTTTATTGATTTCAGAGAGGAAAGGAGAGGGAGAGATAGAAACATCAATGATGAGAGAGAATCATTGATTGGCTGCCTCCTACACGCCCCCTACTGGGGATCAAGCCCTCAACCGAGGCACATGCCCTTGACAGAAATCGAACCTGGGACCCTTTAGTCCGCAGGCCAACGCTCTATTCACTGAGCCAAACCAGCTAGGGCCTGGCCATTTTTTAATTAGGTTGTTTTGGGGTTTGTTTTTTATGGATGTTGAATTGTATGACTTTTTAATAAATTTTGGACATTAACCTCTTATCAGATATATCATTGGCAATGGAAGGTTTTCTTTAATTTTCTCTTTAATGGACTTTATCATTTATTTTTTTAATTTTAGAAATCTACATTCAATAACTCTTCTTCCATTTGTGCACGATTCCAAAAGAACCAATTAACCTTCTTAAAATCCTTTGGTTGTAGGTCCAGTCTAGTGACCAACTTAATGGAAAGTATTAGCTGGTAGCGTGATTTGAGTTGGTAAGAAAGCAGGTTGTTTGGCAGAATATCTCCCTTAAAACCAGCCATGTGGACATCGGTAGGTACACCTGACCGTCTTCTAATTGGTGAGTAATAATGACGTTGGGGTAGGGCCGTGGTCGGCAAACTGCGGCTCGAGAGCCACATGCGGCTCTTTGGCCCCTTGAGTGTGGCCAAGAAGTTTCAATTGCACTGTACGTGCGCACCCACGCGTAGTATTTTGTGGAAGAGCCACACTCAAGGGGCTGCAGTTTGCCAACCACTGGTAGGGGATGGGGCAGGGGTAGGAGGAGGAGCTGGTTTGCTGACTGTGTTCAAAGATAGTCAGGTAATAGCTGGGCCAAAATAGCAGTCGGAATCACCTGGGTTTGCCCAGGCTGCCCCGCCCTCCAGAGGCACCCACCACCCACCCCACCCTGTCTGCCTGGGAACTGATTTCTCCTTCAAATCCTGGCTTAGGGATGCCTCTGCCTGAACCCCCACCCCCACATGCACACCTGCCCATTCTTCCCCTCTCTCCTCTCTGGCCCCCCTCCCCCTCCCTGGCCCCCCATTCCCTCCTTGTCCCTCCCCCTTCCCCCTTCCCTGCCCTCCTCCCCCTCCCCCTCCCCAGCCCCTCCCCCAACCCCTTCCTCTGTCCTATCCCCCAACCCCTTCCCCCCCTTCCCTGTCCCCCTCCCCCTCCCTGCACCCTCCCTGCACCCTCCTCCTGCTCCCCCAGACCAGGCCTCTCTGGTTCAGGTGCTCTGCAGAGAGTGACTCTGCTTAAGTCAACCTCCCGTCACGACCATGTGCCCTGCCTGTCCCCCCTTCTTTCTGGGGTTGATTCTTTCCCACAATTTCTTGTCCCAGACTCTCCTTTTTTCTTTCTTTTTTAAAATATGTTTTTATTGACGTCAGAGGAAGGCAGAGGGAGAGAGAGAGAAACATCAATGATGAGAGAATCATTGACCAGCTGCCTCCTGCACGTCCCACCCGTGATGGAGTCCGAAACCCAGGCCTGTGCCCTGACCAGGAATTGAACCCTGACCTCCTGGTTCATAGGTCGACGCTCAACCTCTGAGCCGTGATGGCTGGGCTGGACTCTCCTTTTTTCAAAACAACCAGCATGTTATAGAAATGGAATCATACATTTGGGATCAGCTTTTTCTGTCAGTGGAATTCTCTGGAGAGTCATTCAAGAGCTGTCCTGCGTGGGGTTAGGGCCCATGCGTGTAGTAGGACCAGGCTCTCCTCTCCCTCCTTCTCCCCATCTCAGTAAGTGATGGAGGCCCAGCAAGAACTGGTCCTGCCCAGCAAAGCACAGCAGCTGCCTCCCCCCGGCCCCAGGCCATAGGGAGGGCAGGGCCCTCTGTGGGGTGCTACCCCTCCCCCTGTTCCCCCCCCCCCACCCCCCACCTCGCACCAGGGAGAAGAATCAGGCTCCACCTGTGGAGGAAGGACGCAGAGTCTGGACAGGCTGACATCACTGTGGTAGGTGTGTCCAAAGTTGATCTATAAGACACGGCCCACGAGCCACCTAACGGCCGTCCTCTGGTGACTCCTGTCAGGCGCTGTGGGTGGCGTGTGATGCCCTAGGGCTCGGCCACCTGTCGGCGGTGGCCCGTGGGCCCATTACTGAGCGGCTCTGTGAAATGTCAAAGGGACACGTGTGGCCCCACGGCCAACCCCGGGGACACCTGTGCCTCCTGCCTACACAGCCGGACACGCAGAACGTCCTCGCAGGGAGGAGCCAGGGGCCGTGTCCACGAGGTCACGTGCCTCCCTCACGTCTGGGACAGAAGGCGTGGAAGCTCGTATGAACTGCCTGGTGCTTCCTCGGGCTGGTGGTCTCGCCTGTGCACCTACGTCTGTGGGAATTCATGCTCCGTGCACATGGGCGGTTCTGATCCCGGCCGCGTGGGTCTGCCGGGTGCCCCTTACGGTGTTCACCCCCCTGTGCGGCCGCTGAATTCTCCGGGAGGCTCACCCTCCATGGAGGTCCCCCATCTGAGACGGAGGCCTGGGTGCTGGAGGACAGCAACCTGGCAGATGCTTGGCCCGGCACGTGCATCCCGGGTCCACTGAGCGTGGCCTGCTGGCTCGCTGACCCCACTCTACGTCCCTCACCATCACGGTCCCTGCGAGGCCTGGAGGGTGGACGCGACCATCGACCCATTGGGCCTGTGCTGGTTCCTGTGTCGCTCTCTACCTGTTCCCTGTGAGCCTTTGGCTCCACTTCTGCACCAGCAGCTCAGCTCTGTCAGTCTCCTGTTCCTGCTCCTGCAGAGAAGCTGGTCCAGTCCGTGTGTCTCCCTCGGCCCCAGGGGCCTCTGCCTCTCAGCCAAGGGCTGACTCACAGGCTGTCGGCCCTTGACCAGGAGTGGCTGTGGGAGGCCCTGGGCATTGCAGGGGCCCCACATGGTCCCCTGGTCGGCCCGGCATCACCTGAAGAGGAGCTGGCTGGGCCATGCCTGTCTCTCTCTGCCTTCTACGCGGAGACAGAGAGAGGGAGGGAGAGAGAGACAGAGACAGAGACAGAGAGAGAGGGAGACAAGAGAGAGAGAGAGAAAGAGAGAGAGGGAGACAGAGAGAGAGAGGGAGACAGAGAGACAGAGAGAGAGGAAGAGAGATAGAGAGAGACAGAGAGAGACAGAGAGAGAGACAGAAAGACAGAGAGAAAGACAGAGAGAGGGAGACAGAGGGAGAGAGATAGAGAGAGACAGAGAGAGACAGAGACAGAGACAGAGAGACAGAGAGAAAGACAGAGAGAGACCCACCACAGGGGGAGGTGGAAGCAGAGGCCCAGGAAGGACGAGTTGGGGAGCCGTTGCTGGAGGGACGCCCCCAGCCTCTGGGCTCAGTCTGCAGCCGCCTGAGAGAGTGTGGCTCCCACGTTGGTGCTGAGGAAACTCAGGGACATTCGGGACCTCGCCTGGGTTGGCTCAGCTTGTCTGACTCCCAACCTCAGCACCTCCTGGTTCCTGCACCAGCTGTGGGAAAAGTGGAAGGAAAGAGGGGGCTGCAAACGCCACACGCTGGCCAAGGTCAGTCTGCCCAGGACAGGGCCAGGCCCCTCAGCTGTGGGAGTGGCTGTGCACCCGAATCCATTAGAAGCATTAGAAGTCGACCGGCAAATGCGAAAGGGGATAGAGCCCCTCTTTGGAGGGAGGGAGAAGGCAGCTCGCAGGGCCAGCACCGGCGTCTGTGCTGATTAAATCTCCGTGGGGCCTGGGGGAGGCTGGGGTGGGAGACCCTCCCTGAGGTCCACGCAGGGAGGAGGCAGAGGTGGTGACTCAGAACGGCTTCGTGGGGGCTCAGCGCCTTCCTGGGGGAGCCCCCACCCAGGGCCCCTCGTGCTTGGAGCCTGGGAGTCACCCGTGTAAGGGCAGGAGAGGCGTGAGGCAGGGCCTGCGGGCGCCGCCCAGAGCAGGACTGTAACCAGAGCCCTGCTGTCCCAGCGAACAGCCGATGGCAGAGCCGAGGAAGCGTGAACAGGAACACACGTCAAGCCCCTCCTGTCCGTTTTCTTGTTTTATTCTGAACACAGTCCTGGAGGTGTCAACCAGCTGTCGCCATGGCACCACCCAGCTCGGGACTCAGAGCCAGGGTCCTCCCTCCCGGCGGCTGCTCCCCTGTCACCTGGGGCCAGGCAGGTGCTGGCTCAGACGCTCTCCCTGACCAGCCCAGCCCAGCCCCTGGGGTGGCCGTGAGCCCTTCCCAGAAGGGAGGATGGGAGTGAACAGTCACTGGACTAACGGTGTCGTCGGCGGCAAGTCTCCTTTGACAGAAGAGAGACGCGGCCCCAGGTGCTCGTCCACCTCTGAGATGTTCCCCCGGCAGGAGCCCCAGAACAGGCCCGACTGTGGGCAAACACAGGTTTTGGGGTGTCCGAGGTCGAGTGCAGAAGGCCACACCCACTTGCACCAGTTCAAGCAGAAAAGGGTCTAATACGGGGACGGGCATGTGGCCAGAGGAGCTGGCTCTGGGCTGAGCTCCCAGAAACCACCGGCCCTCAGCCATCCGGAGGGTCCGAGAGTCACCCCCGACTGTGGCTGCGGGACACACGGCCGCTCCACAGACAGGGCGCCCCCTGGGGGAGGTGGGGGACCAGGGGGCACTGGCTGGTGTTTGCATTTAGTGACCAAATACAAACCTTGCAGGACATGAGACGGTTCAGGGGCATTTAGACCTCCACACAGGCGTGCAGCCGCCTGTTTCCCAAATGTAGACCTCACTCCCCAGATCTCCTGACAACACATTAGTTTTTAAAAATTTATTGGATTTAGAGAGAGAGGAAGGAGGGAGAGAGAAACATCAGCTGTGGTCCCACTTACGCGTGCATTCATTGGCTGCTTCCTGCACCAGCCCTGATGGGGACCAGGCCAGTGACTTCGGTGCCCGGTTAACGCCCAACCACAGTGGCCAGGGCCCAAGGACGGAGACATCCATTTTCACCCAAACCGTAACAACCTTTGCAGAACCGACGTGACATTCTCTTCACTTTTTTAAACGAGGAGAGTGTGAGGGGCGTAATTTCTCGAGCCTCTTCAGGGGGACGGGGAGCCTCACAGGGTCAACAAATGGGGAGAAGGGGCCTCAGGAGGCGGCTCGGGGGGAGAACTCCGGGGTGAACGCCAGGGTCAGCCACCGTTCACGGGCTCTGCTGGTCCTGCCTCCACCACTGTCACCCCCAGGGACACCGAGGACCAGAGGGGGCAGGAGCTTGTCCGAGACCACACAGCTGGTGCTGCCCGGGCCCAGACTCCCTCCATGAAGAGCCGGTGACGGGGTCATAGGCCCAGCGCAGCCCAAGGCCGTCCAGTCAGAGCCGAGGGTCCTCCCGGGACCTGTTCGGCTGGTGGCGTGGGGCTGGGTCCCCGAACTCTTGCCCAAACCTGGGCCTGAATGGTCGGGAGCAGCCGGTATTTGCTCAGAGCTGGGCAGACATCGCTGTGGGCAGGCTGGCCACCCATCCGCCTCCTCGGCACCTTCCAGGGCTCCCAGCACCCCAGGCCGGCTCCTTGGGGCTAGTCAAGGTCTCCCTGCGGGAGGAGCGTGGAGGTGAGGACAGGAAGGAGGAATGGCTCCCTGTTCACAGCACAGCCCTCCCAGAAGGAGGAGGGAACCGGAGAGCCTGGGACCGGGAAACGGGATCGGGGACTGTCACCTGCGGAGGCCACCTGCTGGAGTCTGGCTCACTGGGCACAGGCACCAAAGGCCCGGCCGCCTGGCAGCTGCTGGGGAGGGTGTGTGTGAGGAGGGGTGGTGTGGAGGGAGGACAGCTGTGCGCTGCTCACGGCCACTCAGCGGCCCCTCTGCTGACAGAGTCAGCCCTGCGACCGACCGGGGCCCAGGGCGGCATCTCCACGCTCATTAATCCTCCCTTCATCTCTGCACGAACGGGTACTGAGCACCTACTGTGAGCCCAGCGACCGGGGCCAGTCTGCTGGACAGGCCAGTGCGTCCTGGCTCCGGGTTGGGGCTGTGGGATGGGGCCACCGGAGGTCGGCCCAGGCTCAGCCACAGGCAGGGCCTCCCCTGCACCCCACGCGCTCGGAGAAGACTGCCCACGGCACCAAGGACCCCAAGCCGGAGTCAGGCTGAGAGAGCCGGCCAGGAACCAGCGAGCTTGTGAGTCCTTTTCATGGTGGCAGATTTTGAATAAAGTTGTCTGGTGTTAGAAGAACTTCCTGTTGACAACTCTCACTTGTTTGTGGCCAATGCCAGCAGCCACTGGGCCTGAGCTCGTAGACAGAAGCCATGTTGTTCCCAAAACAACTTTCACGGGTCTGAGCCAGGGCACAGGGAGACGCCACCACCTGCAACCCACGTGTCCTGGGAACCAGCGAGAACCAGCTGCTCCGCGATCACTAACAGGCTAACCGAGGCTGCCCTGGCCGGTGGCTCAGTGGTTAGAGCGCTGGCCCTCACACTGAAGGGTCAAGGGTTCGATTCCAGTTAAGGACATCAATGTCTCTCTCACATTGACGGTCTCTCTCTCCCTCTCTCCTACCTCCTACCTCCATTCCACTCACTAAAAATCAGTGGAAAAATATATCCTGGGGTGAGGACTGACCAAACAAACAGAAACACTGACTGAGGTTAACAGACATCACTCATCGGATGTCGTCTGAATGGACGGAGCACCTGGCGTGGAGCCGTGGGGACAGAGCGCCCCCCCCCCCCCCACCCGGGGCCACAGCGCAGGCGCCAGGAGACACTTTCCAGTTCACACAAAGCAGCTGCAGGACAGTCCAGGGACACGGGTGAAGGCGCGAGGCCTGCGTTTGTCTGGGGGGCCTCTCCCCACGCCGCCTGCTCCTCTTTATGCTGCAAGTTCCGCTCCTCCTGGAGAAGTGGTGCCGGGACCTCTGACCTCCAAGACCCGTTCGTTCTCTGCTCTGCCCGCTCTGCCCGGCTGGGGCTGTGTTCCCAGGAGGCGTGGGTCCTGGGCCTGCAGACCTGGCCACAGGGGACAGCAGGGTTTGAGGCCTCAAGCCAAAGACTGTGGAGGAAGGACCCCCTGGAACACAAGCCCCACAGCCTCTGAGGGCAGGAAGGTGTCACCTGGAGGTGGCTGGCGGCCTCCTTCTGAAAGTTCAAACTCACCCACCTTCACCGGTGGTGCCCCCAACTCAGCCATCCACATCTGGGCCCTTGCCCCCCAGCGTGTGAATTCCTGCCCTCGGGTGACAGAGGGCAGGCGGGATGGGAGGGCCTGGGCCCTTTGATCTCAGACTCTCTGGGGTCCTTTGTGGCTGAGGGAAGAGGAAGGTGAGAAGCCCCATTTCTCAGCCAAGTGTTGATGGCTCAGCTCATTGAGCCCCAGCTGCAGAGGGGCAGCTGGACCAGCCTGCAGGGCACCTGGGAGCACGGGGAGGGCAGGACAGATGGCCTCTGGAGGGCCGCTGCCCAGCCCCAGCCGAAGGGAGGGGAGGGGCCGGAAGGCCACTGGGCGGTCGGGGCTCTATGGACCCTGTAGGTGAGTGGCTGAACTAGGCCTGGGAGGTGACAGACAGGACGTGGGCCTGGGAGTCCGCTTGCCTTCTAGGATTGAAAATAAATTATTCACCATTGAAAAGGGGTCCCTTCCCCTCAGAGGTGACCCTGGAGGGGCTTCCCTGGGCTTTGCGAGGTCCCCTCGGTGCTGCCTCAGCTCCGCCCACACCCTGATTCTTCCTCTCCCAGCCAGAGGGGGACAAGGGGGGGTGGGTGAGATGCGGTGTCTGTCCCTGTCCTGATGGTGGTCCGACAAGGCCATTGGTCACCGAGGCTGTGAGGCAGGGAAAGCTGCCCACGGGCCTGAGCAACCAGCTCCCCTGTAGCGTCCTCAGGGAGCCTGGCAGCCAGCATTCAGGCCCCTCATCGGCCGACCCGCTCCCTGGCCCAGGCCCCAGGTCTGACGGTCCTGCCTCAGGTCCCAGCAGTGAGGTGGCCCATCCCCAGCGCAGAGGGAAGAGAGCAGGTCCATGTCCACCCTCCCCACCCCCCCACCCCCAGCACTGGCACGCAGCAGGCTCTCGGGAAATGCCTGCAGACGGCCAGGCCCACGAGCTTTCACACACGACTTATTTGACGCACAAACTCGTGTCCAGCAGGTCAAGACTTGTGTGTCCGTCTGGAGAGGGGCTGTGGGAGGCCAACCGCAGGCCGGGCGTCGGGGAAGCCGCCGAGGGGCTGGGAGAGGTCCGCCCTGGGCCTGGTTTAGACGCTGCATCCGCCCCATCTGTTCTCAGCGCCAACACCAGCCTCCGATCACTGGCCTGTCCCCCGGGGGAGGGGTGTGTGCGTGTGAGTGTGCTTGTGTCTGCGTGTGTCCCTGTCACGCCGGGTGGGTGGGGACTTCGGGGGCCACATGCCCCAGAGGCGGTGCTTTGTGACTGAACTTTGTGCCGAGCCCACCTCCCCACCCTCGTGGCACCGTCGTGGCTGCCCGTGGATTTTGCTGGTGACACTGCACACGTGGGTCATTATTTAAAATCCCTTCTGGTTGGGAGAGGTGGTTTCTCTGCTCATTGGCTTTTTCTATTTTGTAAAAAACATGGCCAGACTTCTGGGTGCTGCCTCAGAGACCAGACACAGGAGAACACACATGCAGAACGCACAGAGCTGCGTGGATGCCGCACCACGTAAACGATGTTCTTAAAATGTGACGAAGTGACCTGGACACCAAGGCGGGGCCGTGTCGGCTGGAAAGTGCCCGCTGTTTCTAGTTCCTTTAAACCCAGAAGTCTCGCTGCTAACAGTTTTAACAGCTGCCATCGCTCCCTGAGATGTCTGAAAGTGCCTTAATTTGGATTTATTTTCTCTGCAGGCTTTGGGAGACCCTCCTCTGCACCTTCCTGGAGACCCCGTCTTCAAGGCCAGAGGGCGCTCGTCGGCAGGGCTGGGGCTGCCTGCGTCTGAGGCTGGGGCTCGGAGTATGGGCACAGGCGTCTCTATTGTCTGTACTTGGGGAAGTGGGGACGGGGTGAGGGCTTGGCCTGCGTCCGGCAGGGAGGGACACAGGATGGCAGTCCCCTGGGCATCCGCTCCCCCAGGGCCACCGGACCTTCCAGAACACGCTCCTCCGGCCAGGAGCTCCCGGGGCCCACCTCCCTCAGGAGCATTTGGCTCCATCTCCTCGCAAGGGCAGCTTCACCGTGGCTCCACCCACCGGAGGCGAGGCCCCCATCTTCCTGTCCTCCCTCCAGGAGCCCCTCTCCTGTCACCCCATCCACCTGAGCCACCTTGGGCCACCTCCCCGCCCTGCACCGTCACTGGCCAGGTCTTGGCCACACCTCGGAGCCTTGCTCCGTGCCTGGCATTGGGGGGTCTGGGCGGGAGGCTGGGGCTCATCAGGGAGTCCTGCTGTTCATTCAGAGACTGAGTGAGGCCATGATGTGCCTGGGTCAGAGCTCCCAGCCCGAGCCTTCTGACCCCCACGCTGCCCCTGTGGCCGGTGCATTAGTGTCCTAGTCCCAGGAGTGGCCCTGGTGGCTCAGGGAGGCCTTGGGCTCCACGCCTCATGGGCGTCACCATGAATGCGGATTTCTGTGATGCAATGAGAGACGTTACAGCAGGAGGCAGGTGCCTGTCACTCACCCAGCCCTGCACACGCGTTTATTAAGTACCGACTGTGTGTCAGGTGTTATGCATGTTGTACCATGCACTGCTTTCCTTAGAAAATAATGATCATTTCTTTGGCTCTTGCGTCCCAGCTTGCCCAGACATTGGCCTCAGGTCCCGCCCCTCCTGTCTGTGGCTCACACAGTTGGGGGCAGCCCTCCTGCTGATGAGCTCATGCACATTTCATAGATTAAATTGTGCAGCGACCTGCCAGCTTCTCATCATTGCTCGCCATTTGGTGCAAGGATTTGTATGTATTTAATATTTTTATATGTTTAATAGCTATTTGGCTAAGAAGCTTAGCATAATAAACACAGCCAGCCACGGCTTGTGCGCTGGGGATAGTGGCAGCTCCCCCCCCACCCCCCCACCCCCCACTCCGCAGCCTCTGGACACGCCCGTGGCTGCCACCCGCCCCCGCCTCTGATTCCTGGCAGGGGGTGGATGACCAGAAGCCGGGCAATGGGACTCCTCAGTGTTTCTATGCCAACTCGTTCACTTTTGCAAAAGCATGAAAAAAAGGAGGCAAGTCCACAACAGACTCACCAGTTGGTATGTGGCCGCACCAACCTCATGCCATGACCCCAGGTCCCAGGGCGGCTGAGCCCTGCCCTCCGCTCAGCAGGAGACGCCTGTCCAAGAGCTCCTGTCTGTCTGTCTGTCTGTCTTTTTCCCTTGCATCATGTGGGACAAGTGTTCTCTCTCCGTCTGCATCCAGAGGCCCTGGCACCCCCAAAGGACACACATCCTGGGGCTGCTCTCAGGCCCAACCTCTCGCCATGTCTCCCCTGCCTCCTGCCGTGGACACGCACCTCCACGTGGCCCCACTCAGCGCCCCAGCCCGAGGCCCAGAGGGAAAGTCAGAGAGGCCTCCTTTCTGCTCCCTGCAGAGGCTCCCACCAGCTGGGCAAGTTCACACTCACGCCCCTTCTCTGGCCCTTGGGGCTTTGGGTGAGCACAGCTGGGCTGCTGCAGCCGTGCTGTGACCCTGAGGAGAGAGCACCCCCTCTCCTGGTGTCAGTGAGCTCAAAGTCTCCCTGAGCTCCTGCCTCATGTGAGCGAGCCTTCTTCCCTAAGTCCTCACCGACGATATTTCCCCCATTGATTTTTGAAGAGAGAGAGAGTGGAAGGAACAGAGGGAAGGAGGGGAGGAGAGAGAGGGCACAACACGGAGGCTCTGATTGGCTGGTTTTCACAGCCACGCAGCCAGGCTCAGTGCAGGTGACGAGGGGTGAAGGCCGCAGTGACCTGGGCGCTGAGGACGCAGACCCTCTGGGTTGGGGATCCTGCCCCCACTGACTTCTAGTGATTGGCAACGGCTTTGCTGAGATTCCCACAGTAACGGCCCCAACTGCTGCCTGGAACCCAGTCTTTTTGTCGCTGGAGGCACTGTGGTCCCCAATCCTGGTGGCCGTAGCTGACCTTTCTCAGTGGCCCAAGGCCAGCCCGGCTGGACAGCAGCTGTCTCAGGCAGCGGACCACCCTTCCTCTGTGTGCGCAGTCCTGTGATCCCCTTCATCCTGGAGCAGGCACCGAGGGGTGCCCCAGCTCCACCCCCGATGTCCTGGGGCCACTTCAAAGCAGAGATGATGGCCGTCCCCACCGGTCCCTCCCTGCCCCCTCCCAGGCGGGGAGTCCGGGTGTGGGTGACTCCAGTGCCGCAGGACAATGAAACAGACCTCCACTCTCAATGGCTGTACAGACTGAGGCCGGGCACACTTCCTGCTCCAGGGTGTCGGCAAGGCTGTGGGCCGTGACCAGTGGGGCGGACGGGTGGGCGTGGAGTCTCCTCAGCGGGAAACTGATGTGTGATGCGCCCCAGCTCCCAGAACCAGAACCAGAGCTGCTACCTGGGGGCGCGGGGGGCCGGCTGCTGGAGACGAGCCTGGCGGGCCGTCGTCTGCCAGTCAGTGGAAGGTCACCGGTGACACGTCCCCAAACAGGAACGTGCAGGGGGCTCACTTCCCTCTCACGTGACTGCCTGCCTTCGAGGGCTGGAGGGGCTCAGGTGCCAACAGGAAGACACCCACATGCTGCCTGGAGGGTGCCTACTCGGGAGGTGCCCCAGGTAGGGAGGCAGGGAGCAAGGGCCCACTGCCCTGCGTGCATGTGGGGAGCCTCCTAGGTGGGCGTTGGCCTCTGGGGATTTGAGGCTGGTGTGGGCTCGGAGCTTGTGCAGGGTTTAGGTCCTGGTGCCCGAAGGTGGCTGGGCGGGAACTGGGCTTGGGCTGGGCCTCGGTGAGAACACGAGGGCAGAGACTGTGGAGCTGGGTTTGCCCAGAAGCCACCAGGCCAGGAACGGCTCCTGCAGGGGGGAGAGGGGAGCTGGGGTCATGGCGGGGGGGGGGGGGGGGGGGGACCTGAGGACCACAGAGCAGCTGCTGACATTGGGCTGGGTCCCCAGTGGGGGAGAAAAGTTGGGGGGTGGGCAGTGTTGGCAGGAACAGCCCTCCTGAATCAGGGCCCAAATGACCCCCCTACATATGTGCACACACACTCACACATGCATGTGTGTGCACACATACACACGTGTACATGCACACCCGAGTGTACACTGGTACATGCACACACACAGGTCGGGCAGCTAGTAACATGCACCTTCCACTCTCTGGGCTGTCACTGGGCTGAGGTGCCGAGCACCATCAATGAGCCCTTGAGGTGGCAGCCGAGCGCCATCAGCCACATGCCCTGGGTTCTCGGAACCTGGTCCTGGGCCCCAGCACCAGCAGCTTCTCAGAACCTGTTAACATGCAGGTTCTCAGGCCTAGATGGTCCTGAGGCCTGGGTGGGCCCAGGTCTGTGGTTCTGTGCATAGTCTGGCACCCACTGACTTGGTGTTGAGGGTTTAAGTTCAATCCTAAAAAACTGCTCAAGGACATGAGACCAAAGGGGCCTGAGCCAGCAGTCAGGGAGGCGCTCGATCAACCTCACACCTGCCCTGTCCCAGGCAAGAGACCCAGACATCTTGTGAGAGGGAAGCCAGTGGCCATGGGATGGATCCCACAGTCTCTGCCTCAGGCCAGGGGGCGGGACAAGACCCCTCCTCCCTGGAGGTTCAGGTACATCTCTGCTCCTCATTCACAAAGAAGGTGGAGGAGCCGTCCTGGTCCCTGTGACCCAAGACAGGCAGTGAGGACACTGAGGAAGGGCATCAGAACTGGCGGGGGGGAGGGGGGGGCACTCTGGCTGCAGCAGAGGATGGGTGCCTGGCCTTGTCCCCTCCGTCCTCTGCTCAGGACAAATGGAGCTGGTGGGTGACGGGCACCCCATGTCCCCTCTGCCATTGCCTCCCTCCAAACTGCAGGGACTCCTGCAGGAAGGGGTGTCACGGTGGCCCTGAGGGCTAATGCTCTGCCTGAGCTGAGGGATGTAGGATGGGGCGGCCGGCCGAGCAGTGGCCCCCGTGCCTGCCTGGGGAAGCTCCAACGGCCGCTCCCGCTCGATAACGTGTGCGAGTGGGCGAGCCCGGGCTCCTGGGGGCGGGGGAGAGGGGGTCGTCATCGGCAGCGCTGGGGGAGGTAAAGTTAACATTCAAACACGCGCACACACAGGCCCTGGACCCAGATACCACGACACTGCAATTTCAGTGTCGACCATTTCCCAAAACTGTGCTAAATCCACTCAATTTACTAGTCACACTTTCTCACCACGTGAAGGTCGCCCTTGGCCGATGGGACTCGCTTATGCCTGTTGTCACCGCTCGGATATCACACGGTGGAGTCCCATGAAGTACGATTTTGGGCGAGGATGGGGCCCCGCCAAGTCGACGGTGCTGCTGTGTGCCCAGCTGTGCCCGCGAAGCTGTGCCCGGCCCCACCTCCTCCCGCCCCACCTGCCCAACTCTCCCTGTAGCTGCGTCCTACAAGGTCCTGCCTGTGATGCCTCGCAGACAGCCTGCTCCCATCACACAGCCTGGGGTCTGGCTCCCACAGAGCCCAGCTGCTGAGCTCCACATTCTGCTTCCGTTTCTCACAATCCTGCAGGTGCTGCTTGAGGCTGGTGGTCCCGACAGACAAAACCATCCACGATGATCCCCCAGCTCATCCTCCCCTGGTGGACGCTTTTCTTTCTCCAGACTCATCACACGGCCAGAGCCCCAGGGAGGTGAAGGCGTAGGCAGCTGAGACGAGCAGGGACGCCTGCGTGCTCCCGTGAGGCTGGCCGCCAGGGCAGAGACGTTGGCGCAGCATGACCCACGTCACCGGGAGCATCTCAAAAGCAGAGCGTGGTGTTCCCCGTCGCCCAGGGCTCGTCAGAACCTACAGGGACGAGCAGATGACTTTTCTCCTGGCTCTAGGAAGTGGTGATTTATATCCACAGCCATGTCACCTTTGCTGGAAAAAATTAGCCACGGAACATAATCCCGGGCACACACCGCTGGGCTCTGCTTGAACAGTTTCTCTAGATTTGCACGTGCTTTTCATGCGTCGGACTCACCGGGGGCTTTCTTGTCCCTGGTCTCTGCTGGCTTCCTGAGCAACCCGGCGCTTCCTGTGGGAGTGGCTGGGGTCCTGTGGGAAGGAAGTGAAGTCACCTCCACGCTTTACCTGAGTAACTAGGAGACGCGGCTCACACAGGCTGATGGGAATTAGGAAATAAATGAGATATGAGGTTGAGATACTAAGTCTAAAAGCAGGAGTTTTGCTTTTGGTAAAATTCCACGTTTGACTTGCTCTTAAATCCACTTGGTGCCCAGCACATGTTGGTTAATGTGGAGCTGTTTGAAGGCCAGACTTTAATTTTACTGAAATAACACTACTTCACGCTCATAAGCCTCTGCCACTTGCCAGGTAGCTCAGCACCCAGGAGGCCCTCTGCCTCCTCTGGGGACGGCGGGGGCACCAGACTCCCTTCAGGTTTTCAGGGCCGGACGGACACGGGGCTCCTGGGGGCCTGGGAGGAAGATGGACCCAGACCAGGGCCCAGGCCTGGCCATCATACCCAGCAGCTCCTCAAACTGCGGGGCGGAGGCGGGGCAGAGCTCTCCAGGCTGCAGGCATGTCCTGGCCCGGTGGAGCCTTCCTAGGGCGGAGACTCAGCCCTCAGACATCAGCCTGGAATTCTGGAAGGTTCCCCTGGAGGCCCAGGGCCAGGCAGAAACAAGCCCCCACCCTGTGCTCTGATTTGACCCGGGAACCCCCCACGGTACCTGCTCAGGGGCTGCAGGGAGGGGAGCGGAGGAGGGGGGAGAAGGGGAGGTGGAGGAAAACTCATCCCCACACCTGCCCCAGCCCCACCCCTTCCCCAAACCCTCACCCCTCCAGCCCCCGCCCCCCTTCCCCAGCCCCTCCCCCACCCCACGGCCGCCCTCCCCCAGCCCATTCCAGAGCACAGATAAAAGTGAAACCTGAGTAGGGAATGTTTGTGGTGCCACCGCCAATCAAGGGCTCTGTCGCCACGGTAACAGGGACACTTCATCAGCTCAACAGCAGATGGTCAGTGAGCAACAGGCAGCATATGCTCCGTGAGCCCTGACACGGGCACAGATGGAGGGTGGGCAGCTCGCGGGGGACCTGCCGTTCCCCGCGCCTCCCAGTGCTGCCCCGGCTGGAGGTTAGCGGCTGCTCAGCGCCCGCGATGGCCCAGGGCGCAGGGCTCAGCTGGACGCGCGACAAAGCCAGCCCAGGCTCTGAGGGCGTTTCCCCAGACCCTACCGCCCGGGAGAAACCAAACCCCCCAGTGGGACGAGCCCCATCTCCTCAGGCGTCCGGGTGGGGGTGGGGCAGAGGCACAGACTCAGGTCCTCTGAGGCTGCCGCCTCCTCATTTGTAAATATTCTCTGAATCCCGTGAGGCCCCTTGAAATGGGCTTGAACATCCGCAGCCCCAGGCCGTCCTGGGACCCCGTCACCCCAGCATCACAGCAGCTGCCTGTGCCGAGCTTTTGCGAGGCCCCAGATCTGCCGCAGCCTCAGGCTGTTGCCAAAGCCACCAGGGCAGGGCTGGTCCGCCCCCAGGCCCAGTGGGCAGCCTCCCCGAGGCCGGGCCTCCAGGTCACTTTCCCCTGGATAATCCAGCAAACGGGTGGTGCCCTGCAGGGTGGCCCTGGGAGCCGCTCCGGGTGAGCTGGGTGGGCACCTGCCCACAGCCCGTCCTCCTGGCTGGGCCAACAGGGCTCGTCCCCGCCTCCTCCGTTCCCTGGGCCCCGTTCCTCCAGGGCTGTCCATGCTGCTGGGGCCTCAGACTCTGCCTCCAGGTCAAACACCACAGTAGTGACCAGTCGAGGCTCCATGTCCTTCCCATAACACCTGGGGTAGAAGCACAGGGCTCCAGTAAATGAGGTCACGGACGGCCCGCCTGCCTGAGGTGCCCGTGAGCAGAGTGAGCAGCGCTCACAGCGAGACCTGAAGCCTCTCATGAGCAATGCCGCCCACACGCCTGGGACTTGCTCCCACCAAACCGTCCCCACAAGTCACTGCGTCCAACTCAGCGGTGACCCGGCCCTGACTCCAGCGCAGGCCTCGGTGTTCCTGACACACCGGCACACGGCAGCTGCTCAATGAATGTGGACGAGCGAGCGGTGAGGGCTGAGGGTGTCTGAGAAAACCAAGCCTCAGGAGTTAGAAGACTGGGGAGACCTGTGTGGCCTCACTAATGAAGAACGAGACGAACGAGAAGTCGCCACCAAGAAAGGGTTTTGTGCCGAGCAGCTGATGGAGTGGCGTGGGCCCCGGCGGGACTGCTCTGCCGCGATGCTCCCGGCCCAGTGCGCGCACCTGTTCCCGCGGGGAGTCCTCGCCGTCCCCAGCTGCGAGGGATATGGATGAAGGACCTCCCTGTGCACTGGGCTTGCCCAGGAGGAGTGTGTGCCAAGTGGTGCTGGTCCATCATGTTGGACGAGGGTGCGGCCAGCCTGCAGGGCCGTTCCTGCCTGGCTCTGCTCAGAGCTTCACAAGGGTCCAAGCTCAGGAGACGGAGCCTGGAGAAGAGCTGGGTCAGCCTTCCCCACGGCAGTGGACACAGCCGGCTGGTCACGCTCAGGCCCCAGCGTTCAAATGCCACCAAACAAAACCACATGCAGCAGGTCCCAGGGGCAGCCGGCTTCCAGGAGGACTCAGCGGGGCGCAGACCGGCACTCCCCAAGAGCTGCCGCTTACCAAGGGCAGTGCAGGGTGCTCCTTCCACGGAGGCCCTGCTTGGTGGTCAGCTCGGCCCAGGACACAGCGGGGAGGGCCCCCGACCCAGGCATGCGGGACATGAAGGCCCCGCTCTTCCCACCAAGCTGTGGGTCAGAGCTGACATTTCACCACACATGGCACACACACACCCACACACACACCACACACATGGCATTCACACGCTCACACGGCACACACTCACATGGCACACTCACATGGCAGAGAGATATACACATGGCACATACACACGGCGCACACACTCGCACGGCATACATGGCACACACAGTATTCACACACTCACATGGCAGAGATATATACACATGGCACACACACACACACGGCACACACACACACACACACTCACATGGCAGAGATATATACACATGGCACACACCATCCTTGTTCTTTTCGGGTCTAGAACGTGAGCAAATGGCCCAAACGAAAAACAGAAGCAACGAAGCCGGTCAGTTTCTCACTGGTAACAGCTGACTGTTTATATTTGGCAACGCACCAGACCTTCCTCACAGCACAGCCGGGAGACGCTAGACCCAGTCGGGCTGCTTGTGCCGGACAACGCAGGGGACGCGTGGCCTCCTGGGCCTTGTCGCCACGAGCAAGGTCTGGGCAAACGGTGGCCACAACCAGGCATCTCCTTCCCCAGTGGAAACGCGACCCTTGTGACCAATGGCATTTCTTTTTATTTAAAAAAATATTTTTATTGATTTCAGAGGGAGAGAGAGAAACATCAACAACGGAGAGAGAATCATGGATCAGCTGCCTCCTACACGCCCCACAGTGGGGACTGAGCCTACAACCCGGGCATGTGCTCTTGACCGGAACCGAACCCAGGATTCTTCAGTCCACAGGCCGATGCTCTGTCCACTGAGCCAAACCAGCTAAGGCGACTAACAGCATTTCTGACAAATGTGAACAAGGAATCCAGCAGAGTGCTGTGTGTGCCCCAATAAACCCGGACGAGGGCCCTGGGCCAGGGCCTGGGCCGCCTCTGAGATGAGCCACCGTGGAGCCGCAGCTCTAACCTCAGTGCGACGAGCCCGAGGCCGCTGGCGGGACACTCCTATCCGTGGCCTGTGGCTGCAGGTTTCTCTCCAGGCCGGTCAGACCAGCAGCTGTAACGACTGCCCTGCAACCACCCCCGTGGCATCTCACACATACAACCACCCTCATCCAAGGCAGGCCGTGTGGGTGAGGCTGCGGGGATGCCACGCGCCAGCAGGCCGTCCACCCGAGTTCCCGAGTTCCCCTCTGACCGCTGGCGGGGGAAGGAGCCGGAACAGCTCTGTCCCCGGTGCCAAGTGCTGGCGATGTGAGAACCTCGGTGCCCGATGGTCCATAAGCAGGATGTGTCCGCTTCCTGTCGCACGTCCAAGTCTGAAGGGATCGTCTCCAGCTGAGAGGGCCTGGGGTCCAGCAGAGGGTCAGTTGGACCACCTGCAACACAGGGATTCATGGTGTGAGTGCCTGCACCTCAGCCAGTCTGGGGCAGTGAGGCCACACCTCCCCGCAGCCCCCGAGGGGCAAGTCCCCAAGGGAGGGGGGCGCCTGAGGAAGTGAGGGGACTGGCAGCTGCAGCTCCGACTGACATGGCCCAACCTAGGGTGTGTGTAGGGGTGCACATGTAGGGGTGTGTGGCTATGTGTGTGTGTGTGGGGGGGTATGTGTTGTGTGTGGTGGGGGTGTGCACACAGCAGCTGACCTGTGGATCTGAACCGGAGGCTGGAGAAGGTCTCCCAGGAGCACTCACTGCCTGACTGGCAGGAGCTGCAGTCTCCCGCCTTCAGATGCCCTTACCAAATGCCATGCTTCACGTGTCCAGCCGTGTTCACCTGGCCTGGCCTCACTCACCAGGTGCTCTCAGGGCTGTGGCACGTGGCCCAGTGCTCAGTGCCACCCCAGCCTTGGGTTCTCTCCCGCCCGTGTTTCCTGGGATAGTCTCTCCTCCTCACTCTGCGACAGCGTGTATCTGCGTGAGGCAGCGCGCGCCCCTCTGCTCAGTCCTTCCTGCCACTTCGTTTCTCTGGTTCACTCACTGCCCCGTCTCCGTCTCTG
Source organism: Myotis yumanensis (assembly GCF_028538775.1). Taxonomy (NCBI): domain Eukaryota; kingdom Metazoa; phylum Chordata; class Mammalia; order Chiroptera; family Vespertilionidae; genus Myotis; species Myotis yumanensis. Next base: position 98,919 of record NW_027223757.1, read on the forward strand.
AGCGGGTTTTCCTGGCTGCTGAGACCTGTCTTTGAACCCAAGTGAATCTTTCATTCCAGCACCACAACCTCTTTTTGGTTCTATTTCTGTGAAAAAGGCCACTGGAATTTTGATTGCTTTGGGTAGCCTGGGCACTTTAACAATATTAATTCTTCCTACTATGAGTATGAGATATCTTCCCATTTATAGGTGTCGTCTTCCGTTTCTTTAATCAATGTTTTATAGTTTTCAGCATACAGATCTTTCACCTCCTTAGTAACATTTACTTCTAAGTATTTTATTCTTTTGGATGCTATTGTAAATAGGATTGTTTTTCTTAGTTTCTTTTTTAAGAGTCTTTTGTTAGTATATAGAAACGCAATTGGTATTTGTATGTTGGTTTTGTATCCTGCAACTTTACTGAATTCATTTGTTGTTCTGACAGTTTTGGGGGGCGTCCTTAGGATTTTTTCTATGTGAGGTCACGTCATCTGCAAACAGAGATATTTCCCCTCCTTGCACTGTGAATGCCTTTTATTTATTTTACTGCCCAATTGCTCTGGTTAGAATTTCCAGAACGATGGCGACTGGGACTGGTGAGAGCTGGCACCCGTCTTACTCCTTGGAGGGAGTTTCCCACCTTTCCATGTTGAACATGACGCTAGCTGTGGCCTCTGCACATCACTTGCTTTATTTATTTATTTTTCAGTCCTCACCTCCACTGGGGAGCGACCAAACACTGGAAATGAGTGCAGAGACCCGCCCCCCACCTTCCCTCGGCCGACAGCTACGCTTGCTGACGGCACAGACAGCTCCCTGACCCGCGAGAACTGAGCTGTTAGGAAGGAAGAGGATCACCCTGGGGCCGACCAATGTCTAGGGGACGAGAGCTTACTTCAAAGTTGTGCAAAGGAGCAGCAAAAAGACAACACTTTGAGGCAGCAGAAACAAAAGGAATAAAATGTTAGGATTTAGACAGAAAACACCCCTAAGAAAAATGAAAAGGGGGCATTTCCAAACCTGGGAAGTCAGGTTGTAGGTCCTACCAGATGTGCCTGAAGAGCAGCCAGATCTGCTAACGTCTGTACAGAGGAGCCGCAGGAAGCGAGGCTACTTCACACTTCAGAAACACAAATGCATGACACCCCTGGAGACGGCGCCCACGTCCGGGAAATGCCAGGTGGGGGCTCAGGACAAGACAGGCCGGGGCTCCACGCCCTGAGCCGCCCACAGGGCTCTTGCTTGGAGGAGGGCAGCCGGGGCGGGGGGTGGGGGGGCCGTGCAAGAGCCCTTCTGGGAGCTGGGGGTCAGTCAGGCAGTCACCCCTCCCCCAGGTTTAGGCCACGGCTGCTGTGAAGGGCCTGGCTTTCAACTTCTAGTCGTTACCAAGGCTCCAGAAGTCACCGGGCTCAGCATGCCACCTCTGGGGTTTCCTGGAAAGCCTGTCAGCGAGGACTGCTTGGGACTCGGTTCCTTTTAAATGTCTTTAATGCTAAGAGCTCTCCGGTGCCCAACGACGAAGAGCAGCAGACACCCCTCACTGGTGGACCCCGATCAGGCTCCTGACACTCACTGCGGGCGCCCTCCTCTCTAAGAGGGAACCCCCGCTGGAGGCCTGCAGCCTGGGCCGACCAGCCCGTCGGCACACGCCCGAGAGCACACACTCCCAGTAGAGTAAAGGGAGGGCGCCCAGCAGACACGGCCGAGCCCACCCAGAGTGAACCCTCCCGCCAGGAAGGGAGGAAGCGAGGACCCAAGCAGACAGTCGGGAGCGTGACCTGTGAGGACTGTGGTCAGAATCTGAGAGAGGACACGGGAGGAGCGACACCTCTGAGCACCAGCCCCCAGGCCCCCGAGCCTGCGGAGGAGCTAGGCAGGATCCCCCCCCCCCCCCCCGCGGGAAGGGAGGGCTGGACCCCGAGCCCTTCTCCTCCAGGCGGAGCAGCCATGGCTCCGATGACAAGGAAGGTGCTGCTGGGGTTTCAAGTCCAGACTCGCCATCCGTTCTCACCAACCTTTTTCTAGAGAAAAGAGACTTTTCTAGAAACCAAGTTAGCTTAGGGAGGGGCCTGTCCGCAGACCTAACACCTGGCTCCCTTTCATGTCTGGCCCCGGGCGTGGTCTATGCTGTAGCTGTGTGTCTCACGTCGGTGTCTGGTGGACGGCGCACTCCGAGGATGGAAGGGGTGACTTACCCAGAGGAGGAGCCCCTTCTCCACGGGTCCGGCTCCTGCTGTCTGCTTCCTGCACAGACAGGAAACCGTAGTGAGAATGGAATCTGTCTAAGGTGCACACGGGAGAAACCACCATCTCTAAGCAGGCGCCAGGCAATGCGTGGGCGTCTGGGGCTCGGCTCGCCTCCCCTGGGCCCGCCTCCCACTGCACTTTCGCCCACACTGACTCCATGATGGTGATAGAGGCAGCCTCGCGTGGAAAGTGAGCGTCAGCGCCACTCCCAACGCCAGGCACCCCCTGCCCGCGCCCCCCTCGCCACATTGGAGCTTCCCAGGGAGATGTTCCTGCCAAGTCCAGGGAAGACAGCACGGAGCTCTTCCTACTGCAGGGCCCAGGTGCCCGTCCGGTGTGGCTGCCCACCTCTGCCTCCCCCCCGACACGGCAGCCACAGGTGATCGGCCCCACACTCAACAGTTCATGCTTTTCCCACACAATCTGCCAGGCTCCTGAGGTGATGGCGCCCCGGGGGCCGGGGGTCTTTGTTGCTCAGGCCTCTCCAGAGTGTGAGGCTCTGGGCTGGGGCCTGGCCCCGCCCTTGTGATCCCAGGGGATCAGAGGCAGTTTTACAGCAGCCGCCTCCCTCAGAAGCACCCGGAGAAGGACAACCTGAAGAAATCACAGGCCAGTTGGTAGCTGCTGGCTGTGGAATTTCACACCTCACCCCTCACACCAGCAAGAAGGTTCAAAGGTCCTGGAGCTTTGATGCCCGCACCTCCCTGTCCCCTCCCTGCCCCCGCCCTGCCCTCTCTGCCCTGCAGAGCTTCCCAGGCAGGAGGAGCCCTGGGACTTCCCATGTGGCCAAAGGGAGACAAAACCCAGCAAAAACGTGCTGGCCGAGTAAAGATGTAATTCAATCTTGGCGATTAAAACGGAACAACTGGATGACCCGACCTGAAAAACAATGTCCCGGTCACAGTACGAGGCTGTGTGTGCACAGAGCACGTTTCACATAGAAACACCCAATGTTAGAAAACATGGGCACTGCCACATGCACTGAGCAATGCAGCCCCTGTACGTGCCACCTGGGTGTCCGCTTGCACATTGCCTGCAGCAACGGTCTCCCGGGCCAGCACCCAGCCTCACACTCGGCCAGGGAAGGACACGCGACCGAGCTGGCCCAGCTCTGCTGGAGTTGGACTCCTCTTGCCCTGCGGCAGGTACCCAGGTCCTATGACACGCACACGGCACCCGCAGGAGGTTGGCACTGAACACAGTGGGAGCTAAGGGCAGGGGCTGGAGGAGTGTGGCAGGACAGACAGCTTTCCCCAGGTGAGGGTGCCGTGGACAGGCGGGGTGCTCATGCATGGCCTCTGTGGGCGGGCAGTGATGGCCAGGGTGACCAGGCCAGCACCACGGTCAGGTTGTTTGCTTTACTGATTTTTAAAAACATAGCTTCATCCTGGCTATTTCGGTACAACTAACACTGTTTGCTTTTTAATAGAAAAAACTCTACTGAGCCCTCGCTGGTGTGGCTCAGTGGACAGAGCGTCAGCCTGCAGACTGAAGGGACTCAGGTTCGATTCCTGGTCAAGGGCACATGCCTTGGTTGCAGGCTCAATCCCCAGTAGGAGGCGTGCAGAAGGCAGCCGATCTACGATTCTCTCTCATCATTGATGTTTCTCTCTCTCCCCCTTCTCTGAAATCAATAAAAATATATTTAAATTAAAAAAAAAAACCTCTACTGAAACAGTTCAGCTTCTAACTATGAAGGGAAAAGCCAGGAAACTAACAGTGAAAACACCTCGGGAAAGACCTGGAGGACATGGTCACTGCGCTAGCGGCACCCACGGTCCTCTGGGCGCAGGATGCCGCCCGCGCAGACAGGCTGAGTCTGTGTCTCCGTGGGAAACCCTGACTGCCTGGGGAGGGGGTGGAATGCCTCCTATTCTGAGAGGCTGCAAACACAGGGGCCTAGAGGCACCTCCACCTGGCCTGGGCCACATGCAAACTGTTCACACTCAAGTTTTATTTTTCGATCACAGCTGACGTTCAATGGGCTGTTTTCATTGCTAAGTGTTTCTTTTCCATCATGAAAGAGCAGAACCAGAGAACCACAGTGTGCCCCAGGCTGGGCGAACTCCAGGGGGCACGGATGCTGCACGAGTCCGTGTAGGAACCCCGTGCCCAGAGGTGGTGTCCACGCGAACAGGGCCCGCCCACTCCGGGCCCATCCTCGCCTGCAGCCCTCTCCACCCAGACTGGCATCATCTCGTCCTCCCTGACTTCCTAAGACCCAGAGGGGAGGGAAATGACAGCCCCAGCCGGGGTCACTGTGCTTGCCACAACTGCCACGTGTGGGGGACACGGAGCGGAAGATGGAGAAGAGGTGCGTTCTGAAGGACGGATGTGGCCCCTGACTCCAGCCTGGCCCAGGTCGGCCTGGGTCTCCCGTCAGGCGCTCGGGCTCTGCTGTCCTGGGCAAGCAGATGCACTGAGCCTCAGCCAGAGGCCCAGGGCCTGGGCTGCCCGACACCTTCCCTGCAAGGTGACGAGGTCTGCAGGGTCTGGGGCCCTGACCAGGTGAATGACGGGTGGAAAACTGACCAGGAACAGACAGACCAGCTTGTGCAGTGAGCAGGGCTCTCGTGCGCCTACTACCCGCTCCCTGGCAAGCACACCCGTCTCTGACGCAGGCACTGACACTGTGGGCGGCGCTGACCGAGCCGTGTGGGCAGCGCCCTCTTACCTGGGCCCTGCTCTCTCCAGTGCTGTCCTTGGTCTGACCGGCTGTTTCCGAAGCTCGTCCTATGGGCGCCAGATCCCGGTCTTCCCCGCCTCCCTGTGGGGACACCAGGACGTGAGCAGGCACCAATGCCTGATCCATGACAGGCCACATGCAGTGTCCAACTTCTGTGTCTTTACAATCGAAGGGAGAGCCCGTGAAAACGCAGACGGGGGGCCCTGTGCCAGTGCTGGGGGGACGGAGGCCTGTGGTTGGACATGCGCCCCGGGGCCTGTGCTGGTGACGGGAGCAGACGGAGGGCACGCGCCTGTGAGGACCCGCGTCTGTGAGGACCAGTACAGGGCCTCGGTCGCCAGACCCAATGCTCCAGACACACATCCTCACCTACCCCCACTCCTCCCCCAGCTCCTCGCCATCTGTCCCGACCAGACTTTAACACGGGAGGTCTGACGAGGCCCGACGTACGTGTGTTAGAAACGTGTGGGGTTTCACGAGGACCCACAGAAGGAAGGTGCCTGCTAGCATGACCAGGCTTTGCACACGCAGAGGCTCCCCTAGCAGCCAACTCACTGGGCAGAGCCCTGCAGTCCCGGGACGCCCGAGGGCAGCCTGCCTGTGCTGGCAGGAGAAGCTCACCGGGAAGAGGAGGGTGAGGTCAGAGCCTGCCCCTGCCCTCAGTCCCTTTACTCCCCAGGCTCTGCCCTGCATCAGATCCCACACGGCACCTGGTAGGAGCTGGACGTGCCCCCAGGTGCTGTCCTGACCTCGTAACATAACGGCTCTAGGAAGGATGTGTGCGAGGTTGTGCCAAGCAGAACAAGGACAGCCCCCTGGGGAGGAGGCTGGGGTGGGCTCTTATCCACCGAGAAAGAAGGGGCTGCTCTAGCCACAAGCGTGGATGCTGATGAAACGAGGCCACGAAATCACTGAGATACGCTGATGAACAAGAGGCCCATCCACTGGTAGACACTGAGCAGCCAGAGGATGCTCTGGCTCCTCCACCTATCGGTCAGTGAGGGCGCGCGCGCTAGAGCTCTCCACCGCTGCTGGCGGAGGTTAGTAACGTTGACCCAAAATCCAATCACATGTTCATCTATAATTCTGTAAAAACTATCGTACTCTACGGAAACGACCAGATACAAGTAGGATGTATGAGAAATGAAAGCAACCTCAGAGCTGAGGTGGGGGAGCTAAGTGGGTGGGAGCCAGCTGTGCTGCTGGTGATATGCGCCCACCCTGCTGGCCGGTGCTGAGGGGACACCAGCCGCAGAGAACAGCACAGAGATGGGAGCACAGGTACCGCAAGACGTGTGACGGTCCACAGCCACCGACAGCTACGTGATTGAAGTAGCTGTTTCCTGTTTAACTGTCTTCTCTGCATCTGCTTTTGCTGTGTGCACGCTCAGTGTGGGGAAACATAAACTCGTGTCAAGCACACGCCACCCAGCAGGGCCTGTGCCCCAGACCCCAGAAGGGCTCCCACCCAAAGCAGCTCTGAATCACGAAGTCACCAAGGAACCCTACGACATGCCCTTTCCTAACAGAACCGAAGTCGAAGCCATGCCATCAGCCCGGCCTTCCTCCTGAGACCTGCGGCGACTCACCTGAGTGGAGTGGCTGCCAGAGCTGCCGGCTGGCGATGCGCCGGTCCTCCCGTAGGCAGGCCTTGCACACCACGGACTTCAGCTGGTGGAACTGGGTGAGCCGCGCCCTCTGCAAACAGACCAGCGTCAGACACATGGGCTGGGGACACTGCGGGATGTCCTTCGGCCCCTGACCTGGCCGCTCTCCCAAGTCCCAGCAGTAACCAGCAGTGATGTCTTCTCTTCTGCAGGTCGGACACTCTAACGCCTTCACGTCCTGTTGTGATACCTGGGTCACCCACCAGAAGCTGACCTAAAAGTCTGTCGGCCGAAGTGGTACGACTGCACGTGTGCGAGCAGCCGATAGAGGAATGAACCCCCGTCTCCTAGCCCACTTCACGAACATCCCGTCCTGCCGCCTGTTCTAAGCCAGAGGCTGTGCACTCAGCCACTCTGCACGGGGTCGAGATGCTAGAGAGAGCAGACAGAGCCATGGTGCAGACTCACAGCTCCGCCCCTCGTCCCTGCTGTGGTAACCAGCCCCGTGGGAGCAACCTCTTCCCTCGTGATCCTGCTCCTGTCCTCCACACTTGACGTTCTGGCGGCTTCTAAATTCTGAACTTAAATTCCCGAGACGCCCTGCTATGCGTGAGACACGACCGCGGGAGCTCCGAGTCGCCTCACTGCCAGGCCCATGCGAGCCTGGCCGAACCTCGTAGGAGACTTTGCACTCATGAGGCTGGACTGCAGCCTGCGCCCCAACCTCCCCTCCAGCCTCAGAATCTTTCCAGGTAGTAAGGGGCCACGACTCCTGCCTGGCATCCACAGAGGCACCTCTGCAGGAAACATCTGTTCTCACACGAAAGGGGGGCGGAGGTAAGCGCCTGAGAGTTAAACACGCGAGGCCCAGCTCTGCCACCTCAGGATGGGAGGGGCAGCACCAGCACCTCAAGGACGCTTTTAATTCTGCTTCCGAGGAAGGCTTGCTTTCGCCACTGTACACGAGGGGGGACCCAGCAGGAGCTGCGGGCGCACGTTGCCCCTCCCAACAGACGTCTGGGGTCCTAGGCCAGGAGACATGTGTGACAGAAGCTGGACGCTCTAGCTCCTGAGCGCCAGGCAGTGTGTCTGCGGCTCAGGGCCGGCGCTGGGGTCTCTGTGCCCGCCCTCCACATGAGGGGCGTGAGGACACAGCAATGGCACCCCTGTGCCAGGCCACGGACTTGGGAGTTTCACGAGCCACTGGCCCAGCCTGTGGGACAACCGGAACTCACGTTCTGCTCCACGAGGGCCTCCACCGTGTATCCCTTCTCGGTCTGCAGGTACTTCTCGTGAAACAGCTTCCCGTCAAAGACGTTCCAAGGCATGAGGTCGCTTGTGCTCCAGGGGAAGCCGCACGCGCTGTTGACCAGCAGTAGCATGGTCAGGCCGCGGACCAGGAGGGAGCCCAGTTGCACGGCTCTGGGGTCCACGTGATCGAGCTGTGGAGACCAGACCACAGAGGAGGTGACACGCAGCCCACCTGGGGACAGACCCGAGCCTGCGCTCACAACACAACCGCACCACCCGGGACCGAGGCTCGGAGGCAGGGCCTGTGGAAGAGCCGACACACCCACATCACACGCCCGCCCGCCCAGACGCCCTGTGAGCGGCCCCTTCCCCCGCAAAGCTGAGCCCTCGGGCAAGCTCTGGGGTGCACTCTGCGCCAAGAGCCTCATGTAGGTACCGACGGGCTCCCTGTGATGGAAACGTGACCCTCGGTTGTTCTAACCGTGAGTGTGATTACTGAAAATATCATTTTAAATAAATACTTATCACTGAGGATACAATGGCTTACAGGGTTGATGGGCTTTTACAATGAAGACTACCTTTCCAACACAAAGTACGTTGTTGCTGGCGAGTCTCCCTGATGGGAAACGTCCTGACTGCCCTGAGACAGAGCTAACCTGCCACCGGGGGGACCTGCTGGGCGACAGCCTTCGCCTCCCTCTGGCCTGTGTGGCACACGGGCCACCGCCACCCAGCAGGCGTCCACGGTTCTGGCCGTGTGCACGTCTGCTCAGCCGCCGAGGAACTCAAGTTCAGCAGCTGCCACCTGGATGTCACTGCCTGTCTGATTCAGTCACAAAACCAGGATAAGGCAGGAAATGTGACACTTTATCCCCTTCATAAGTAAGGTTTCACTTCACTGACCGACATAAAAAACACTTGATCTTGGGAAATTCACCATAAGCTGGTATTACCGGGCGATCTAACGTTGAGTAAAGGCGTCTGCTGTCCAGGACTGCTTTCCAAATTGTCCTAAAACCATGGCCTGCTGATGTCCTCTAGAGCCAGTCCAAGGTCAAGCTCCCTCCCTGCTGAAGAGGTAACCCAGGGGCGGGGCGGGGCGGGGCCACCTGTGCCCAGGTCCTCTGGCCTGAGCAGCTCTCCACAGGCAGGCTCCCATCAAGGGGGAGATGACACTGGTTTTTAAACTGGAAAGTTTGTTCTTGAGAAACAACGAACCTAAGTGACAGACAGTGTTTGCTCTTAGAGATCTTCAGTGAACATAAAGCCTCGGTGAGTCAACAGCAAGCGACCTGACCAGGCGGCACCCGTCAGCTCTGGCACAGGAAGCAGCGCTGGGCAGCCTTCAGAGCCGCCACCCTCCTCCCCGCGGCAGAGCCACAGCCCCCGCCACACGGTGTTCCCGCTGCAGGCTTCTCGCTGCCCCAGGAGTCCCAAGTGGGAAAGGGATGCACGACCTGGTCTCGGGCAGGTGTCAGGGCTGCAGGGAACGTGGGCCCAGCTCTGCCACCTCGGGACGGGAGGGGCAGCACCAGCACCTCCGATTCCTAGCATGGCTTTCCTTGGCCACTGTACGAGGGGGGCCTAGCAGGGGTGGTGGGCACACTGGGCGTGGCCCTCGGCTGTCCTCTGGCTCTACACCGGCCACACCACCAGCAGCAGTGATGTGCTCACCCCAGAACCACCCGCATGTCCAGGGTGCTCTCCTGAGCTTCCCTATGTCTGCAGGCGAGGGTCCTGTGTGGTTAAAACCGGTGTGGTTATATATTTTCAATTTCCAGAATATCTTTTCCCTAGAAAAGTATTTCTCAGCCACATTTGCCTTGTTTTGTTTTTCTAATTACGATGTCAGGTTTTGGAAAATAAGCTCAGCGTTCCTCCTTGACAAGCCGCTCAGGAAGAGAACCACACCGAACAGCTGACGAGGACTGAAACCAGTGGAGAAGCGGGGCTGGTGGGAGCTGGCTGAGCAGGCCCGGGCTCCAGCTGCTTATCAGACAGAAATCTCCTCATCGAAGCCACGTGGGGACTTTCACAGGCCACAGCGTTAAAGTCGGAGGCTCTGAGGTCACCTTTCTGGTCCGATGTTGCAGGTTCCACATGGAAGCTGCTGTGGCAGGGCCTCCGGGTGGCAGTGGCACAGCCGTCTAAGACGGCCCTCAGGGAAACTCCCCGAGCCTTGCTGGGCAGGCGCTGAGGACAGCGGGTGCAGGTCTGGCCTGGGGCTACTCCTCAGCCTCCTGGGTCTGGCGGAGTTGTCTGCAGAGAGCTTGTCAGGAGCGTGTGTGAGGGCAGAGGCTGCCCACCTGCTTAGCTGCGTCTGTCTGTCCTCTTGATTCTTTCATTCTGAAAGGAGAACTTCCATCTGGAAGGAGGCTGGAGTCAAAGCCAGTGGGGGGAAGAGGGGGGCGGGATGGTCTTGCTGCTTAAAAAGGGGGACCCTGGAAGCTACGTGTGCTCTCTAGTTAAGTCTGTTACTTTGATGACTTTCCCTCCTAACTCTGCAGATTCTACCCTAAATCCCATCTCCCTCCGCGTGTCTCTACACGAGCTGCATGAGGCACGGGGAGCCCTTACAGAACAAGGAACACGCTCCGTGCTCTGGAGCTGTCGGCTGAGCACTACGGACAGCTGCAGCTGGTCCAGGAAAAGCCACGTCGGAGCACTGAGCACCCCTGAGAGGAGCCCGGCCTGCTCAGCTCCTCCCTGTGCTGTGTCGGTGAGACCAGCGCCTCCTCACCTGTGGCTGCCCTTTCAGCATCACCACAGAGAGCTGGTTTTTCTTTCTTTAAATTGAACACCTTCCCTCACTCACAGCTTCCCTCAGCCTGCTGTCCAGGGCATTTTCCCAAACCGCCTCACTCCTGGGCACAGGGTCTTTCTCATGGAAAGGGAAGAGGCAAGAAGCTGGCTGGACATGAGGGCCCTGACTCCACTTCAACTCCGCCAGTAACAGGGTGGTGGGAGGCGACCCAGTGTCAACAGACAAGGAAAGTCCCACTTGGCGTCAACGTCCCCTTCATTTCATGAGAAGCTGCGTTCAGCCTCCCACTCCACCTCAGCTCCCCACCTGTAAACAGAGCAGGAGAGGGCATGGTGCCTTGAGCTCTTTCTACTCTGCTTGGCTGTTTAACGTCGCTGGGTCCCAACCACAGACAGGTGTCCTCAACACTGAGAAAGTCACCTGGGCCAGTACCTGTAAGTCTGCGAGATGCCCAGCTGACTTCCCTGGGAGGCACAGGGCCTGAGCGATGAAAGCATGCAGGTCCTCCAAGCACAGTGTGTCCACCTGCGAGGGAAGGAGAGCCAGCGTTAGCTCTTCCAGACACGGTTGCAAGGACTGGCTACAGGCACACGGTGTTCAGATCTCAAGCAGCAGAGGAGACGCAAGTGGAAGTGAGTAGGGCCTCTCTCCCACTGCCCAGGCCAAGCTGGACCGAGAGCCTGCAGACAGCACAGGGTCACATGGAGGATATGGCCTCACTGGGTGGCTAGGGCTGAGATGAGAACGCACCCTCAATAGCCCCAGGGGAAGCTTGTGTCTTCGAACCCCAATTGAAAGGAAATCAGGACCCCCCAAATATGAGTCCCCGCCAATCCTTCATGGAACGAAAGGTCTAGGAAGAGTGTGAGGGAGAAACAAGGAGGCAGAGATGTGGAGAAGAGCCAGGCAGGGAAGCAGGGAGGGGAGCCAGGAGCCATGATGGATGCAGACTCCATGGGCCTCCTACTCAAGGGAGGGGAAGGACTGGGACCAGCTGAATGACCCCCTCAGAGGGACCCGGGAGCTCCTCCAAACAGGACGTGCACCCTGTGGGAAGTCCCGGCGTGGGGAGACTGACGCTGCTAAGCTCTGAACATTCTGACCTACCCGTCACCTCTCTATTCCATTTTTACTCCAAAGTAGCTGTTGCCTTTGTATAAATAACAACTTGCTTATCTCAGGGGGGAAACACCGTCTACAAAGGAGTGGTTCTCATGACCAAGAAAAAAGGGTCCCCTCTGCAGACGCAGGTCCCAGCAGAGGAAGTAGTTTCAAAGCCACAACCCGCCCCTGCATTTCACCTGGGCTTGTTGGCAGTGATGCCACCTCCTGCCCTGAGCTGCGTTTGAAGAAGGTGCTTTAAAAAGGGCCCGTGGGGCACTGTTCCTGCCCTGCTTTCTCACCGCCCACATTGGCCGCCAGTTACAGCGGACACGTCTACACTGCAGACTCCTAGTGACACGACACTGCAGAGCGTCACGGGGAGAGCACTGGCTCTGCTAGCGGAGGGTTAAGCGCCCTTTCTGGGATGCACGTGCCCTCCCGGAGGCTCTTCCCAGACTAGTTTCTGTGCAGGTTTGTACACTGAACAGAATGTACTTTTATCCCAAATCACACCCAAAAGCATTTAATTTAAGCACAGCTCCATGGAAGTGTGAGAATTCTACAAGTGCACCTCTTAGCAGACTGACCGAGGGCAATTACGATCCTGTGAGTGACAGTCAGGACCTGGCTATTCCAGGGACACCACCACGGGCACGGAGGCCGGGAAGCAGGGAGGTCCCTGAAATGCAACTCAGCTATTTGTGAAGTGAATTCAGATTGGAAACAGAATCACACAACTTCCCATTCCAGGCAAATAAAATGCATGGTTATGCCCAACAGACCCAAGATTAGAGCCAAAGACAGATGGCCTGGAGGGGAGGTGATGAGACAGTTCTGTGGCTGAAGACAGACCCTCTGCTCTTGTGGTTGGGACAACGGAGACAGAAGTGAAGGTAAAGTAGGACAGCTGGGGCAGGGAGGTGGGGCTGGGAATGGACACTGCTGTGCGTGCGGAAAACTACGAAAAAGGCCAATCTTTTCATTGGCTTTTGTAATTTTCCTATGTAAACTAAGTGTGAAATGAATGAGGAAGGAGCTGTCCAGCCTGCTGAAGGGTCTGACAGGGACCTGGGCTGTGCCTATACTGGTGGCCTGGCCCCGCACAGTGGGCTGAGGACTGATGGTGATGGGGACGGCGAGCGCAGCCTTCTCACATGCGCTCTGACAGAGCACTCCCCATGTTTTCTGCCCTGGGATTGTCCCAGGAGCCGCAGGAGGAAGCTGTTATCTCGTTCTCGGCCTAGAGCGTGAAGGGACATGCTCGACTGGTTAGAGGAACGGCTGGCTGTGACTTGGGAAAGCTGAAGCGGCACAGAGCTGGGCCCTCCCCACACCCCGTGCCCAGGAACAGGAAGGGCCACCCAGCAGTCACACAACAGAAGGGGTCTCTGCGTCCTCAAGCTCTGGACGCAGAACCAAAGGGCAGGCAGGGCTTCCCAAGCCCGTTCCTTGCGTGCACTTGAGTCTGAAGGCAGGCCCGGCAGAGAGCCAGTGCTCAAGGACCAGCACTGGACAGAGGGATGCAGCCACCGCCTGGCTGCACCCAGAGTGCTGCCTCTCACATGAGACGGAGGCCACAACAAGGAGCCCAGGTTACCTGCACAAACAGGTAGGCAAGGAGGCAGCACAGCCCTTGAAAGGGGCTCTCCACAGCCTGCAGCTCTTCGCTCGAGGAGGAGAGGTCGAAACAGGCGAGGAGCACCTCCACGCGCCGTGCTTGGGTTTCGGGCTCATGGTTCAGCCACAGCAGTTTCAAGCTAGGCGTTCCCCCTGCATAAAAAGTCCACGGAGTTCATTTACATCAGTCTCTGCACCAGCGAGTTACAACATGTTTCCTCTACAGTGGTTCTCAACCTTTCTAATGCCACGACCCTTTAATACAGTTCCTCATGTTGTGGTGACCCCAATTTCATTGTTACAAATGGAACATAATTAAAGCACAGTGATTAATCACAAAAACAATATGTAATTATATACGTGTTTTCCGAAGGTCTTAGGCGACCCCTGTGAAAGGGTCGTTCAACCACCAAAGGGGTCGTGACCCACAGGTTGAGAACCGCTGCTCTAGAAAGACGGTACCAGAGCAAAAGGATAGGAGCCTCTCCCTCCTGACACCTGGGGCTTTAAAGCTTAGAGGGACCAGAGGCAATGTCAGCAGAGTCCTGGTCTGAAGGCAGCGCACACGCATTTCCCGGACACACTGCGCTTCCGTGTTCCGAGGGCACGGCTCTTCCTCCCTGCGCGGTGCCCGTGGGGTCAGGAACGCTTTCTGGAGTCTGTTCCCAAGCGCTGCCCTCAGCAGCGCTGGGCTGAGACACCAGCTCACCTGGTCCCTCTCTCCACCCCGCCCGACAGCCTCCAAACTCCAGGGAGCAACAGGACCAGCTGCAGAGCTGACACTGCCCAGGCCGTTCTGCTGGCTGTGGAGCCACGATGAGCATGGCTCCCCTGGGCCCCACGCTTTGGGAAATAAATCCCTAACGTATAACTTTAGTGTTTCATTTCTGTCTGTTACGCATGCATTTCCATTATTAACGTCAGAGAAAGAAGCCCCTTGCTCGTTAACGTGGATCACAACAACGGCATGAGGAAGACACAGCAGACAGAGGTGCTGCAACTTGTAGGAAGCAAGGATTCGCTTCAGCTCATTGTAGGCGACGTGCTTTTCCTTCCCTCTCGTTATATGTCTGAAGATACCTCTCGTGGAAAAGAAACTTATTTCCCAGTTAAAATAACTTTCCATGCATTTAAACATGCTCTCAGCAGTGGGAAGAAGAGCAGATTTGTGCAGAGTATCAGGAACCCAACCCTGTAGGCTCAGTGGGTCGGGCTGGGGTCCGGCGGTGATGGGCTCTGTCTGAAACCGAGTGGAGCCCAGCAGCAGGCTGGCCACGCAGTTCCCTGTGCCGCCCTCCCTCTGCCGTGAGCAACAGAGGCCCTCCTTCGGGCCCACTGAACTGGCAACTAGTGCGTGTGCAGTTCTGGAAAATGCATCTCCAGGCGAATCCGTGGCTGCACTCTACCGCACGGGGAACAATCAGTGACCTGCTCGACCGAGGCCGTCTGTACCTGGGAGGCTCATCTGCAGAGGCCTGACGAGGTCCGGGTGTGTCAGCGGGTTCCCAGAGTACACAAACCACTCCTGGACAGGAGGGCAGCTGGCGCCATCTGAGTAAAGACAGTGGATCAGTAGATACGTGAGGTCCAAGCGTCCCCAAACCCAGCTCTGCCAGGGACCCTTCCAAGCAGAGGTAGTGCTTCCTCCTGTCTGGAGCCTGCTGCCCCCCGAGCTCCCCAGCCTCAGACACTCTCCTCCCGTCCTCAGGCGGAGGCAGGTAAAGAGCACCAGGCCCCTCTGCGGGTTCTTCTGTGTCACAGGAACAGGTCAGGTGGCTACACAGACCCTCAGGGTGCCTCCTCACCAGGATAGCTTGGCAGTGGGCGGACTGTCCTCACCTACCCAGAACATCCAGGCGGCACCA
The DNA here is from genome assembly GCF_028538775.1 of Myotis yumanensis. NCBI lineage: Eukaryota > Metazoa > Chordata > Mammalia > Chiroptera > Vespertilionidae > Myotis > Myotis yumanensis. The sequence continues at coordinate 114,039 of NW_027223757.1, forward strand.
TTTCCACTTTTAACCGGATCACCCTCCTCAGAAAAGCTCCAGCTCCACGCCTCCAAAACCCCGAGCCAGACGCAAAGTGTTACCTGAGATCCTCAATTAACAATAAACCCATTTTCCTAGAAAACCCTGGAGTTTGGCCATTCTCTGGGGCACCACTTCATTTCAGAGGTTTTGATCTGTCATCACTTTGAAATTATAGCAGACATGTTTGCAAATAATTTGGTTTGTCTGAATTAAGATGAAGTCATCTTAATGCCTATATACCAAGAAAAAGAGAAGAGGAAACAGCCCAGAAGTCCTAAAAGAAAAGGCTGCCTCTCCCCCTGGCTGGGTTCTGAGGTCCATGAGCGAAGGGAGGCCTCTCGGAAAAGCTCTGCGGTTCTCATCTCCCGCCCGCTTGGCCATGGAGATGGGAGGAGTCCAAACCTGCCCCTGTCACCCCGACACATGAGGCCACTCTGTCACATCCACGTGCAGCCAAGACATGTCTCCCTGGGAGCAGCATGGGTGACTGCGCACACTCCACCTCCCCCCGCACAAACCTGCCAGGTCACGTGCCCCTCCCCCCCCCACCCAGCACCGACTCCCTCCCGATCTGGGTCTGGGGGCAAATGTGGGGCATATGGGGCAAAAGAGAGCAAGAAGCAATGTGGACTTCAACCTCTCAATTTTGGGGATTGTCAAGTTTGTAACAATCTTCTAGGTTTTTTAAAAATATATTTGTCCTACGAAGTATCACCTCATGCCTGTCAGAATGGCTACCATCAATAAATCAACAAACAACAAGTGCTGGTGAGAAAAGGGAACCCTCGTGCACTGCTGGTGGGAAGGCAGACTGGTGCAGCCACTGTGGAAAACAGTATGGACTTACATCAAAATTAAAAAATGGATCTTCTGGCCCTAACCGGTTTGGCTCAGTGGATAGAGCGTAGGCCTGCAGACTAAAGGGTCCCAGGTTGGATTCCGGTCCAGGGCATGTACCTTGGTTGTGGGCACATCCCCAGTAGGGGGTGTGCAGGAGGCAGCTGATCAATGTTTCTCTCTCATCGATGCTTCTAACTCTCTATCCCTCTCCCTTCCTCTCTGTAGAAAATCAATAAAATATATTTTAAAAAATGGATCTTCTGTATGACCAAGTGATCCCACTTCTGGAACTATATCCTAAGAAACCCGAAACACCAATCAGAAAGAATATATGCATCCCTATGTTCATAGCAGCATTATTTACAGTAGCCAAGATCTGGAAACAGCCCAAGTGCCTATCATTAGATGAGTGGATAAAAAAGCTGTGGTACATTTATACCATGAAATACTATGCAGCTGTAAAAAAGGACCTCTTACCCTTAGAGACAGCATGGAGGGACCTGGAGAGTACTATGCTAAGCGAAACAAGCCAGTCAGAGAAAGACAAGTATCACATGATCTCACTTATAAGTGGATTCTAAAGAAAACAACAAAAAAAACCTGACAAACAAAATAGGTCCAGAGGTATGGATGCCTGGAACAGAATAACAGATCTCGGAGGGAGGGTTTGAGGGGAGGGGACAGGAAGAGATTAACCACAGAACATATCTGTATAACCCCAGGACACAGACAACAGCATGGGAAAGGCCTGGGGTGGGGCGGGGCAAAAGGGAGAAAATGGGAGACACCTGTAATACTGTCCACAATAAAATTAAAAACATATGCATATGTATATGTCCTTGTAGTTCTGCCATGTTTTTATACTGCTGTTTAATCTACAATTGTGTGTGTGCGCTCATGGTCCTTAAAAAAACAGAATAACTTTCCATTCTTTTTTATGTATTATTTTTAAAGTTACCTTTGAGGTCAGTATCTAGGATTTCAATGAGTGAATGGCCTGCAGGCACTTTGCAAAGGTGCCACGCCTGCTGGACACTATGTGCCACAGGGCTGAGCGCCCATAAGACTGGCAGCCCTGCCCAGCCCACTGGGCGAAGTGAGGAGGATGCCCAGCAACAGGACAGCTAATCCCGTCAGAGGCTGCTGCTCGCCTGGGCTCTGCACCAACATCGTGAGCCACCACGATGCGGAGGAGCAGCTTCTCCTACCTCCTCAGTGACGTCGCTAAGATGATCAGGGGAGACTAAAACTCAGAGACAGCGTCAGAATCCAGACAGAATGGCAGAGGCCAGGGAGGGCTAAGGGTGAGTGACTGCGGGTTCTTCCCACATCTGGCCACAGTGCTGTCTGGCCACCCAAACACCATGACTTCAACTACAACACACTAGTACATGCAGTTTTAGTAAGTGGACCCAGGCAGTTCAAACCCCCATTTTTCAAGGAATCTGAGGATGCAGGTCAAATGTAGTTGTAGGTGAATTTCTGACTCAGTGTGGGGTTGACACCCCTAACTGACCCTTGCATTGTTTTGTTCAAGGGCCAACTGTATTCTAAAAATAATTTGAGGCAAACATTATTCTATAATGTAAATTCTTTTCATGATGAAAATCTTTTTAAATCATCAATGTGTAATCATTCATGTTCAGAAAGACCCATATAAGAAAACAAATTAAACAGTATTTGTCCCCGAAGCATATTACATAGGTTCTTTTGTTCCTGTTTTTAAATCAGTTTCTTTCTCATCCCCTCATGTCAGACAGGAGGGTGCAGTCGGCCTCTCTCAGGTGACTGAGGTGACAGATACCACTGCATTAAGCACCACGCGTCTCTAGGAGAAGTGCCCTTCTCCTCCCCTCACTCCCCAAAACCATTCCTCAGAGAGGGTTTGGGGCCTGATGGACTCCTATCCCAGGTTACTGCCCTGGCCACTCATGTCCTCTCCCTATACTCGCTGCTACTGCACAATGGACAGAAAGATGCGGAGACACATAAACTTATGACAAATACCCTAAAGGAAAATTGTTTATATTTTAAAATATGATATACTAGGTTTTATATAATTATTTTATGAAAATCTCATTTTGAGGGACAGGAAGTAGACACTGTCTCCTAATAGTAAACAGCTACTCTCTGCAGAGGAAAGGGTTTTCACATTCGAAAAAACAGTCCTCTAAGGCATAAATAGGTAACATTTCATAGAAACAATGCTCTTTTTTTTTTTTTTCAGAGAGGAAGGGAGATGGATAGAGAGTTAGAAACATCGATGAGAGAGAAACATCGATCAACTGCCTCCTGCACACCTCCTACTGGAGATGTGCCCGCAACCCAGGTACATACCCTTGACCGGGATCGAACCTGGGACCTTTCAGTCCGCAGGCCGACGCTCTATCCACTGAGCCACACCGGTCAGGGCAACAATGCTCTTTTTTAATGACTGCGGGCAACTGCTGGCTGAGTAGACTCAGAGGCCTGTGGCCTCCACCTCACTTTAAGTGGATGTCGGTGGTATCCCATCACAGCCTCCACCAAGGAACAAACCCTGTTTAACTGCATCTGTGTCTTCAGCGGCCAGTGTCAGAAACCGCCTGTGCCCTGCACGGTCACGAGGACTCACCATGGCCATCCGCCAGCAGGAGGGAGTAGACATGCTGCCGCACCGGGCGGTAGGCGAAGGCCTGGCTGGGCAGGGCCTGGTCCAGGGCATCCTCCAAGGTGTTGCTGCACTCGATCTCCCCACTGGCCATGATGTTGTACACCAGGTAGCTCTCCGCCTGCACGTGCTGGGCTCTAGCAACCTGCTCAAAATTTAGACACAATGAAACTCTCCTTGCAAACACAAGGACGTTCAAACAGAAAAAGTCAGCACCTTTATGTCACACACCAGTGTTTTAAGGCACACAGCAAGGAATAACAGGAATGCTCAACCCTCTCCCACCTGCACCTGAGCTCCCAGCTGCCCACTTCACCAGCAACTCTCCCTTGTGGGCTCACCTCAGTGTCGCCCTCTCCATAAACAAACCTCTGCTCCCCTCCTCACGGGGCTCGACTCACACTGACCCTGTCTGATCTCCCCACTGAACTATAAACTCCTTGGGCTGAGATGCTGTCACATTCATTCCTTTGCTCAGTAATCTGAAGGCAGGTGAAGAGATGGATGATTTAAATGATTCTACTTCTTATCAAATAAGAACTAAACTCAGAAGGGCTATAAATCTACAAACAAGTTGTATTTTCCTGTGAAGAACATTCTTATTACTGCAAGAAAAAATTCATCTACATTTCTACCCAAAATTTAAGTCTAAATAGTCTATAGCTAACGGCACTTAAAATGTGGCAGCAGGGTAACTTGGAATATCAAAACCTTGGTGAATCCGATTGTCTCACTGTTCATACACACTAGTTATGTTGATTCATTAATGCAGACTTGAGTCTTAATCTCTTTATTCCTCACTTTCTTCATATATAAAACTAGAGGTCCGGTGCAAGGGGTCTGGGACCCCTCGGGAGATAACGACCTGCTGGCTTAGGCCTGCTCTCGGGTGGCAGAGGGCACGCCCAATCCCTAGGTGCAGCCCCTGGTCAGGCTCAGAGCACGGCCGATTGGGGAGTTGGGGCACTGCCCCCTGTCATGCACAGAGCAGGGCGTATCGGGAGGTTGCGATGCCACCCTCAGTCACGCTCAGGGTAGGGCCGATTGGGGGTTGGGGCACCGCCCCCTGTCACACTCAAGGCAGGGTCGATGGGGAGGTTGCGGCGCCACCTCGTCACGCACAGAGCAGGGCCGATCAGGGGGTTGGGGCGCTGCCCCCTGTCACTCACAGAGCAGGTTCGATCAGGGGGTTGGGGAGCTCCCCCAGTCACGCACAGAGCAGGGCCCATCAGGGGGTCGAGGAGCTCCCCCCTGTCACTCACAGAGTAGGGCCGATAGGGGAGTTGGGGCACCGCCTCCTGTCACACACAGAGCAGGGCGGATCAGGGGGTTGGGGCGCTGCACCGTCACACTCAGGGCAGGGCCAATGGAGAGGTTATGGCTCTACCCTGTCACACACAGAGCAGGGCCGATAGGGGAGTTGGTGCGCCGCACCCTGTCAAACACAGAGCAGGGCCGATCAGGGGAATGGGGAGCTCCCCCCTATCAGGCACAGAGCAGGGCTGATCAGGGTGTTGGGGCGCCTTCCCGTCATGAACAGAGCAGGGCGGATAGGGAGGTTGTGGCCCCACCCCCTGTCACTCACAGAGCCGCAGGGCAATCAGGGGGTTTGGGTGCTGCCCCCTGTCACGCTGATCCCGGTGCCGGGAGGCATATTACCCTTTTACCATATAGGACAGAGGCCTGGTGCATGGGTGGGGGCCAGCTGGTTTGCCCTGAAGGGGGTCCTGGATCAGGGTGGGGGTCCCCACTGGGGTGCCTGGCCAGCCTGGGTGAGGGGCTGAGGGCCGTTTTCAGGCTGGCGGGTGACTGAAGCTCCCAACCGCTCCTTTTTTTCTTTTTCCTTTTTTCTATTCTGGGCCAGCTTTAGCTCTGAGGCCGCTGCTGAAAGCCGGTTCCTGGCCTTTACCTTCTGTATTTGATACAATGTTGCGGTCTGGCTGGCTGAAGTCCGGCTGACTGAAAGCCGGTTTCTGGGGTTTTGTTTAGCTTCTATATTTGCAACATAGTTGCAGCTTAGAGTTGCAGCTGAGAGGCCGGCAACTCAGATGGGGAACGTTGGAGTCCGCAGTCACTCGAGCAAGCAAGCCTCCCTGTTCGCTTCAGTGCATGGCTGCCGGCCGCCATCTTGGCTGACAGTTAATTTGCATAAGGATATGCTGATTAGCCAATGGGAAGGGTAGCGGTCGTATGCTAATTACCATGTTTCTCTTTTATTACTGTAGATAGGTTTAATAAAAGTGGCAACCTATCTAAGCAATAAAGCAAAATTTAAAAAAAAAGTGGCAACCTCACGAAACTACTGAAGATTGAGGTAACACAGGAAACGCATCTGGCTGACACATCCTGTGTGCTCAGTTAGTGTCAACTGTTGTTATAAGGCTAGACAGACTACAAAAATGTCCATTTCATTGCTAAAATGTCTTTTTAAAAAATTTATCTTTATTGTTCAAAGTATTACATATGCCCTCCTTTCCCCCACTTTAATCCTTCACCTCGTGCCAGCCCCCACAAAAATGTCTTTAAATCACAACAGAGAACAGGCTAGCAGCTTTAAGATTTAAAAAAGAAAAAAAGTATTTTAAAGAGCTACGACTTGATACTCTAGCCAACTGAAGATCATCAGAAGTGACCCATTTCCCTACGTGCCTGCTTGAAGCACATCAGCTCCACTGAGGTCTGGCTCCACATCCACCTCTTCTGGGAGCTTCTCTCTATCCCTTAACCTACAGGGATCTCTCTCCTTCAGAGGCCTCTTCTGGAACAGCCATGAGACAATGTCAAATGTGGTTTACAATGTGAGTGTTCAGGGCTTATGTCACACTTCCTAACTAAACTCCTGGGTCCTATTCTGCGTCCCCACAGCACCTTACCTACTGCAGGTGGTCAATATTCACTGACGAGTAGTGCCTTGATGGATGCGTTTCCATCAGGCCGTCATGGATAAGGGTGGGCTTATCTACCTACCTTTAAGATTTCAGTGTCTGAAACCATGGTTACTTGTCGCTTGATTTCAGGCTCCATATTCATTGGGTCTTCCTCCTTGAATTCAGGGTCTGTACACATGGGAACTTCCTGCTTGGATTCAGGGTCTGTACACATTGGATCTTCCTGTTTAGACTCAGGGTCTGTACACATGGGACTTTCTTGCTTGGATTCAGGGTCTGTACACACAGGACTTTCTTGCTTGGATCCAGAATCTGTACTCTCAGGACTTTCTTGCTTGGATTCAGGGTCTGAACTCTCAGGACTTTCTTGCTTGGATTCAGGGTCTGAACTCACTGATACTATCTGCTTGTCCAAAGTTGTTATAGCGTTGGCTTTTGGGGGAATCCATGGAGATTTCTGTCCTGGTAAAAGATATGATGCCATCCCCTTATAAAAAAGAGCTTTGTTTGGTCCCAAAGGTAACATCTCTTCCAGCTTTTTCTCACCTTGATATAAGCGAAGGACTTTAGCTATGTGGTCTGCTACAGCGAAGATGACGTTGCCTCTCCTGTCACAGTTCTCTCTCACAGAGGTATAGAAGGACAAGCACTTGTACCGAAAGGTTTCAAACATGCCTTCCGGGATGACGTCGTTGCCCAGCAGGCAGGCCAGAAGGGGAAGGTCTGCCAGGCAGAGGCCCAGACTCGCACAGAGCTTCTCCCTACAGAGCATGACAGTGCTGAGGCTGTCCAGGCAGAGCTCACTGATGGAAAAGTAGGGACAGGAGTCATAAATTAAGTAGTCGGTGTCTTCTCCGAGGATCCCCAGACAGTTGTTCTGGAGGCCGTAAGAAGCCACCTCATAGTCAGCCTCCTGTAAGGAGCACAGGGTTTCCTGACCCAGCGTCTTCAGAGCAAACCGCGTGAATATGGCCAGCCCCGAGGGGATGAAGAACATGCTCCTGCTGGGCTGCTCCCTGTGCGTCTTGATATAATGGAAAATCCTGGCAATCTCCCTGTTGTTCTTGAGTCTCCGTTTCACCCAAACATCTCTCTTCTCCTTCTCCACCATGCCATCAAAGAAGAATACCAACTTGATGCCCACGTCTGTAAAAGTTCTCACAAAATCTCGCAGGACAGAAAAGTATTCCTTCCACTGGCCGCCGCAAACCCATGACTCAGGGGTGTACCAGTACCTGAGACAGCACATGGCGTCCACCACGATGGTGGGCGTGCATCCGGGATGCTTGCTTTGGTGCTGCTCGGCCAGCTCTTTGAAATTCACTGCTGTACATACATGTGGGCAGCTGCTTGCCACAAACCCCTGCAAGCCTCTCACACCCATGACTGACCTCCCAGAAGGATCTGGAAAGGAAAGGAAACCAGTTATTATGGCACCTTACAAAGCCCACACAGACAATGGTGAATAGCCATTCTCTATCAGGAGCCTAAAGTTTTACATAAAAACACGTGAGGAACTTTAGCTAAGTGTAAATTACTTGAGTTGGACTTTTCAAAGATAACATAGTGTAGCTTCTTTTTAAGATTTTTAGCTAAGACTATTATTCAAGAGATTTCTCAAATGGATTCAAAACAGGCTAACAGTTTTCAAAAAAGTAATATTTTCCATCTAGGAACCCAAATAGAAATTAACTCTGAAATCCTAAAAACAAAAACGGCTATTTCTCAAAATAATTTTGCTGAGTGAAAGAAGCCAGATTTAAAAAAAAAAAAAAAAGTACACACTATGATTCCATTTGAATATAAATTTTTGGTTCATTGAGAGCTGAGCTCATTTGAAGTGGCAGAGAGCATCTGGGTCGGGGCAAGTTAGAGGGCGGGATTTACGAAGGGGACTTTTGGGGTGATGGTTTCATTCATTACCTTGATTGTGTGATGATATTATGGGTAAACACGTGTTACCTGTAAACTCAGCCTGTGCAGTTTCCTGTATGTCAACTACACCTCAATAAAGGGGCTGAAAAGAGAACTAGCTGACCCTGAACAACACTGGTGTCAGGGGCACTGCCCACCTGCAGTCAGAAATCCACATATAAGTTAAGTCAGCCTCCTCCAACCTCAAGTAAAGAAATACAGTACAAAAAGTTCACCATGGCCCAGCCGACGTGGCTCAGTGGTTGAGCATTGGCCCAGGAGCCAGGAAGTCACAGTTCAACTCCTGGTCAAGGCACATGCCTGGGTTGTGGGCTCGGTCTCCTGTAGGCGGCGTGCAGGAGGCAGCCGATCTATGTTTCTCTCTCATCAATGTTTCTATCCCTCTCCCTTCCTCTCTCTAAAATCAATAAAAAAATATATTTTTTAAAAGTTCACTAAGGCAAATGTGTATAACATCTGAGATGGTGAATAACTCTGAATGGAAAATTGCCCTTTCTAAAATGTGAAAACATACAATGTAGTTAGTTCAAAGAGTTAGAATTCAAAATCTAAAACAACAACAAGCAGAGCATTGTGTCCTAAGTTGCCCTTCTATTAAAAAAGACGTAATATAAGGCATGACTTGAGGTCAGAAAAACTCCATGATGACATCTTTATCTTAACGGCCTGTTCTTTTCACTTGGTTTTCTCTAAGTCATCAGGGCTTAGTGTCCTTTGATAAAACAAAACAAAAATCCTCATTATGCAAAAGCAGCACAAGGCGAGGCGAGCCCCTCCGGGGCTGAAGACAGCACAGTGGCCACCACTGGCTGCAACCCATCCGCCACGATGGCTCCTCACAGGGCGCTCGCTCCCACCACACAGCTGCGCACGCCCCATACACCTCCATCTCCACAACAACCTGACACTGACAAGGCTAGCTCTTCGTCACAACTGAAGACGCTGCGTGTAAGTAAATTATCAGGGAAAAAGCACGGGCACTGATGATGGTTTGAGAACTGCCTGTTGGTGGGCAGTGGCCCCATCAGAATCTGAAGTTACCTGTTTAATAGCCATTAAGTGAGAAATACATAAAAACTGAATGGATATAACACACATTTATGTTGAAATGTAGAGGTCTTGCTCATTAAGTTATTAAATATAATGGAACACATGCATCCACACACCAAGACCACTGTAGAGCTCTTACTAGACAAACAGGCATTTATCTTGGGAGCATTATCAAGTAATGCAACTTTTGATCATTATCTCAATAAGAAGGTGGTTGCAGTTTGGACCTCCGGGCATGGATCCCACATCTAGGAAGGTTACACCATATTTCTGAAGCAGAGGGGTTTTTCTTATGACACTCCAGCAGTAGCTAGGTACAAGTCTGGAAAGGGTGTTAAAAGACTTCTCCAATTCCAGGCCATTATTCTAGGCCTAGCTTTGAAAAGAGCAGGCTTGTCAGGTTTGTTGACAATGAGGAAGCAAAAGTAAATTACAAACTGAGTGTGACTAGGTTTCCATTCTTTCATCAGGCTCCAGGCCTCCTCAGGCCCGCCAGCAGCCAGGAGCACAGCAGACCCTTCCCTCACCCCAGCTCCCACAGGCGGGGCCCCCATCTGTGCAGCCGCCCACCATGCTTGGGCTGGCTGCCTTCCCTCACCAACAAAAAGGATTTTTGTTTCCAGCATTTTTCTACTAAAACTGCAAGTGACAACACTGAGTTTCCAGAAACACTCTCCTCTTTATTTTACAGAGTTGGGCTCAGCTCTGCTTTGATTTCATTCAAATGTTTTTCCTCCTTTCTCACCCCAGCAATGAAAAGCTCACTATTTTAATTAAACACACACAGTTTTTTCCTGTTTTTCACACTGCCAATCTCTCCCACTCTGAATCACAAACTACCTCAGGAATGTACCTTACAATGTGCTCTTGTGTGGCATTTGCAAAGAAAGATTCAGAGACACAAAGATCTGCGAACCTGTGACAGCAGAGGGGCCTTCCATTTTCAGCTCAATGTCACACACCACACCACCACCTGTCAACACAGGCAGAGTGGTGGGAAATGAAATGCTCAGGAGAGAACTTTGTGGCCCTGGCCGCAGGGTGGCTTGAGTAGTTGGAGCGTACCCCGTACATCAAAGGTTGCAGGTTTGATTCCTGGGCCGGGCACACACCAGGTTGCAGGTTCATTCCCTGGTTGGGGTGTATAGGAGGTAACCAATGGATATTTCTTTCTCTCTCTCCCTTCTTCTCTAAAATCAATAAAAAACATATCCTCCTCTGGTGAGAATTAAAAAACATTTTTTAAAAAGATTATTTTGTGGCCATTACCTTTTTAACAATTTTTTTGTTTTTAAATTGGTAAGAGTAATACTGAGGTGTTTTTCAGTCTCTACCATTAAAGATTATTTAAATACATACATGGCCGAAACCGGTTTGGCTCAGTGGATAGAGCGTCGGCCTGCGGACTGAAAGGTTCCGGGTTCGATTCCAGTCAAGGGCATGTACCTGGGTTGCGGGCACATCCCCACTGGGAGATGTGCAGGAGTCAGCTGATCGATGTTTCTCTCTCATTGATGTTTCTAACTCTCTATCTCTCTCCCTTCCTCTCTGTAAAAAATCAATAAAATATATATTTAAAAAATAAAAATAAATAAATACATACATGTATGTATAATTTCATTGATTCTACCTGTAAACTATAAGGAAATTTTCACTGCCAAGAAAGAAAATAGAAGTTATATCTCCTTTGGTAGGAATCATATTGCCCAAAACACAGCCTGGGAGACAGTTCTCTCCATGTGGGCCCCTCCAGGGCAGACGTCACTGTCACACCCGGCACCAGCAGTGTCTGCTGTGCGAGGGCCAGTATTTGTGAATGAATAAATGAAGGCATCAAAGGGCAGGTGTGTAAAGAGAGGTCAGGAATCACCAAGTGTGGGCAGAGGGAGAGTAACCAGTAGGCCCATGTCCTCAAGCAGCACTAGTGCCGGACATCTCACAGAAGAGCAGCCACAGGCACACAGGGAGCCATCCCAGAGGCGGCTTCACCGCCAGGAACAGCCTCATTGTCCTGACAGCCAGACCAATCCCAGGTACTGGGTTGCAGTAAATGAAGAAGTGGACAGAAGACAAGTCCAGAAGCTCCTTTATTCACAATCTTTCAGCAGACAGAGAAATGGAGAGAGGCGTGCCTCAGCAAAAACGTATCAGCCCAACCTGCATCAACAGGTGCGGAGCCAATCCAGACATAGGGACAAATGGACTCAGAGCCAGGCACTGGACACATCCAATCTGCAGAGCAGCATCTGCAGGACACCCAGTCCCAGTGGTTGTAGCCCCTTAGGACATGGACAGTGTTTCCCCTCTGCCCCCCGCCCCCCGTGTCAGAGCCCCACCGTGCAGAGGGCATCGGAAGAGCTGGAGCTGACTAAATCAAGCCTTTCAATTTGGAGACAAAGCAGGTTCATGTTCTACAGAGCAATCGAACCATAACCTTGGACTTATCTTTATCAAATAATTTGTCTCCACAAGCCAAAAATCTACAAACAAGCAACACCAGTGTCTGGTCTCTGATCAGGAGTGAAGAGGAAAGCCAGAGGCACACCCTGGTGCCAGGTGGATGTTCACCAGTGGCCCTGGATGACTAGGACGATCAGTCCTTTCGTTCCAGGCTTCGTTTCTGCGTCTTCAATGACCACATGCTGGCTGGGCCTTGGTCACCTAGGGAGGCCCCTCAGGGCTGATGTGGGGCATCGACAGTCTGCTTTCTTCAGAAGCTCCTTTCCTCCCCGCTCACCCCACCAAAATAAAAGCAACTGATGGGGAATCCGTACACCGAAGGTGTGAACAGGGATCGAGGGTTCCAGGAGGACTGTCCCAGGGCAGCTTGTGGGACAGTGTTGGCTCGATGTCTCCCGGGCATTTATGGATCCACAGACAACCAGGCGAGCAAGTCAGCTAAGGGCAGCTGCCACTCAGGTGGTCTCCACCTGTCTGAGGGCTGTCCACAGGCTCACTGGGCACTGACAGACACTCTCCTGGACCAACGCCAAGCAGGCTCCCCAGGGCCCTCTTCTCCACAAGGCACAACCCTAGGCTTCCTGCTGGCCCTGCCCAGTCCAGTTGACTCAAGAATGCTGCTGAGTCAGTGTAGAGAGAGAATCCCCTGCCTGATTCTTGCTGCTCCTTCACTCTGCCTGTTGGCAGATGCCTCTGCCCTATTTGAAGTTGAGCCCTACCTCTACCTCCTATGACAAGTCTGGAATAAAGTCTTCCTTACTTTTTTAATTGTCAGAGTAAGAAGCTTACTCACACAAGAAATGGGAAGCCTGAAGTTACCACGATGTACTTGACTATGCCCAGGTACGTCCAGACTTGGATGCCCTGGAAGACCTCCCACAGCTGCCATGACCACTGGTGCCAAGAAGATGCAGACGCTCAGGAGCTGGTGGCAGACCCCTGCACACTGTATCCTGGGAAGACGGGGCAGGCACTGGGCAGTACTGACGACAGAAGGAAAAGCTCTGGAATAAAACCACTCTAAGCCCAACCTCCACTTCCTTGCAATGAAACTCTGAGCAAGTCGCCTTATTCTATATGCTTCATTTTTCTTATCTGCAAAGTGAGCTCTACAAGACCGACTTCATAAATTGGTGTGATGTGATTTCATTTAAATTATAAATTTATTCATTAAACATTTCTCATTAGTTGCCTCAGGTTTAGTAAAATCTGCCCAGTCCAAAATTCTTAAATTATCTTAAAATAAAGCCATATAAATATGAGGATTTATTATACTTATGATTTTTATAAGCTAGATTACTTTTTAATATTGGAAATAAAATTTTTTCTGAAAAAGTAGCCGTGAGAAATAAAGTAGCCATGTTCTTTGTAGAAACTCATAGAACAAAGAAAAAAAACCACTCATAGCCTCATCTTCCAAAAATAAGGACAATAAACATTTTAGAGTATATATTTCTAAAAACTGGGATCATACTTCTCTATAACCTATTTTGTGTCTTAATTTATTAGGTGATACATGTTGCCAAGTCAGAAGGCTGACCTGTTATGGTGTAATTTTAATGGGTGCACAGTGTGGTGTGAGTGAGTTTTCAACCCTACTGCTGGACGTTTATGCCATCTCCTATACTGCAAGCCATAAATAAGAATGTGAGTCACATCCATGCACAAAAATCTCATTTCCTTGGGATGAATCTTAGATGTGAAACTGCTGAGGCGAAGGAAAAGCACATCCTGGTCATTCTTCGCCAACAGGCTGTCAGTCTGTAGTTGTAACTCGTTAGCACTCAGCTCTCCTCACCACCACTAGGGCAGCTATCTGAACATAAATCTGGTTTACTCAGTCAGCAAGACAGACAGCCCTGCCCTCCAGTGGCTTACACTCTGGCAGGAAAATGTCCAACAGGCAACAAGCACTTGACTTAACTGTAGGGCAGAGAAGGGCAAAGCATGTGAATGGGGGGAACACGCAGTAGGAAGACCCAGCCCAGGTCCGGGACCCACGATGGCCATCCTGAGGGTCCAGATGGAGACAGGTGAGCAGGCGAGGCCTGAAGCAAGAGTGGTAAGGGATGAATTCTTTGAAGTCCATAAGGTGTCTTTTTATTATTAAACTAGAGGCCCGGTGCACGGATTCGTGCACTGGTGGGGTCCCTCAGCCTGGTCTGCTCTTTCTCGAAATCTGGAACCCCTTGGGTGTTGTCAGACTGCTGGTTTCTGTCGATCCGAGAGCTGTAGCAGTGTGCGAAGTGACAGGCGGCCAGGGAGGAACCCAAGCTGGGGCCGAGCACCTCGCCGCTGTTCATCCTGGCCCGCTGTGCCTGCCATTGCTGCCGCTCAGTGGCGCTGCCGCGGTGGGCGGGAGAGGCTCCTGCTGCCACAGCTGCACTTGCCAGCCATGAGCTTGGCTTCTGGCTGAGCAGCGGAGTGCTCCTGCTGTAGGAGCGCATTGACCACCAGGGGGCAGCTCCTGCATTGAGCATCTGCCCCCTGGTGGTCTGTGTGCATCATAGCAACTGGTCAACCGGTTGAGTAGTCGACTGGTCTTAACGGTTGCTTAGGCTTTTATTATATAGATGGGTGTTTCTAAGGTGCTTAAAACATCTGTTCTATTAAATAGTTTAACCTGCAACTTTATGTGTTTTCCTCAAACATGGAACATGGCGGGGGGGGGGGGGGGGGGGGACGGGGGACGGACGACGGACGGACGGACAAACCCAAAAGCTAAGTGTGGCTAGAAGCTCTGTTTAAGGGAACAGGAGTGAGCTGAGGCTGAGTGGCAGGGCCAAGAGCAAAGGGGCGCAGACCACACAGGCGCTTACACTTCCCCTGAGGGGAAAGCACCTGCATCTCAGAAACACTGCCCTGCCTGCATGGAGAAGGGATGGAGGCAGGCGAGACCGAGACAGATGAGGGGCTATTGTGGATGCTGGTGGACTGGCTGCCGGTATCCCACAGCCTCCCCATTTTGGAAGAACCCCAAGACTAGAGGGTACAGAGTCCTACTTCCTACTGCGAAAGACTAGGGAGGGTAGAGAGACCATATGGTCCCCCAGATGAACCGAAGGCATGGGGTCCACATTCCCGCATGTGCTCAGTGTGCGTGCAGCTCGGGCTTACTGTGCTCTGGGCCGTGTGCGAGCAGCTGCGGATGAGGCAGTGAACGGGACAGAGTCCCTGTCTCAGATCTGGATCTTTAAGAGGGAAGCAAAGGCTCAGAGTCGTTCAAGAAGAAGAAACACAGGTGTGTGTGTACATATGTCAAGATGCATAAAATCGTACACTTGAAATGTTTCTTTGTTCTATGAATTTTCTGCAAAGAACATGGCTACTTTCTACAATCAGAAGGCCCCATAGCAAACACCCCCTGCAGTCCCTCTGGCACTTACCAGTATTGTGCAGACTCTCGGAAAAGGCACTTCTGCCCGCAAAGGCAGGCAGAGCTGGCCGGGCCAGCAGTGTCACAGGCAGTAGCGGTGGAGCTGGACTGGAACCCACCTGCCTCTGAGTCTGTATTCCTTTCACTAGGACTCTAACACCTAACACTCTGCATGTCAGTCCAGAGATCTGTCCTTCCAGAAGGTTCTCCCAGTCCCTGGGGCTCTGACAGAATGATCAAGAGGGCGGGGCAACCCAGATTTGGGTCCCTGGGGGGCCCCCACCCCCGAGTTCCCCAATCCCCTTCAAGGGCCAATGACCCACAACCACTGTCACAGAAGAGGAACATGTGTGCAGACCTGTCACCACGGAGGCCTCGTTTATCCCGATTTCAGGATAAGAATCCACTGTGAGCTTTTACATTCAGGAGCTAGAGCTAAAACACTGATTCATCAGAGACTTCCGCAGGCTCTGGCTTGCCGTCTGCGGACTGGGTGTCAGTTCTAACAACTCGCTCTAAGCCCACAGGAGAGAAGTGTGGACGGGCACGCGAGGGGGCACACCGGGCCCGGGGAATGGGGACGCTGGCCTGGGAGAAGCAAAAGGATAGGAAAACTTTAAAAAAAAGGAAGCTGACAGCCACACAATCTCCGCACAGCTGCTCGGGAAACCGCGGGGTGGCTAGAGCTCTGCACGCCCTCTCCGGGGGGCACCTCGCCCCCAGCCCCCCTCCCCCCTCCCCCCTCCCCCCTCCCCGGTTTTTCCCGGTTCTACCCGCGACCACACGTCTTCCTGAGTGTCCGCGCCTCAACCTGACACCCCCACTCGCCTCCGCGGGGCGGGATGGTCCCCCTTCCCCTCCCACCCCCACACCGACTATCCAAACGCGGCCCAAAGCCCCTCCCGGACGACGGAGACGCCGCCCTCGTGCACGTTCCTGGGCGGCGAGCCCGTCACCCTTCGGTACCCGAGGGTCCAGGGCTGGAGGGCGGAGGTTCGGGCCCGACCGGGGAGGTGCACCAGCGGCGGCGCAGAGGGTGACGCGACAGCCGGGCCGCGAGGACACCCGCACCGGTCGCCCCAGGGGCCGGAGCACGGCGGCGGGGGGGGGGGGGGGGCGACGGACGGCGGGCCCGGGAGGGGAACGGCGGGGCCGAGGGCGGCGGGGCCGCGGGGACTTGGACCCGGCCTGGGCCCGCCGTCGGGCTCACGGCAGGGGCGGCCGCAACGGCGCAGAACCGTGGACGCCGCACGGCGAGGGCCCCGCAGGCCCGGCCCTACCTAGAGACGCGCCAGCTCAGCCGGAGACTGGCCAGCGAAGCCGCGATCCCGCCGCGGCCGCTCGCGCACTTCCGCTTCCGCTCGGAGACTTCCGCTCCAGGGACCGCCCGGGCGTGGTGCGGGGCCGAGGCGCGGGGGAAGCGAGGTGCGCAGGCGCCGCCCCGGTTGCCTGGGAGACCGCGCGGCGCGGCGGAGAGCGGCGTCTGTGGTCCCGGCTTTCCGCGGGCGCTGCCGGGGCGCCGCGCCTCCGCTCAGCCCGCAGTCGGGCCGCCGCGTGGAGCAGGGCTGTGGGTCACGCGCGGGCCGCGCTGTGACAGCTCCCGGCGCGGGTTGGGGGCTCCGTGACTGGGGCGGGCGCCGAGGTGAGCGGGACCCTGGTCCTGCAGCGCGTTGTCTGAAGAGGCGGAGTGCGGACTCCAGGCCACGTGTCTCGGCCTCATTTCACCTTCGGGACGAGCTCCCTGGGGCTCCGAGGCCAGGCAGCCTTCGCATTGTGCACAGCCCCCCTCCTGCGCCTGCAAGGCCACCCATTTCCCTACAGCCAAGAGAACATCCTGGTAGCCAAGCGTGATGGCAGAAAAATAGCCTTGAAACCAATCTCATTTATTTTGACAAACCAGCTATCAATAGCACCAAGTTAGGCTCGTGCGCGGTGTCAGGAACGCGAGCCCCAGGGAGCAGGAAACGGTGGAATGTTGCTCCTGCGGAGTCCAAAGCACTCGCAGATCCAGCACTCAAGGAACTAGCGAATGGAAATGACACCACATGCAGGCATTATACAATTTGGGAAGAGACCTCTCCATTTGGCATACCAGGCTTTCATTTCCTGTTGATATATTTTGTTCTAAGTAAAATCAAATCGTGCGCCACACTTATTACTGGTTGGGTGCCTAGGGTTACACGAAGAAGTGTGTGAGATGGTCTCTAGTCCTACGGAGCGCACAGGGTGGTTGGGGAGACAAATATTAAGTTTAGAAAACAAGGAACAAGCGAAGCCTAGAATAAGGCCTGTAACGTGTGATGAAGAAGGTGGTAAGGAAATAACGTGTGAACTGAGCCAGGAGGAAGGATGGAACCGGAGACGGGATGAGAAGAGGACTTCTAGACAGACAGAGCAAACCTAGGAGAGAGATGGAAGTAGGGACTCAGTGACGACGTGAGGGAGGATCCAGACTTCGGGAGCAGGAGGTTTGAACTCATAGATAGTGGAGGCAAGGGAGGCAGGTGCCCAACACCCCTCACATTGCTAAGTGAGTCCTGCCACTTTGCAGAGCTTCCACAAAACCTTTCTGCCTCCCTCCTCACTATACACAGATGACCAAAGGTCAACAGACATTCGAGGAAGACAGGGGGAAAATGAAAAAAAAAAAAACTGGAAGAAAAAATGTTATGGAAAACTTAATTATCTAGTCTCTGAAGACAATATTACATCAATAAGTAAAGATATATAAAAGCACTCAGAAAATAAGAGCTCTTGAAAATTCAGGAAGTAATAACCTAAGTGTAAAAGTTGATAAAAATAAGATAAAATTGATATATGTTAGACGATAAAAGAAAAAGACATGGGAAAAGAGAAAACATAAGAAAATTACAAGATTAAGAAGTTCAACATCTGAAAATAGCAATTACAGGAAAGAGAACAGAGAAAATGAGGAAATTACTTATGAAATAATTCAAGAAAACTTGCCAGATGTAAAGACATGTTCTTATGTAGAAAGGTCAAACCATATGCCCAGCACAGCAAACCTGAAAAGGTCCACACCAGGGCACATCATCACAAACTGTCAGACCTAGAAAGCTTCCATAGAAGAAATAAAAGGGCCGCACTTAAGGCATTGGACATCAGAAAGGCATGGAAATTCTCCATAGACTCTCAGGAAGCTGAAATTCAATGAGGCATTTTCTTCAAATTCTGAAGAAATTAATTTTAATATGGAATTCTACTCTCAATGAGACTATTAGTTAAGTGTGAGTGAGAATAAAGATGTTTTCAGGCATGCAGCTCAAAAATATTACCCACCAAATACTTCATTCCAGAGACATGCTGGAGGACATGCTCCAACATGAAGAAGTCAAGAAAGGACCCTCTGGGGCCTGGAGAGCAGGAACCGGATGGAGAAGGAGCAGGAGGCCCCAGGATGCAGGCTGAGGACCATCTAGATGGGAGCAGGAGGCCCTGGAGACATGACTCCAGGAAAAGTGTGACCCAGCAAATACTTGCTGTGTTTGACTATTTCAAAAGATCTGTAGAGTTTGGTGACAATAAGTAATAGACACATAAATAGCATAGGTCTCAGTTATCAATAATGATTACGCAATTTAATAAGGTAAATAGCGAATGGTAAGTTAATCAAAAGGATGCTATAAGTATTTTTTGAGAAATGGGAGGTGATTTTATCTGTATTCATAAACGTGTATTGAGGGGGACCAAAGTTTTGCCACCCCAAAATATGCTTTCTGGGATGTTGATTTTAAGCCATTTGTTAAGGAACAAAAGACCCAGAAAGAACTTCTGGCCCTCCCCTTCGCTGCCTGAAGGGATCCAGGTAGAAAAACCTGCTCAGAGCAGAAGAGCACCCCCTCAGCACCCTAATAAAGAATGTGTTTACCACGTTCGTTCTTTCTCCTCTACCGGTGAATGACCAGCTTCCCCTTTGAAATCCCACACCCCTGCCTTCTCCTTTGTTCAAAATGGCAAATAAACCTCAACTACCCAATGCACCTTTGGGTCTCCTGTTCTTATGGCACCCCCACATCATCCACTCTGCGTATTAATCCGCCTCACGAGAATTTGACTAGTAGCTCAGCCAGAAGAACTTAGACGGTGGAGAAAGTGATTTTCCTTTGACCTAACAGTGTCTAGGAAAAGGGGCGTGTGAGGGGGAACCTAGCCCTAATCTGCTAGGTTAGGATGTCCACAGGCAATCCCTACAACTGGAAAAGAAAGACACCACATCAGAAACTTCATAGTTAAGGAAGGAATTTGGGGTGGGAATGTATGGTGTGGCAAGTTGCTATTTTTTTGTTAGAAATCTAGAAATACTATTTGAATTTTGAAATTGTAAGTATGTTACTCTGATAAAAGGAAAACATTGTAAATGTAAGTTTAAAGAACTGGGTAGCTAGTGCAAGTGGTTGTAAGTGGAACAATTGTTACTTTCTAAAGGCTTTTTAATTTGTTTTAATGCTATAATACACTACAGTGAAGGAAAGGAAAACCCAAACATTGCTTGCAGATCTCTTTCCTGGGAGACTAACAGAAAAATGCACATAGAAATCAGTGTAACAGGAGAAAAAAAATTATGTGTGATTATTCACATATTTTACGACACACACAGACACTTCCGTGTGCCCTATTGTACACAGCAGCTTTACCAGTGGGGAGAGAGCCTAAAACAGGAGATAAAGAATTTATGTAAAAGAGGAAAACAGCGGAGACAAGAGAGGAAATGAAAACTGTAGGTTGAAAATAGGGAGAAGTTGGAACATGGAGAGATGAGGGGACCTGGGGGAAGGGTGGGTGCAGGACAGATTTCTCTAGGTAACCAATTGACCCTTTACATAGCCTTCAAGGCTTATTTGGAATTAGCTTTAAATTTATTTTAATCCTGAACTGAAGTTCTTTGAATGCAGCAACCACATGGGCCCTGGATTTTATTTAAATACTAGCTCACCATCTGAAAATTGGGAGAGAAAAAAGGCACATAAAAACATACTGACTTCTACATGGTTGATTCATGTCAAACATGACAAGTGTTTTACTGCTGATAAAAAGTGTCATATAGAGAGAACATGCCCTCTTCCTCTGAGAGCCAACCCATGTCTGGCTGTGGCTTCTAGGCGGTGCAGGCATGGTGGGCGGGAGTGGGCAAAGCCTGAACCCACAAGCCACAAGTGTAGAGCAGAGGGAGCACACCTCCTGTGCCCTGGTGATGAGGTGGAACTAAAATTTACTAAGACCACGCTACCCCCTAAGGCAGCGGTTCTCAACCTGTGGGTCGCGACCCCTTTGGGGGTCGAACGACCCTTTCACAGGGGTCGCCTAAGACCATCGGAAAACACATATATAATTACATATTATTTTGTGATTAATCACTATGCTTTAATTATGTTCAGTTTGTAACCGTGAAATTGGGGGTCACCACAACATGAGGAGCTGTATTAAAGGGTCGCGGCGTTAGGAAGGTTGAGAGCCGCTGTCCTATTGCGATAAGCTCTAGGAGACAATGTCTTTTCAATACTTGAACGCCAAACTTAACTGCTCTAATGGTTAAGAGGACTGAGTGAGGGTGCAGCTGAAAGTCTGTTTCGGCTTCTGCCCATGAAGGAATAATTCCTACAGAACTCATTCTTCCACTCTAAACCACTAGAAAACTAGACAAAGTATATGAGTTTACTATTTTCAGCTGGGAGACAACAGGGAGTGAAGGATGCAGATTCTTGAAAGGAAAGAACCATGGGATAAGCCCAAGGACTTCCCTGATGTTCTGCCCAGGTCAGCAGCGAACATCCATGACACAGAAGGCTGGTCCTTTGATAAGAGCAGTGAAACTGATAAACCTGCAGCTGTACTGATGGGGATCAAAGCACAGATGACAAACTACCCAGGCTCACCTTGGAAAGTGGTGTTGGCTTTCCCTGTCCTGAGGGTAAGCAGGAGACTATTGGAGCAACTAAAGTTGAGATGGAGAAATTCCTTGAACCTTACCAATGACCAAACCTGACCAAAGAACAAATAAAAAATCCAAGTAACCCTATATTCCTTAAATGCTATCCTTATTTATTATATGGAATTTGAAAGTAAAAACTTTTCACAAAAAACACTCCAGACACAGTTGGATTCATCAGTGAATTCTCTCAAGCATGTAAGGAAGACATATTAATCCTAGGGCACACTCTCCAAAAATACAAGAGCAGGCAGACTTCTCTACCGCTGTATAGTTTAGATAACGGTCAAAAGTGTTACCCAGAAAGGCTTGCTGCTCTGTTTTTGAGGAAACAGGAGGCGAGGCTCAAATCTGTTTCCTGGATGCAGGGCTTGAGGCAAGACTTAAGGGTTCCAGCCCTGTCTTCCTGGACAGTGAACCTCGGCTCTGAGAGGGTTCTGGTGTTCAGAACCCAGGCCTTGGGTTCTTCACGGTTCCTTGCCGAGGGGGGGGGGGGGGGAGAGAAGGGGGGGAAGTGGGGGGGGACTTTGTTTCTGGGCTTGGTTAGACACAGGAGAGGACCAGTTGGAGCTGGTCCTGCAGTTACCAAAGCAGCCCCCATGACCAGTGAGTGGATGAAGAAGAAGTGAGAACAGGAAGCGGCCTTCTCGCTGCCCTGCGCAGGGTGCTGCCGGGTCTGGCTCAGCCCCAGCTTGGAAAGGTGACCGCCATTAGGGGCCTGGTTCCCCCATTTGCTAGACTGTGGGGGTTCAACGACGGCCTATGCCTTAGTTCTAGCCACTGAGAAACACTATCGCTGGGCCCTTGGGAATCTGAAAACAGCCCCATTTCTTGCCTCGATTAACTTACTGCTGTTCACAGGAGCAGTTCCAAGTGCCGCCAAAACGAATGATAGTTTGTGATTGTTCTTCCCTAGCGACACAATCAGTTATTAGTGGTGATGACTGAGAAACAGCCCTTGCTCATTCCCATTTTCCTAAAGAAAATAGCATTTTGAAAACAAATCTTGATGGTGAGCCAGTGCCGTCCACATTCTGTGTCCCCTGGGAGGAGGCACAGGGGCGGGGGAGGGGGGTTAGGACCTAAAGTGCAGAGAAGGAAGGAGACCGTGGAACAGCAAGCACGCAGCTAGAAAGTAGGTCCTGCTTCTGAGATGAGGAAAATGTGTGGGTCGGAAGGTGGAAAACATGTGCCTGCGTGTCCTCCCCCTTTTTTCTCCAATACTTGGGCTGTTTATTGGGGTCCCTTTCTCTCCAGTCCATTGACTGGAGCAGGGCTTTGCAAAGCCGGTCGCCTAGCAGCGAATGCAGAAGGCCCATTCATATGACAATGGCTGGAGAGGAAAGAAAGAGCGTGGTTTGTTTAAACGGCCTCTGTCTTCATTCACAGCCTGATGTCCGTCGGCTTTGTGACACCCACAATGGCACTAAAGGACTCATTGTGGCTGAAAACAAATCAAAACAGAAGAAGGGATGCTAAGATAAAAGAGTCATGCAGCAAAATTGCTAAAAAAGTCCAAGTCTTACATCTGAGATTTATGTTACCTCTTGGCTGTGTGGCCTAGTGACCGGTGTTGATAAAAACCCCTAGAGTTTAATAAACAAAAAGATAAATGGGAACTTTATGTACATTTTTAAAGGCACCCACACAGAGGGATGGGTCTGCCGGGTTGCTGTGGGAGCTGATTCATAATTACCGTTTTTTGTTTGCACAACATTTGGGGAGCCACGCTCAGCACTTGGCGTGTCCTTTCCCGACAAACATACCCAGGCTCTGCCTGTGGAGCCCAATAGCGTCCCCCGCCCAGTGGCCCCGACCCCCACCGCGGCCCCGACCAACATCAGATGTTGCAGGAACCCACGCCCAGTTCAGCGGCAACAGGTGGAAGGTTGAATAGCTTCACACGTTTTTTCGGGAGAGGGGGTGGGGAGAGAGAGGAAGAGGGGGGCGGAGGGCGGGCTTTTGGGAGCCGATTTAAGGATTAGATCAGATGTTATTGCTGGTGAAAAATTAAACAGCCCGGTGCTCTGGGAGCGCAGATTAATATATTTAGTGACCGCGCACAAAGGCCGCCCATTGTGGCCGCGTCTGAATGCCTGTGAATGGGACGGAGCATATGCAGCCTGTCGCCGCAGGTGCCCACATCTGTTCTCTCCGGGCAGATGCTCGCAGGAAGGGGGTGGGGAGGCCGGGAGGACGGCGCTGCCGAAGCCCCGCCTCCCCCAGGCTCCCGGGTCCGGCGGGGACACTCCACCCGGAGGGCGGTCGGAGAGCCGCGCGCCGGGTTAGCGCTGGGGGCGCGCGTCTCCCTGGCGACTGCGCTTCAGAGCCCCGGGCGCCGGCGGGTGATTGACGGGCCGCCCGGGGACCGGCGACAGGTGCCCGCGACCTCCCGGGTGGGGCGCGTCCCGGAGAGCGAGGCCTGGGGCAGGCCAGCCGCGGCGCCCCTCCTCTCCCTCCTCCATTGTCCTAGTCACAGGCCTTCTGTGTCCAGGTCCAAGCCTGATGCAGGTGACCCGGCGGTGCGTCCAGGAGTCGGGGTCCGGGGGCACACGGAGGTTCCGCCGCGCACTAGCGGATCCCACGAGCAGTGCGCACAGCAGCCCCTCGGGTCGCTGTGGGCTCCCCTAGAGCCCCCCCCCCCATCCCCCCGCCGCAGGGGTGCCCGACGCGACACCGACACTGGGCCGACAGGGTACGGGGGGAGGCCCCCGCAGGTCCCAGCCAACCTGGCCCCTCCCCCGTCAGCAGAGACGCCCTTCCGAGCGGGCACCCGGTCCGGTGCGCCACCGCCTCCAGGAAGCCCTCCGGAGCGCTGCAGTGCAGGGTCGGGGGTACAGCAGCTCCCCCATAACGCCCCCCGCTGGTCCGGCACGTTCTGTCTCGGGAGGGACCCAGGGCCGCGGGGGAGGGTGGGGTGGGGAGCGCGGCCGAGCAGCTGCGCGGTCATCTGATCCGGGACAAAGGCGCGCCGCGGGGCCCGGGCCAGGTAAACACGCGCTTTGTCATGGAGATGGGCGCGCGGCCCCGAGCAGATGATCCGCGGTTTCGGGGAGTGACGGCCGCGGCCGAGGGTAGGGGACGGGGTTCTGGGGGCAGTGGGGACGCGAGGAGACAGGGGACCCGCGAGGGGAGGGGGGGCGCGGAGCAGTGGGTGCGGGAGGGGGCCGCAGGGAGGGAGGGGGCGCGGGAGGAGGGGCAGAGCGGTCCTGCCCCGGCCGCGCGGAGCCACGCGACCGGCCCTTTCTCATGCAAATGCGCACATGCCTTCGCTGTGCTCCGCAGCCCGCGGCCTCCACGCCGGGCTCCGCGCACCCGCTCAGGTGGCGACGCCCCAAAAGCACCGCACCCCAAACAACAAAACCAACCCCGTGCGTCTGAGGCCTTCCTTCCTCCCTCGCCCCCGCCGGTGCCCCCTGAGGAGAGGAGAGGTTATGAAACACGCGGGACCCTCCACGGGGCAGTCCGGGCCGCGGCCCCACGCGCGGGTCTTCGCGGCCCAGCCTGCGGTTATGCAACGGAGAAGGCTTCGGAGGAGCTGTCAGGGGGACTGTGTCCTCCCCACACTCACCTCCGGGTCGCCGTCCTGGGTGTGGGTGTGGGTGTGGGTGTGGGTGGGGGTGGGGGGTCCCTGGAGGGCGTGCCGCCCGCGGGGCAGAAAGGTCGGCCCTGGGGATGCTGTGCTGTTTACTCCCAGCCAGAGGGAAGCCTCGGGGTCTAAATATACGCTAGATGCGCCCCTTCTCTTTCTGGCTGTGGCTGGCTGGCTGGCTTAGGTCAGCGATTTCAACCATTTCCATCTCATGCCACATACACTAATTACTAAAATGCTGCAGCACACACACACACAAAAATTTTTTTGCCTACCTGACAAAAAAGGTATAATTTGGATTCATTCTCACCAGACAGCTATTGTGTTACCTGCTGTCATTTTTTAAAATTTTATTTGGCAATCTAAGGGAAAAGAGGGTCAGTGCCCCTGACTGAAGAGTGAGGAATTGCGTGCTTTAAAACTCCTGGTTGAACATCGCTGGCTTAGGGTAGAAGGCGTCCTCAGCCAGTGAGGTCCAGGCATGAGTCAAGTGTCAGCATGTCTCCACTACATTTGGGCCCGTGTTCCCCTTAGCAGTGCACGGGCTCTGGGACTGGGTCCTGGAGAGGAAGGGAGGAAAGGCCATGACACCTGCAGGCGCAGACAGAGGCTTTCCTCGACCCGCTCCCTCCTCTGCTGCTGGAACCGCCTGACTGTGGCTGGAGAAGAGCCGCAGAGGGTGTGTGGTGGAGATGTGAGGCTCATACTAATTAATACACATGCTGTGGGCTCCTTCCTTTCCTCCTTCCCTTTCAAGTAAGCTGGCATGTTTGACCAACACCAGATTTGCTTCCTGGAAGTTTTTTATTTTGTTGTTCTGAACAAGGACCCTAATTCTTCTTTGGAATAAGAGAACCTCTCTGTTGGGTATACAGCGTTCAGTGGGCCTCTGAAAACACAAACCCCACTCCAGTCTCCAGACTTGTTGACACAGAAAACTGAACGTGTGGCCGCCTAGAGTCGGAAGCCCAATCCGGGCATTGTTTACTGCAGTCTGCCCTGTCCTCCCACGCCCACCGCCAGCCACCACACACACACCTGAGAAGAGAACCTTCCTTTGGGTGGCCACGGGCGCAGGTCACACTCACTGCTGAGGGTGGGCACGTTTCATGTGATAACTGGCCTAATAGCACAGTTGATAAAATAACCAGGGTGTCTGGCAAGCAGAGAACTCGCTGTGGTGGTTGTGCCAGGTCCTGCCCTAGCCACTGGGCCATCCGGGCTCTGAGCTACGTGTGCCTGGTGGGAACAAACCACCCAGCGGGGAGTCCCTGTCCTCTCCTGTGTCTGATGTATTGGTGCCTTCTCAGCCCTAATGAGCCTCACTTTGTACAGTGAATTTGCTGAGACATCAAAAAGTATTTAAAAGAAAGTTTCCTGCTTTTTCCTAATGAGCAAGGTGAGGATTTATAGTGTGTGGGGAGGGAGACTGGGTGTGAGGGCTGACACAGAGTGAGTCTATTTAACATACGGTAGCTTAAGCTCCCGGCTGCATTTGGGGGGCTCAGAGCGCTGGGTTGTGGGAGTATAGAGACATGCAGTTAGGGAGTGAAAAAACGCCATTTGGTTCGGAGCAGATGGCTGGCTAGGGGGCTGATGGCGTCTAAAGGCGTGTCATCCCCTTCAGCCCGAGTCCCCAAGGGCTCCCCTTGTCTTCCCAATCAATGAAAATTAAAGTGCAAAGAAAGGGTGAATAGTTGGACCTCGAGTCTCTCCTTTGTTCATCTCAGCCACTGGTGTGCAGGAGTTAAACTACAACAGGCTCCCATAGAAACACCAAGTTAAACAGTCTCCTCAGCTCAGCTTCCAAAGGCAGGGGGAGCCCACGTGGAGTGGGAGGAGGAGGAGGAGGAGAGAGAAGGGGAAGAAGAAAGGAGGAAAGAAGAGCAGGCGAGGAGGAAGGAGAAAGACCCGTTCTGCTTGATTTCCCCAATACAGAATCGCGTGGCATAAATTAAGTGGGAAAAGAATGAACGCTTTGGGCAGGATTCTGATGGATTTTACGATGCCTTTCAGTTCCGCTTTGCTGTTGTAATCGAGAAATCTGTGCCGTGTCAATTTAACAAATACTTGGTGCTGAGGGGGGTTTGTTAAAGATTTGGGGCAAGTCTCCCCCCCCATCCAAGGTTTAAGCCCTTGCGCGTGGGACATATTTCCAGTTTTCTAAACTGCATTCAAACCAGCCTGTTTCCTATTCCATTTTCTAATTAAAAGGTTCCTGATATTTCATTTCTGACTGCGTCTACTCCCAGCCTCTGAAGCACAGAGCATTCAGAGTCCACGCTTCTCTTCCTCTTGTCTCTCCTGCTCCTGGGAGCCTCCCCCCCCCCCCCCCCCCCACACACGCATACCCACCCACACCCACACCCCCACATGCTCACACACACACACACCCACACCTCACCCATACACACATGCATGCACCCCCCCCCCCCCGCCACTCCCCCGCCAAGTACACCAGTTTCCATGCTGTGGAGAGCAGAGTTGCAGAGGAAACATGGATGTCATGAAAAAAAAGCTGCTGACACTAGGTGGCAAGATTAAATTAGGATTGGCCAGTCCGCCAGGGTGGTGAGTCCTTGCAAAGTCCCCCAGGCTGGCTGGGCTGGGAGTCCCTCTGTCCGTCTCTGGCACTTTTGAAGCTCCCATTTGTTCAGAACCAAACAGCAGGGGGTTCTGGTGGGGTCCTAGCCTGCCTTCCTCACCTCAGCCTTAAACGTGACTTCCGATGAACTCTTCGCTCCTCTAACAAGGCAGCAGTGGGGAGACTCGGTGGACAACGTCACCAAGTGATTCTCAGGTTGCTGTGTACAGTGGTCTGACTTAGCATCCACGAGACTGTGATCTTGACGTGGGTTGCAGTGAAAGTCCACTTGGCCAGGACGTGCGTGCGGTTCCCACCAATAAGGGGCTGGAGTGAGGCCACCGTGGCCGCTCCTGGCTGTGCTGTGGTCCAAGGGACACCTCCAGCGCTCACACCTTCTGGCCGGAGGAAGCTGCTGCGGCTGCTGCTGGTGTGTGTGTGTGTGTGTGTGTGTGTGTGTGTGCGCGCGCGCCCGGGTTGGGGATGTGAAGGCGGAGCAGAGTAGCGGAGGGAAAGGGACCTCGGACTGCGCCCCGCACAAAGCTGGGTGCCAGGGTAGGAGTGTGCGCCCCACCTTCCTTCTGGCTCGCGCCTGCGAGCAGGAGAGCAATTTAGAGAATTCATTGTGTGATACGTGTTCTCGGCCCTCCCAATAAACTCATTTCCCTTAAAAAAAAAATGAAAACAAAAGTTCCAGTGTTTGATGGACGTGAAAAACCTCATAAGGTGATGGTTGAGCAGAGGTTGCGGGTGGGGGCCGGGCGAGGTCCCCGGAGCCTGTGCCGGACATTGTCGCGGCGGCCGGGCGCGCGAAGGGAGCTCTCCCCGCATTGTGCGGAGCAGGTGCGGCCGCATTACCATACAGCTGAGCGCACAAAGAGCCACTGATTCCGGCTGCACAATAACAGGCCGCCCTAATGACAGCCACGCGAGCGACACACACCGAACTCACTTTTTACCAGGCGGAGGGAGGCCGAGGGGGAGACACCGGGAGAGAGGGCTGGAGCCCCGGAAAGGCGGCGGTGGCCGGGAAGCGCGCAAGGAGGGTGTGCGTGAGCACAGGGGCGGAGGGGCTGTCGTTGACGGCGTCGGTATCTCTGGGCGGGGGGACACCCTACCGGACCCCGCCCCTCCAGCGGCCGCGGGGATCCCGGGTGCCGGGCCACCGCGCTCGCCCCCGGGGCCCCTTTTCGCGGGCCCTGTGTTCCCGGACGCAAAGTCGCCGTCCTCGGCCGGGAGGTGGATGAGGTCAGACCTTCCCAAACTTCTCGAAACTGCCGCGGTGCTCCCGCCACCTTCTGCCGCGGCGCCCGCTCCTGTCCTGCGGTGCCCCCGGCCCCCTCCCCCGGAGACTCCGCCTTCGGAAGAGGCCGCCTCGGGAAGGCGGTCCGCGGGGAGCGGAGCCTCTAACTTCGCCCCCCCTCCCTTCCCCGGAGCCCCGGACGCGGCCGCGCGGGGAGACGGGGGCGGGCGCCGCGGCAGGGACTGTCTCCGGTTGCGTCCAGCGCACAAGGCCGGTGGCGCTCGGCGGGCGGGAGGCGCGCGCCCCTCTGTCCCCGGGGCCTCCGCGCGCCCGTGGCCGGGAGGCAGCCGCGGAGGCCGGGCCGCGGCACCGGCGCCGGATCCGAGGGGATCCTCGCGGCGAGCGTTTCGCCGGAATGTAAATGAGCGCCCTGCGCGGAGGCGGGGGCGGGCTCGGTGGCCGGGAGGCGGAGGGAGTTGCACATTTTACAGCTCACTGACCATTTGGCGAGCCATTGAGAGGAGGGTTTGGAAAAGTGGCTCCTTTGTGACAGCTCTCGCCAGATTGGGGGGCCGCTCATTTGCATCTCATTAGCCATGCGGACGGACGGCGGGATATAAGGGCGCGGCGCCGGCGGAGCCAGACCCTCGGCGCGCACCCGCGGGACCGGCGGCCGGCGGCTCGGCTCGCTACGAGGACGGGCTGCGGCTCGGAGCCTCCTCCCACGGCCTCCCCGCCCCACGCGTGTGGACTCGGATGGCACCGGCTGGGCTCCTCGGAGCGACGCGACTCTCCGCGGCGGCCCAGGCGGCTCTGGGGGCCCGGGCTGCTTCCCGAGCGCCCGCCGCAGCCGAGTGAGCGGCGCGGCCCGGATCACCGACGCGCCGTGGAGTCCCGGACCGCGCCTCCCACCCGGCTCAGAGCAGCCTCCGCCGTTCCCGGGGAGCCGAACCGACCGACCGGACGCGTCCTCCCGCCCTCCTTCTCGCCTTTTGCCTGCGAAGACGCCTGAGACAAAACCAGGAAGCGGGCGACCCTCGCCCACTCGTGGGCTGAAAGCACGAGGAGGAAACCGAAAGTTGCCGCCGCAGGAGCGACCTCCCGAGCGAGCCTGTCCGCGCGCGTCGCCCAGTGCCGCAGCCGCAGGGCGACCGGGAGCCGCGGCCTGGCCCCAGCCGGGCCGGCCCCGGGGGAGTCCGGGTCTCCGGCAGGCCAGGCGGCCTCGCACCCCGCCGCTGCGTGGAGCGGGGAACCGGCGGGACGCCAGGGGGGCCGGCGAGTCGGGCGGTGCGCCATGGGCCGCCGGGGCGCCCTGGCCCTCGCCGTGGTCGCGGCCCTGCTGTGCCAGGTGAGTGTCCGGAGCCCGCGGGGCCAGGGGGCAGGACGCGCGGCGCGGGCCGGAGCGAAGGCGAACCGGAGGGACGCCCCGCGCCCCCGCGCGCCGCGCTCAACGCCGCTCCCCCCGCAGGTCTGGAGCTCGGGGGTGTTCGAGCTGAAGCTGCAGGAGTTCGTCAACCGGAAGGGGCTGTCGGGCGACCGCAGCTGCTGCCGCGGGGCCGCGGGCCCGCCGTGCGCCTGCCGGACCTTCTTCCGCGTGTGCCTCAAGCACTACCAGGCCAGCGTGTCGCCCGAGCCGCCCTGCACCTACGGCAGCGCCGTCACGCCGGTGCTGGGCGTCGGCTCCTTCAGCCTCCCCGACGGCGCGGGCGCCCACCCCTCCTTCAGCAACCCCATCCGCTTCCCGCTGGGCTTCACCTGGCCGGTGAGCGCACCTGCACGGGCGGGGCGCGGGCCGGGCGGCGGCGGGTGACAGCGGGGGCGGGTGAGGCCCAGAGGGGGGGACGGACCCTCCCCTGTCGGATCTCTGTGCCCAGCCCCGGTCCCACGAGCCCTTCCGTGGGAAGGCCCGAGGCCCCTGCTGAGTTGGGCTGGTCGCGGCCAGCCTTGCGCGTGGCACCCCAGGCCCTCCGCGTGGGTCCACCGCCTGCAGACCAGGACAGCCCCGCCTGCTGCGCGCAGTCTTTTTTTTCCCTTTTTTTTTTTTAAGTGATATCCTGTACTAACAGGCTGAAAAAACACGCCAGGAAATCACTCTTTAAAAAGTTCTTCCATTTCCTTGAGGAAAGTGAAAACACCACCCAGGTCGCTAGCAGCCACAGGCCTCCCTGATGTGTCCCCAAAGCTCAGTGTTTAAGAGAAGGTTCTAGTTTTCCTTGTCTCCCGCTTCTCCCAGGGCACCTTCTCTCTGATCATCGAAGCTCTGCACACAGATTCTCCCGACGACCTCGCCACAGGTAAACACAACCCCCCAAGCCCCAGCACTCTGTGAACCCCTGTGCCTGTGGCTGAGTCCTGGACCCTTACTCTGCACAGAGCCACCGGGCAGCCGGGTCTCGCCCCCCCCCCCCCCCGCAGGGTGGTCCTCCCTGCCCTGTCCAGCCTCCAGGTGCAGTCAGCACTCACAGGCACCTCTCCCGCAGAAAACCCCGAGCGGCTCATCAGCCGGCTGGCCACACAGAGGCACCTGACGGTGGGTGAGGAGTGGTCCCAGGACCTGCACAGCAGCGGCCGTGCTGACCTCAAGTACTCCTATCGCTTCGTGTGCGACGAGCACTACTACGGGGAGGGCTGCTCAGTCTTCTGCCGCCCCCGGGATGATGCCTTCGGCCACTTCACCTGTGGGGAGCGGGGCGAGAAGGTGTGCAACCCTGGCTGGAGGGGCCAGTACTGCACCGAAGGTGGGTCCAGGGTCGGAGGGCTGCTCCCCTCAGCTTACTCCCTTCCCAGGGAGCGGAGGGGCGTTCTGTGCACCGGGATCCAGGCTGTTAGCACTAGAGAGGGGTTCCGCGGGGAGACCGAGTCTGGGGAGCCCTGGAGACCTGCCAAAACTTCAGTCAGCTGGTCTCGGGGTTGGGGTCAACTGAGACATTTTAACTTCCGCTATGGGAAGCTGCCCTTCTTAATCAGGGAGGATTTTGGAGACAGGCCAGGGGTCAGGAAGTCAGTGAGGGAAAGGGGGGAGGAAGGAAGGGAGGAACAGAGGGCAGCATGGGGTGTTGGCGTTGGTGTGTTGGCGGCCGTGAGCCAGTTCTCTGCTGGGGCAGCATCTCAGTGGAAAGTGTTAATTCTTCTCTGAAGTTGGGGCACTTGGCCTCTCCCCAGAGCTCCTGTGTTTGCAAACACCCATGTGATGTGCGCAGGCTGTCTGGCGTTGTCACCCGTCGGGTGGGTGCATGCGGAGGCCGGGGGTACCAGGCTTGGGTGGGGGGGGGGGGGACCTGCTGGGGGTGAGGGGACCCGCCCGGCACCTCGTCTAGGAAAGAAATGCCTTTACAAGGGACCTAGGCCTCCTGCCCTGCATTCGGTTCTCCTGGCAGCCAGGGCAGACCAGCAGCTGCTCTGCAGCACAGGGAACCAGAGCTGGGGAGTGGGGGCTGTGAGGACCCTGTAGGCTCCTGGGCCTGGTTCAGCTGGACCCTGGCAGGCCTCTCCCCAGCCTGCTAGTACCCCCTGCTGCCTGCACAGCCAGGGATCGGGTTTCCCTGCAGTCAGGGTGGGTCCTGGAGCTCCCAGACCCCAGGGAACCGTCCTTCTCCTGCCCTGGGGCAGGCAGCCTAGCGGGAGGTGCACTCTCGAGTGGGTCTGTGCCTGGGGCGTGCGTGCCCTTCACTCTCCACCAGCTCCTTAAGCACTTGGAGTTCCACTCTGGCCCGAGTGGCTCTGTTGTCCTAAAAACTTGTGGAGCGGCTTGTTAATGAGTTTCATAACCAGGCATAACCAGACCAGGAAGCCAGCCAGCCCCCGCCTCCCCGCCCCCCCGGGCCAGGCCTGCTGCTCCCTTCCCCACTGTCCTCTCTCTTCTTCACTGTGGGGTAGCCACAAACTCAAACTTTTTTCTTCTTATTCAAACACTGGAGTCTCTCCCCGCCCCCAGCCCGCGCGTGCCATCCATTAGATCCCGGCAGGGATAGGCGCAGGGACGCACGCCGGCTCCCATTGGCGGAAAGGGCGCGCGTGCATGTGTGTGTGTGGTGTGTACACGCCGGGGTGTGTGGGGTGGGGGCCGGGTGAGGGCCGTATTGTTGCACGGGGCAGCTGCTGGGAGAGAGCAGACAATGGAGCAGCTGTCCTGCCCTGGTCCCTGCAGACCAGCTGTCCACCCTTATCGACACACACACTTTCTGGGTATTAAGAGGTGGAGCTTTGTGCATAGAATTGGGAAGTGGGGGAGGAGATGGGGAAGGACTTCTGACCCTCTCTCAGAAGAAAAGGGGATGGGGTGGGGGTGGGGGCTTCCTCCATCTTTTGTCCCTGAGCGGCTGTGTTAAGAAGAATGCTCGCCCGCCCGGCTGAGTAAAGTCCATGGTTACCAGGCAGGACGGAGATTAGTTCAGGGGCCAGAGGGAGCCAGGCGAGTGCGGCCGCGGCCCTGTGGCCCTGGGAGCGCAGCTTGACCCCGTATTTTCTCTGCTGCAGCAATCTGCCTGCCTGGATGCGATGAGCAGCATGGGTTTTGTGACAAGCCAGGGGAATGCAAGTAAGTCTGCAAAAAGCCGTTTTCTCTGTCTCGTTGTCCTTGTACAGCGAGTGTTTGTGTAGACTTTCCAGGTGATCACTTGTAAAACGCGTGAGACTAGCTGGTGGGGCTGTTATTTGGGTGTTTCTACCTCCTACGTGTATGGAAGTGTAAGGCCACGGCTTGTCAGTCTGCTCGGCTCCCTGGTTGTGGGAACTTACAGACAGCAGCTGAAAAATGACAGTTTACTTGGGGTCAGACTTGGGGTGCATTAGAATCCCCTGGGGAGCTGCCAGATGACCCCAGGAGGCAGACCCTGGGGGCCCTAGGAGAGTCCCCTTCTTGTCTGTTTGAGAACCAGGTGCAGGTGCTGCTGGGAGGAAGTTTC
Organism: Myotis yumanensis; assembly: GCF_028538775.1. Classification (NCBI taxonomy): domain Eukaryota; kingdom Metazoa; phylum Chordata; class Mammalia; order Chiroptera; family Vespertilionidae; genus Myotis; species Myotis yumanensis. The sequence continues at coordinate 147,532 of NW_027223757.1, forward strand.
CTGTGAGCGGGAAATGCTTTGTCCCCCTGGGCAAAGGTCGATGCCCCCCTGACCCTGTCCTCTCTCCCCTCAGGTGCCGAGTGGGCTGGCAGGGCCGCTACTGTGACCAGTGCATTCGGTACCCGGGCTGTCTCCATGGCACCTGCCAGCAGCCCTGGCAGTGCACCTGCCAGGAGGGCTGGGGGGGACTCTTCTGCAACCAGGGTGAGCCTCCTGTTCCCTGCAGGCGGCCAGGGCTCCAGCTCCTCCCTGGGAAGGTGCGGACTTCCCGGCCTGACCTTGGACTTCCCTCCTCTTCCTGTCCCACCCCTCAGACCTCAACTACTGCACACACCACAAGCCCTGCAGGAACGGGGCCACCTGCACCAACACGGGCCAGGGGAGCTACACCTGCTCCTGCCGGCCTGGGTACACCGGGACCACCTGCGAGGACGAGGTGGACGAGTGCGGGCCCAGCCCCTGCAGGAATGGGGGCAGCTGCACGGTGAGTCTGGGCGCACGGGTCGGGCGCCGTGTAGGCCCTGGCTGGACACGGACCCCACGGGTCTGCGGAGCAGCTTTAAGGAGCTTTTCATCTTCCCCGTCACGTAGGATCTCGAGAACGGCTTCTCCTGCACCTGTGCACCCGGCTTCTACGGCAGCGTCTGCGAGCTGAGCGCCATGGCCTGTGCGGACGGGCCTTGCTTCAATGGGGGGCGCTGCTCCGACAACCCCGAGGGAGGCTACACCTGCCACTGCCCCGCAGGCTTTTCCGGCTTCAACTGCGAGAAGAAGGTGGACGCCTGCAGTTCCTCGCCCTGTGCCAATGGTAAGGGCAGCCCACGGAGGCCTCGTCGCGGGCTCACATTTAACCTCAGGCCAGGCCCGTGACTTTGCGAGCCACCTTGAGCTTACGGAGCCCTTAAATCTGAACACAGAGACACACTGTAGGGATGTTGCAGGGGGAGCCTGGGGGGAGGGCACAGAGCTCGCTTGGGTCCCACGCCCCTCCCCGGAGTGCCTGGGAGCAGGCCCCGCTGCCCAGGCGGCGTGCCACCCTCCAGCCAGCCACCTGGTTTGGAGGGAAGCCCAGCCCTGCACTGTCACCCAGGTAGCCGTCTTGTGTTGGTGTGTCTGCGGGGAAATGTGGGTGGGACACCCTAAGCACCTCACAGGGAGGGCAGCAGGCCCCCGACAGGCCGGCCTTTCTGGAAGCTTCCAGAGCTTCACCCTTAGGACAGCCCCGGGAGCCTCCCGATGGAGGAGGCGTGTCAGTCGCTCGGATGGTGAGCCGTCCTGTGGCCACGCTCTGGTCCTGTGGACCCAGGAGGCCCGATGCCCCACTCTCAGCAGCAGCGGGCTCCGTGAGGACACGGCCCTGCTTCCCCCTCTCACCCTGCTCCCGCCTGGGCTCGTAGCTGGGCTGCTCGTCGTCTCTGTGACCTGGTCCCTCGTTGGGCGGCTGTTGGGCGCCGGGAGGCAGGTGGGGTTGTGCACCCGCCCAACACAGCAGAGCCACTCTGGGGCCACGAGTGGCGTTGTCATCAGTCACGGAGCCAGCGGCTCTCCCCCGTGGATCTGAGGGAGGCAGAGGGTTCCTTGCCTTGAGCTGCAACCCCCTTCAGGCCACAGGCTGTCTGTCCTGGTCTCTCCTGTGGGTCCCGCCACGGCGGACACAGCCCGTGCTCCCTCTGTTTCAGGTGCGCAGTGTGTGGACCTGGGCGACGCCTACATGTGCCGCTGCCGGGCCGGTTTCTCGGGGCGGCACTGCCAGGACAACGTGGACGACTGCGCCTCCTCCCCGTGTGCCCACGGCGGCACCTGCCGGGACGGTGTGAACGAGTTCTCTTGCACCTGCCCGCCCGGCTACAGCGGCAGGAACTGCAGCACGCCCATCAGCCGGTGCGAGCACGCGCCCTGCCACAACGGCGCCACCTGCCACGAGAGGGCCCGCCGCTACCTGTGCGAGTGCGCCCGGGGCTACGGGGGCCCCAACTGCCAGTTCCTGCTCCCTGAGCCGCCGCCCCCGGCCCCCGAGGAGTACATGGAGGCCGGGCCCTTCCCCTGGGTAGCCGTCTGTGCGGGCGCGATCCTGGTGCTCGTGCTGCTGCTGGGCTGTGCGGCCGCAGGGGTCTGCGTGCGGCTGAGGCTGCAGAAGGGCCTGCCCCTGGCCGACCCCTGCCACGGGGAGACGGAGACCATGAACAATCTGGCCAGCTGCCAGCGGGAGAAAGACGTGTCCGTCAGCATCATCGGGGCCACGCAGATCAAGAACACCAACAAGAAGGTGGACTTCCACGGGGACCACGGCAGCGGCAAGAACGGCCCCAAGGCCCGCTACCCCGGCGTGGACTATAACCTGGTGCCCGAGCCCAAGGGCGAGGATGCCGCCTCCAGGGACCCCCACAGCAAGCGTGATGCCAAGTGCCAGCTGCAGGGCTCTCCTGGGGAGGAGAAGAGCACCCCGACACTCAGGGGGTGAGTGCTGTGCGTCAGGAGGGTCGTCTGGGAGGCCACCTGGGGAGGGCTCGCCGACACTCCGGCGTGCTTTGAGCCAAGCTGGGCGAGGGTGTTCTCTGAGCTCTGGTTCAAACATGTTTGCCCGGCCTGTGTGGCTCAGTGGATTGAGCATCGACCTATGAACCAGGAGGTCACAGTTTGATTCCCGGTCAGGGCACATGCCCGGGTTGTGGGCTCCATCCCCAGGGTGGGTCATGCAGGAGCCGATTCATGATTCTCTCTCATCATTGATGTTTCTATCTATCTCTCCCATTCTCACTTCCTCTCTGGAATCAATAGATTTAAAAAGAAATGTTCGCACATGCTTACTGTGGTTCTGTTTTATTTTCCTTTCAGTAGGGATGCATCTGAAAGGAAAAGGCGGGACTCTGTGTACTCTACTTCAAAAGACACCAAGTACCAGTCGGTGTTCGTGATATCGGAGAAGGACGAGTGTGTCATAGCCACTGAGGTGGGTGTGGGCACGGCCCTTGAAGGCAGGTACGGACTGCCAATCTGGACTTTGAGCTAACTTCTCGTTCTGTCTTGTTGGCCCCTCTAGGTGTAAAATTGAGGTGATATGGCAAAATTCCCGTTTCTCTTAAACTACATAGAATTCCAAGGATCTATGCCCCAACGGATGCTGCTGAGAGGGAAAAGGAGGCCTTCGAGACGGCGGTGGGACGAGGCCCCAGAGGTCCGCCAGCGGGGGGCTGCAGGCTCGGGCTGCTCCAGGACGCCTGTTGCACTCTGCTTTTCGCGACGTCTCCATTGCACTATGGACAGTTGCTTCTAAGAAATATATATTTAAATGAGTGGATTAATGACGACATGAGACGCATGCACTGCCCGGAGTGTATATTTTGGATTCTTATGAGCCAGTCTTTCTTGAATTAGAACCACAAACACTGCCTTTATCGTCCTTTTTGATACTAAAATGTGTTTTTTTTTTCTAGGTGGGAAAAGATGTGTGTTATTTTTTGGACTTGTAAAAATATTTTTCATGATATCTGTAAAGCTTGAGTATTTTGTGATGTTCATTTTTTTATAATTTAAATTTTTGGTAAATATGTACAAAGGCACTTCGGGTCTATGTGACTATATTTTTTGTATATAAATGTATTTATGGAATATTGTGCAAATGTTATTTGAGTTTTTTACTGTTTTGTTAATGAAGAAATTCCTTTTTAAAATATTTTTCCAAAATAAATATTATGAATGGCGGCCTGTGGCGTGCTGGCTTTCTGCGCGAGGCCCCGAGAACAGACACAGCGGGGCCCCTGGTGCTCCGTTTCTAACATCTGTTCTGGTTCCCTTGGATCGAGCGAAAGCCACCTTCCCGGCTCCTGGGCCCATTCAGAGGACAGCCGAGGAGCAGCCCTGACGGAAGCAGCCCCAGCTACTTGGCGACCCGGCCACCCTCCTTCCATCTTCCTTCCTAAGGACGGAACAGACATCGTGAGGAACGTTCATGGCAAAGACTCTGACTTAGAGAGATACCGATTCTCGGTTGGCTTGTGGGTTCATTTCCAGTTAATTCAAAAGAGTTAGTTGCCTTCTAATTCAATCCAGTTGTGATGGGTTAGCCGACAGTAATAAGATCACCAGCGCTTGCTGCAGGCCAGGCCCCCGTTACGCCCTCTGTGAGCCATCAAGCTGGTCCTGAGAGTGATGTCATTGCTGGTCATGCAGAGGGAACAGGTGTGGGGAGTGAAGTGACTTGTGCAGGTTTTTTCCCCCAAAAAATGTATTTTTATTGATTTCAGAGATGAAGGGAGGGAGGGGTAGAGAGAGAGAGAGAGAAACATCAATGATGAGAGAATCATTGATCGGCTGCCTCCTGCATGCCCCACACTGGGGATCGAGCTGGCAACCTGGGCCTGTGCCCTGACTGGGAATTGAACCAGGGACCTCTTGGTTCATAGATCGATGCTCAGCCCCTGAGCCACGCCGGCCGGGCTTGGGCAGGGTCTGTCAGTGGCAGTGTCAACCTTGAAGTCTGGGAAGCTGGCTCCATGCGCCCGAGTGACCCTTAGTCATTGTCAGAAACGCCGCTGCTTCGAGAGCGAGACCCACCGCTGGTGTCTTAGGTGGTTCCAAGGACGGGTGCGGGTGTCGGCCCTCAGACTCGGGTGTATTTCTGGGTTGGAGGGAACCGACCGGCAGACTCCCTGGTCCCAGGGACAGGAGGTCTTTGCACTGGTCCTGACTGTACAATCAGAAGTTCAGGGATCCTCCTGAGGAGGAGAGGCCGGTGTGTGTGTGTGTGTGTGTGTGTGTGGTGGAGATGGTAGGCTGAGACCAACAGAGCCCCTGCACGCTAGGTGGCTGGTGCTTTTGTATCTGAAGCAGAACCTGACCCTCCAGCCACCTGGCTTTGGCTTTGAATAAGCTTCTAAGTCAAGGACTCTGCAGACGACTTGGCCATGGGAGGAAAGACCAAGGGAGGGAGGATGTCAGCAGCAGGCTCCCAGCCCCTCCTCCCCCACCTGCCCCTCGCTGACCCGGTTCTCTCTGTCGTCGGGCTCTGGCGAAGGGTGGGTGAGCTCGTGTATGACCGTTAACCTGGAGCAATGGTTGAGCACTTCCTTTTACTTTCAGAAGTGACAGATATGGGAAATAAAGTAAGTGGCTCATCTATTTCCAAGACTATGGGCTCTGCTGGGACTCCTGTCACGTCCATTCTGTGAAAGAGGAAGAACCTCCAAGTTCTATCAGGTAACCTCCCTTTCATCCTCCCGGCCTCCTGCCAATCAGAGATACGCTTGTCTTTCCTCCAGGGCCCACAAGGACCTGCCTGAGGAGCAAAGTGAGAACCCCCGGCAGCATGGGGGTCCCAGCACTCTGTGGACGAGGCTCCCACGTCCTGGCAACGACGCTTTAACTGGACGTGTAATCAGTTGGTCTCTCCGTTTCTGGGTTTATGTCATTTGTGGCAGGAAATCCAGGTACCAGTCCCGTACGGGCGTTAGGGACCAGCTGTGCCCATCACGCCAGGCAGTGCCCAGCGTGGTCAGCCTTGGGTCATGTGCTCCCAGTGCCAAGTGTGCTACTGGGAGTGAGAAAGGAAAGCACAGCCACGTGCTCACAGCCCAAGTTAAAAATAGCCCAGGAGCCAGGCCGAGCTCCGGGTCCAGTTCTGGGAAGTGGCTGGCCTCTCCCAGCTGCCTGGCTCCGCGCTCCGGGCTCCACAGCCGGGCCTTCGGGGAAACCAGTGGGGAAGGTGAAGTTCCTTTTCCTTGTTTTTTTTCTTCTTTAACTTTTCACTTGGTCGTACGTTTGAACCTCCAGAAACGTTGTGAGAATACTACAAAGGATTCTCGCCATCACCACGGCTGTCTGTCGGTCACCCTGTGTCTGTCGGCTTTCTGCGGCTAGGATGCTGAACCTCCAGTGTGGACATCTAAACCACTTCTAGTCACGTGAACGACTCAACCGTGTGGCGTGCGGGTCAACGCCCCAACCCACCGAGCCCACGGGCCAAGGCCGACATCACTGCTCACGCGTGGGTCACGGTCGCTCTGTGGCTGTCCTGGCGCTGCCTGGCCTCTGCGCTGCCTGACCGCCCGAGCACCTCACTCTCAGGCTACCGCCCTGCTCTGCCTGCGAAGCTGTCTTCTCAGCGGTGGCGGCAGCAACTGTGTTTCTAACTTTGTGGCTCCGTGAACCTCGATGCCACGAGCAGTCCCCGAGATGTACACGGGATGACCTATGTCAGAGCCGCAGAGAGAGGCTCCGTGTCAATCCCGAATTCTGACGTGCCTCCACACGCGTGCTTCCCACGGTGGATTCCGGGCACATTGAACAGACAGGCCCACAGAACCACTGAGGAGGGAGTTTTGCAAAGAAAATGGAACTTGAATCTGATCAGACCGGCCAATCTTCCTAGTTTACAGAAGGACAGGGGACAAGGAACACGGTCAGGACACTGCTGGGGTCTGCCCAGCGAGTCCAGGCAGCGGTACGAGGAGAAGGAAAGGCCTGGGGACTCACGGACTAGGAGACGTGGCGATTAAAAACGGTTAAAGCAAACCCTTCAAGCCAATTGGAGAAATGTGAGCTGATAATATTATACATTTGAATGATATTAAAGTATATTTAAATGTTTTAGATGTGAAGTTATTACTGCTGAGCTAAACAAAAAAGAGTCCTTCACTTTTAGAGAAAATTTCTAAATACATATGGATGAAACATTGCCATGTCTGGATCTGCTTTGAAGTAGCCTGAGACGGGGTATGTTGGCCAGTGGGCTGCGGGTGGTGGTCCTGGAGCCGGCATTGAAAGAACGTACCTCGGGGAGACACTCAGACACGTGCCAGGAATTACTGCTCTGTCCAATAGAGATTTGGGGAGTTTTCCATCTTTGCACATGAATTCTCAGATCAGAAATCTTGCAAGACTGAAAGCCAAACAAATCAAATGGTTGAGATGCAGGGCTCTGGTTCAGACCCAGGCTCTGTCCGCGTGGCCAGGCACTCGTGACTGCTCACTCTCCTCATCCACGGAGCCACCAAAGGCTCCCCAAAGCCCAGCCTAAGGGAGCCATTCCCTGCTCAGAACCAGCCAACAGCTTCCCACGGCTTTGAGCGCAGAGTTCAAAACCCTTAATGTGGTTGGGCAGGCCTCTGCTTTATGTTATCCCCTCACTGCCCCGTTAGCCACCAGCGGCAGCCACATGGGCTGCTGGCACGTGGCTCTCCACCCTCCCAGTCCTGAGACTCCCACGTGACCTTCCATCCACTGTGCTCTCACTTGGAGATGCCGGCCCAGGGAAGCCCTTGCTGGACCTCCCTGACCCGGTACCTGCCCTGCCTTCCCATGCCCTCCTGGCTGGGTCAGCAGGTGTGTTATTTGTTTCAGGGCCGTGTCCTGGGAGACGGCTAAGCAGGGCCAGCAGCTTGTTAGCTGCACCCAGTCCCAGCGGTTGTGCCTGAGCCAGAGAGGGCCAACCCCCGGGAGCGTGCGTGTGCACACACACACTCACACATGCACACACTCACACACACACACTCATACACGCACACACACACATTCGCACACACACACGCACACACTCACTCATACACACACACATTCGCACATACACACATGCACACTCACGCTTGCACACACTTACACACACTCATACACACACATACTCTCACACATACATATACACTCTCATACACACTCACATACACACGGGGGACATGTGTAAAAGTGTGCAAGGACGCTGATCACAAAGGAAGTTTTATTCTGTGTTCACCCTTCTCAAAGTCACTCCTAGTTTGAAGCCATAAACATAACATGAAGCTGGATACTGGTATCATCTGGGGGGAGGACCATGTCACTTTGCTCTTATTCTAATAAATACACGGTCACCTGGACGCAGTGTAGGCCGTGAGGGCATTTGCTTGGCCTCCAGCAAACAAAGTGTATGCAGCCCGCATTTCCTCAACGTGAGCTTCACAGAGAAGCTACGAGGAGGTTAAATGGTCTTTCTGCCGAGCTGAGCGTCTGCAGAAGGTCGAAGTGGAAGCCAGCACTTCGAGGGACCTGAGAGCAGGTGTGGGGGCCAGGCCTCAGCACCCGTGGGCAGGGGCGTCTCACGCCGGCCGGGCGTGAATATTCCCATTTTAGGGAACCTCTCTGACCCACCTCACTTTCCTCCTGGGAGGTGGAAAGTTGTCCTCTGTGATTTCTTGGCAAGAAGCCTTGAAAAACAACACGCCCTCCCTCTCATCGTCCTTGCTTCTGAAGGAAACAGCAACTGCTCCGGCAAACGTTGCGTGGTAACTCCGGCCGACGCGGGCACGAGGACCTGGAAGTTAAGCCATCTCGTTTGTGGCCTCTGACACCTCCTTCCTCTCGGACAGCCAAGTCTGTGCCGTGGGCACTGGCTTTACCGCTATCACCCGGAATCAGTGTTAACAAAAGGTCTATTTCTAAGTTACCTTGAACTTGGAAGGAGTGGAGCAAAGGAGCGGGTCTGCGTGCAGCCCCGGGCACCACGACTGGGCTCCGTGAGCGCTCATCTGTGCAGGCGGAACTGGGCCTGAGGCTTTCTGCCTTTGAACCCAGCGACCACAACCCGGGATGGGAAAGGCAGGGCACGCTGCGTGAGATCTGTGGCCGGGACGGGGGCAGGTCCTTTAAGACTGAGAATGAGTTTGTTTGACTGAATTTCAGCCTTTTCTTAGAAAAAAAAAACTTTGTCATAAAAAATCAAGTTATATGCAGTATTAAAAGGGGCATATTTATAAGGGGAAAACATCCTATATTTGGGTCTTTCACTTAAGATGAAAAAGCAATGCTAGGTGCCTTTCTGTTTCTCAAAGTCAGGTTCTTTTCTTAAAAAATATATTTTTATTGATTTTAGAGAGAAAGGAAGGGAAAGGGATAGAGAGATAGAAATATCAATGAGAGAAACATCGATTGGCTGCCTCCTGCATGCCCCGTACAAGGGATTGAGCCCACAACCCGGGCATGTGACCTAGAACCAGTGACCTCTTGATCCATAGGTCGACGCTCAATCACTGAGCCACACCAGCTGGGCTAAGGTCAAGTTCTTTTGACCCAGGATGTGGCTTGTCCAGCCGCCCAACACCTGGTCAGTCCTTCTGTGGCTGGACGTCCTTTCCCATCAGGGGTGACGCTGCTCTGTGGTCCTCACTGGCCCCATATTAGTGCTGGGGCGGGAGGGGGGGCAGGCCAGCACGACCCTGAGGTGGATGCTGAGACTGCCCACAGCTCAGCGGAGCCGGAGGAGCAGGCCACGGCGGGCGTGGTGGGCGTGGGGTGTAGGCAGCACCCCCACGGGAAGCCTGCACTGTGCCGCTCCTTTGTGGCCAGTAGCCATGGTCCTTCTCCCCCGGGCAGCCGGCCCTGTGGCATCGCCCCAAACCCAACACCTGTTCTCAAGCTATTTCCACCTGACCGAGGCGAGACAGGCCTGGAGCAATTGTCCAACTAATTGGGAATATTTTAAAGTAATTCAGACCCTAAACCCAATATTCTGGCTCAAACGACCAGATCACCTGGGTTAAACGAACCTGTTCTAGAAGCCACCTTTGTGTCGTGAGGGAGACTCCCATAAGGACAGACACTGTTATGCCAGAAACAGAAGGCTCAGGGCTGGACCTGAGCCGCGTGGTCTTGTGCCCCTGACACCTGTCCCGGCCACAGGAGGCGGGGCCAGCACCACCACTGCTGGTCCCATCACGGCTGAGTCAGCGCGAGGCGGGCCTAGGCCACAGCTGCTCAGGAGCGGTCTCCTTCCTCCAGCTCCCAGGGACCCCACCACCCAGACGACCAGTGGCTGAGGCCTGGGACCCCCTTTGGGAGGAAGCCAGCCTCCTCTGAGCTCTTCTTGCGCGAGAGGCCAGCGTCACCCTGCTCTCGGAGGCCTGCTCTGCCGGCTCCCACCACGCCTGCCTCATTCAGTCCTCTTCTCAGACATGAGGTTGAAGCCCAAGGTCACACGGCAACAGAGGCTGACCCCCGGATGTCTGACGGTTCTCCCACAATGCAGGGCTCCATCTAAACATCTTTCCAAAAACGGTTTCTAACGCGTGACAATTATTCGGTCTCTGTGCTTGTGAGAATCTTGGATCTAGGTGGAAGGCACATTCCCATCCTATGGGCAGGGGAGCTGAGGCTGGGCCTGCGGTGGCTCTGCGTGCAGGCTCCATGCATCTGCTGGCTCACCCCTTCCAGAGTCTTCCGGAACTGTCCCAGGCAGGGGCTGCGGCTTTATAACTGCCCGGCGGCGGCCCTCCCTCCTGGGCTGAGCTCTCTGCAGACTCTCTGCTCCTTTCCCAAGTCTGTGCCTTCTCTCCGGTGACCCTATTTGGGGGGCAGGGGGGCGGGGAACGGAGAGCGTTGTCCTCCCAGGGTGTTGGCAGTGCCCTGAGGACACCCCGAGAATATCCCATGAGGCTGAGTCACAGCGGCTCCCATGTCCCAGCAGAGATGGGCCCTGCCAGGCTGCGGGTGAGGGGGCAAGAGAGGATGCGACGGGTGGCTCCCAGCGGTGTGGGGGGTGGCTCTGTTCTGCAACCTGCCTCTCAGGCCCATTGTTTCAGCAACAATGGGTGCCACCAACAGTGTCCTCAGAACCCGGAGAATTTCTGCAGGAAAAGCGCCCGTTCTCCCCTCCAGGCGAGAACAGGAACAGGTGTGGGGCAGCTGCCCTGACTCACGGCTCTTCTGCTTTCCACTGTGTTTCTGGGGGGAACCCAAGGCTTTCAGGGCATTTTGCTCTGAAATATTCAAAGAATGTTTCTTGCTTTTTCCAGTTACAGCCACGGTCTCATGGAATATTTCTTATAGAGACTGAGTCCTGAGACCTGCAGCAAACCAGGCACCAGTGAGGGGAGTGAAAGCCTGAGTCATGAGCCCACAGCTGCTTTGAAGTAGTGGCTGGTGGTGGCCGGTGGATCAGTGGTTAGAGCACCGGCCTGCGCACAGTAGGGTCGCTGGTTTGATTCCCTGTCAAGGACCTGAGCTGCAGGTTTCAGTCCCCACCCTGGTCCGGGCGGGTGCAGGAGGCAACCAATCGAAGTGTCTCTCACGATGATATTTCTCTCTCTCCCCCCCTCTTCCTCCCTTCCACTCTCTAAAGAATAAATGGAAGAACTATCCTCGGGTGAGGATTAACAAAACAGCAAAAGAAATAGCGTTCTGTTCTCCCTGGACCTTTCTGAGGCGAAGTGTTGACTCTTCAGAAGTCGAGGCTGAATGTCCCCGCAGACGGGGAAATGGTGTCGACTTCGCCCACAGGCTGGGTGGTGCCCGCTGCCTCCGAGGCCGGCGAGGGCACGCTCACACCGACGGCGTTTGCGCTGGGCCTGCGCTGGCGAGCAGAGCAAACAGGATTCTGTGCTCCGGGTTGGCTTTTATGGTCAGGAGACAGATGTGCAATGTGTTCTCTGGACAGGAGATAAAGCCAGGCTAGTGTTTGCCAAACTGGGGTCCCTGTTATCACCGGCTCCAGGGGCACCCACACCACCCGGCCTGGACTTTGAGCTGCACAAATACCAAGACTTTCCACTTGACTTGTCTGCATTTTCTGCAGGCCCTGAAGGTGTGACTCAGTCACGTACGCTCTTTCTTTACTTGCTGACTGCACGCCCCAGGCCCAGGGCTGGATTCAGGGCCAGATGCAGACACTGTGTTGGCAGAGCTGGGCCCGTGGAGGCGGTTCCGGGCTCTGCCTGTTTGTGGTGTGTCCTAACCTGCGGGCGAACGCCTGCCCTGCACCTGAGGCCTGGCGTGTGGGGTTAGGAACCTGGAGCTTGCTCACCCCGCCAGCACCTCCCTCCTCACATCCGGTGGGCCCTTCGGCTGCCGGTTCTGAACAAGCTTGTGGGTTGGGCTCTGCGTGCAGACACTGAACGGCCACCAGCCGGGCCCCCGACTTCGGGCGGATCTGCAGGCGCTTCTGAGGAGAAGGAGCGCTGGGCTTTCGCCTTTTTTGCTGGCTATCAGCTCCCGGCGCCACGGGAAACTCCCCTCGGTCCCCGGGCTGTGCCAAGGATGCCTCGTTTGGGGCACAAGGTAGTCGCGTGCCTGGCTCTCCCTGAGCTGTTGGCTGCAGCGAGGTCACCCCCAGGGCCTGAACGCAGGTGCTGCCTCCCCGGGTGGAGTCCGTGTGCAGAGAGGGTGCGGCTGGGCTGTGGGGCGGGTACCTGCTCTCTCGCCCAGCCCTGGGGCAGGCGGCCAGGCTGCCCGTGGAGCTCAGAACAGCCTTGCAGCCACCTCACTGGGGCAGCCAGGTCCCTCTGGGCGGCTGGCTTCTCTGGCTCTTATCTGGAGGTGGCTGCTCCTCGGAGCTGCTGGGGACTCTGTGTTTCTCAGGTGCCGCGTTAGTTTCTGGGGCTGCGTGATGTTGAGCAACAGGAACTTCCTCTCACAGTCCTTGTCCAGGTGTGGGCAGGGGGCTCCCGGGGGCTGGGGTCACAGAGCCGCGCTCTCCTGGCGGCTGGCGGTGGCAGGCCTAGCTGCTCTCTGGGTCGTGGCTACATCACCGTCTTGGGCTCCGTGTTCCCGTGGCCGACTCCCCGTGGCTCTCCCCTCCTGTTGTGATGAGGACACTAGTCGTGGTTTTAGGACCCACCCACACCAGTACCATCTCATCTCCGCTCCTAATTGTCTACAGAGACCCTCTTTCCAAACAAGGTCACGTTCTGGGCTCTGGGCCTGGGGGGCGCCATGTCCCCTACTCCAGGTACCCTCATTGCCATCAACCAATAGCTGCTGAAGCACCTCTGTCATACCTTTCCCTCCACAAGTGCTTTCCCAGGGCCCACTGTTCCCGCCCAGGGACGTAAATAACACACTGGCAGCCGGGGTGGCGCTGCCTCGGACCCAGCAGACCCCACGGCAGTCCGCGTGGGTGGACACGGGATGGACGTTCCAGAGGCGATGCCAAGTGCTCACGGGCACGGCACGTACAGACAGGACCGAGGGGACGGTAGCGACAGTCCCCTTCCCCGCACAGATGACTCGAGATTCTGGGACCTGCCGTGAGCGTGCGGGGCTGGCAGCGCCCGGACGCAGAGCTGGTGCCGAGTCTCAGAGCTCCCCCGTCTCCAGGCAGCGGGAAGAGGGAACTCACCTTTCTTTTGGTCTAGAATTTTCCATCCCACAGTTTTTACCACCCCTTTCTGACGAATAGGATTTCAAATCCCTTTCTCTGGAGGTAAATGGAAAGTGTGTTGTGGGGAATAATTTGAGCTGATGTTCTCGCCAGCTGTTAGGGGACACACACAAAAATAAAATAAAATAAGTAAAAGCCAGTGACATCTGGTCAGCATCGATGTTCTGTGACAGAGCATTTTCTCCTGGGAGGGTTGGCAAGCACATCTCCGCATCCCTGGCCTCCTGGTCCCACCCTTCCAACCCCCAACCTTTGACCTCTTCGAAAAACAAAACAGAAAGTGATGATATGGACCAAAGCACTGTAACCGACGGGGCAGCCGCATCAATGGACAGGGACTTTAGCTCAGATTGAATGATGGGAGAGCGGGTGCCCTCACGCCCTGAGCTTCGGTGGCGGAGCACTGAGGGCAGACCAGCTGGAGCCGCTCAGCCCTGGGTCCCCCACCCTGGGCTGGGGTGTCACCCCACTCCCTACGCCCACACCCTCTTCCTCCTCCTCCTCCCCAGCCACTTACCTTCACTTTTTAGAAAACTAAATAATGTCAAGTGGCTGCACTAATGGTCACTGTGAATCCCCCTGGAATTGTCTTCTTTGCCTGATTTTCCCAAGAGGCTAATGCAGTGGCCAGTGACGGGCCGGTCAAGAGGGTGGCGTCCCTCCTAAGGGGAGCGGGTGCTGGGGGATATTCCTTCTCCCCAGCTGCCTGCTGGCCATCTGGCGGCCGCTGTGGGCTGTGAGCCTGCTCCATGTCTGCAGGGACAGCCCCATGTTCAGAGGGCAGCACACCCTAACACACGAGGACTGGAGGCCCCTGGCTTTGCTCCATTCACTGCTCAGTCTCCCCGAGATGACAGACTTGCCCCGGCGTGTGGAGCCCTCACTGGACTCAGCCTTGAGGCTTCCCAGCGACACAGGTGGGTTGAGGGTCTGTCTGTGGTGCCAGGGGCCGTTTCCGTGGGTCCAGGTGGTTCTGTGTGGCTGGGACGTGAGCCTCCAATGACGGTGCTGACAGTCACAATGACAGCAGCCATCGCGTCGTCTCGACTTACCTTTCGTGACTCACTGAGGCCGATTTTATCCGATAATCTCAGGAAAACCAGGGTCTTCACGTCCTGAAAGCTGAAGAGAGCCGGTCATCGGAGATGCAGGCTTGGAAACACCTGCGAAGGACCCGTCTTCAGGAAGCTTGCTGGTGAACTTTTGGAAGGAAGAACAGGAAAAGGTCATGCACACTTTATGCTTGTGATTGTCTCTATGAAAGAGTAGCTGTTTCACGGAGTGATTTTTTCTGTGATCTGAGCCAAAACATTTGAAAAAACTGTTATATCGAAGAAGAGAAATACAGCTCTGACTTGTACATCGAATGCCATTGAACCTGCTCGGGTGGGTGTGGGCAGTCACCCACCAAGGTAACGGCATGTTATGAGCCTTTAAGCTTAAAGCAGGTGAGAGTGGACCAAGTTCGCATGGGCTTTCGCGAGGCATTATGTTTGCACTTTGCAACCTTTACTTTCTGTTATCGAGTTGTGGTGGGAAGTCTTGATGATGCTGGTCCTCAAACAGAAGAGTTCAACGAGAGGACCCGGGCATCCCGGAGGCCACTTCCAGGTGTGGGAGGGAGGGCGGCAACTGGGCCTGTTTGTTTGTTTGTTTGTTTGTTTATGTACTTGTATTGATTTCAGAGAGGACAGGAGAGGGAGAGAAACACAGAGGGAGGGAGACTCTGCCGGGAGCTCCCCTGGAGCTGGCTGGGTGCCGGCTGGGGTGGGGGGTGGGGGGCTGCACCCTGGGTCCCCGTCCCTGTCCCTGACCCCAGCCTACACACTGTGTTGGCTTGGAGCCATCTCTTAATACTCCCAAGAGGGAAAAACCCTGAACTCTTTGTTGTAAAAAGTACTTTTAAGCCTAAATTGATGACGCCGTGGTGCAGAAAGTGGGAAAACGGAGCCTCAGCCTGGAGTTGGTACCAGCATCCCCGTCACGTGCTGGGTTTCCTCGCGCCTCGTTTTCCCGCGTGCCCAAAGCTGTGATCAGTCTATGAGCCATTCCACACCCTCTATCTCTTCGCCAACACGATCTTGTCAGCAGTTCCACACGCTGCCGTCTTCAGACGCCACCTCTGGACGCTGACGGCTTTGCTCTCAGTGGTTGACCTGGTCAGGAGGGGCCGCCCCTCAATGCTGCTGGGAACCTTCGGCCCCTCAGGGCTGTCCGATTCAGCAAGAACAGGAGAGCCTCAGTCTTCTCTGACCAGAAACCCTTTATTACTTCCCATGAAGCCTGTGTTCATGTTGGCTTTGATATGTGTTACCTCTCTGTGGACCAAAGGCAGATTCAATCGCCAAAGAGGGTTGGACGACCGGTGCACCCATCTCCTTTGATTTAATTCCAGCCCAAATACAGACCCTCATTTTAGCCAATCTGTGCAGGTCCCCATGGCAGCGTCCCCTCCCCAGGTGGTTGGAATCCCGTGCCCCGACTTCCTGTGTTTTCTTGGGGTGCAGTTGCAGGCGGTGGAGCCATGCCCGGGCTTTGGGGTGGTGGAGGGCGGGCAGGAGACTCCCGTCTTCTTCCATCTGCCCCGGGGCCCCAGAGCGACAGGGAGGCGAACCTCGGTGCCCAGAATTTACTGTTTACAAAGTCACGTTAGGGCCCAGAGCTTAGGGGGACGCTTAGAAATTCCCTGAATACTCTCTCTGCCCCAAAGCCCTGAGAAAGCTGGATCCATGGAGACCGTCGCTGGCCCCTGAGAGCCCTGTGTGCCGTCCTGTGCTCACACGAGTCCTCGAAGACCCGCCCCTGCCTGCCTTCCAGGCAGACCCGTGGCTCCTCAGGGAAAACACCTCGGCGGGGCAGGCAGCGGGCCCCACGCACCTGTCTGACGGGCAGTTCATGCCCTGGCCACTGGGTCCACGGTCTCGGCCAGGTGTGGACTTTGCCAGGTTCAGACAAGATGCCTAGAGATTCTTTCTTTCTCTTTCTTTTCTTTTTTTCTTTTTTTGTAAGTAAAAGAGTTTCAACTGTAGCTGTGTCTCAGGAAGCACAGGGAATGCGTTCCACATCCCTACGAAGCAGGTGCTTCGCTCTTAAAGCCGTGGGCCCAGGCAGGAGGAACGGCTTCTCCCGAGGAAGCCCTATCAACGCGATGGGGTGGAATGACCGGCCACTTCCCCGGGGGCGGCCAGTTTCCCACAGCAGGGCCAGGCCCTGGGAGCCTGAAACCACTTTGGTTTTGTGATGTTCACGTGGTTCAAGGGCTTCACTTCTCTTAGGTCGTGGGCCTGGGCCCCGAGAGCCAGCCTTGCAGGCCAGTGGGGGCAGCGGGCCCTGCCCTTCGCAGCTCTTCTCGCCGGGTCCCCTTCATGAAGCTCCTAGATTCTCTGAGCCTCAGTTTCCCCATCTCAAGAAGGGGTGACAGTCCTCGTCCGCCGTGAATTTCAGTGCAACATACACACGCCACATGTTCAGTAGAAACACACAGTAGGATTCCAGCCGCTTCCTTTCTTCCATCCAGAAACAAGAGCGCCCCAGGCACACCTTCCACCCGGCCTTCGAGGCTCAGGCCTGACCCGCATGGTGAGTGAGCCCCCAGCACAGTGCGGACGCCCGGACACCCCGACAGGGACGCTCTCGCTTCTGCGGCGCTCGGTGGGCCAGTCCTTTTAGGCAGCGAGTGGGCAGGGACGGCCTGGCTGTGTGGCCAGGTGAGCAGCTCTTGGAGGCGCGAGCATCTCGGGACATTGGGGTGTTTTACGACGGGGCCAGGCTCCTGCAGACGCCTGTGTGCCCACTCAGCCGGGGAGCAGGCCTGACAACAGCAGGCGGCTTGGGATGGAGGGGGCCAGGAGGCTGCGGTCGAGTTATTGATTTTAAGCTGCTAATTAACCAAAGACTCAGAGAGGACTTTGGACCCCCCCACCCCCGCCCCCCACTTCCTGCCTGAGATTCAGGGGAAAGACCTGCCCTGGACCCCACCTGGGCAGCCTCGTTTGGATTGAGTGGTGGGTGGGAGGGCGGCAACTGGGCCTGTTTATTTATTTATATACTTTTATTGATTTCAGAGAGGACGGGAGAGGGAGACAGACATCAATGATGAGAGAGAATCATCGATCGGCTTCCTCCTGCACGC
The DNA here is from genome assembly GCF_028538775.1 of Myotis yumanensis. Taxonomy (NCBI): domain Eukaryota; kingdom Metazoa; phylum Chordata; class Mammalia; order Chiroptera; family Vespertilionidae; genus Myotis; species Myotis yumanensis. The sequence goes on from NW_027223757.1 coordinate 164,781, forward strand.
CCCCACTGGGGTTGGAGCCCGAAACCTAAGCATGTGCCCTGATTGGGAATCGAACTGTGGTCTCCTGCTCCCTAGGGTGAAGCTCAGTCCTTGAGCCATGAGGCCGGGCTGAATGGGCCTGGACACGAGGTACCTGGTCCCATCCTTTCCGAGTCGCCCTCAGGGACCTCTGCCACGTGTCCCGTTTTTCCTCGGCTCCGTGAGTCTCCCTCTCACTCCTGGTCCCTGGCTCTTCTGTCCAGAATGCCTCCCAGCTAACGCTGCCCCAGCCCTCGGAGTTGTCACGCTCCTGGGACGTCCCCAGGGGCGTGTGTTAAAATGAGGGCTTCTCCCGAGAATCAGCCTCGTAACTCAGAAGGGGGAGGACATGGGTTACTTTTAGCCCCAGGAAGGTGGTGGGTCCCACACTGGCCGACAGGGCACAGGCTGCCGGCAGCCTTTTGTTCCCCAGACGCTCAGGGGCCACGTGAGGGTGGCGTGGAGCTCTAGGCGTGGCACTCGGGAGCTCAGACGATAGTCTCTGTGTGGCTGCAAAGAACCCAGAAAAGAAGTTCTGTTTGGTTTGGTCACGTGTTGGCGGGAGGTTGCATTTTGCCACGCGTGGTGAGCGGACCGGCCTGTGCGACGGGCCCTTCTCGCCCTGACTCGGAGCGGCACTTTGGTTTCTGTTGAGCGAAGTCACCACCAACAAGCGCGTCACGGTCGACTGCTGGCCACCAGGGTCCTCAGGGCATTTGAAGGTGCCTTTAGGGAAGGTGTGGGCAGGGAGGGCCAGGGGGAGGGCGAGGTGATGCTTGCACACCTGTTTCCATAAAGGAAAACACAGGAGAAGGAAGAAAGATGGGGGTGGGGGGAGGGAAGATGGAGGGGCAGTGGCCTCACTGCTAATCGCTCTCTCTCACGCCTGGGCGGGTGGTGCTGGGGGCCAGGATGTTGGTGAATGGGACTAGCGGTTCTAGAATAGAATAGATCTCACAATGATGACGTCCGTTTGTCTTTCTTCAACGTGTGTAAAGTGCACACAGGATCGTATCAGGCCGGTGCTCCTGACGTGCAGGTGAGGGGGTGACAGGAGCTACTGTCCCGCTCGGGGGAGCTGAGGGTGCGTGAGTGCCAGTCGGTGGGCTCTCACCTGGGAGCTTGTCCCGCTGGGTGCGATCCCTGTCGTGCCCGGGGGGAGGGCACCCCTCCAGGTCCCCCGTCACACCTGGCGGAGGGCAGGCTTCCCTCTCAGGGGCCAGCAGCTTGTCCAGGTGCCCGCTGGGCCCGCAGAGGGAAGGGCTCCGGCAGGAAGCCCAGGTTCTCTCCCGAAGGCGCTCAGCGTGGAGGCCGGACCCCGGGCGCCGCAGCCTCGGAAAGTTGAGGGCAGGGGCTGGACCGCGTCTGAAGGGGTCTCGTCGATTCCGCAGGCAGCACCTCTTATTGGGAAAGGCTGTGCCTGTGGCCTTTGGTGGGTAAATGTCACCGAAGTGAACGGGCCCCTTCCGATGACCCCCACTGACTGGGGCCTCAGCAGGGCGGTCTAGGGGCGCCCCCCTCACTCAGCCTCGGGACACCCCGCTGAGGGGCCTCTGCTGTGGTCTGGGTCCTTCCGGTTCAGACGCTGACCCTCTTGGTCATGAGCTGTGCCCTCTCTGGCTGGGCAGCATCCACGTGTGTGAAGGAGAGCAAGTGTCTTAGGGCCCCCCCGCCCCCCACCCTCTATTCACAATGACCTCCTGGCAGGGGGTCAGGTAGAGACTCAACTTTCAGATAAACCACCCATTTCTCTCCTGTCAGTGTGTCCTGCTATGATGACACGTTCATGGTTTACCCTAAATTCTAATGTAGTTGGAGGGCCTGTAGTCGGCTGCTTCTGGCCAGGACACCCCGCCTGCCGTTGAGCCCAGGGCCCGGGAGGGTGCAGGGTGGGGGTGGGGCCCTGTGACAGGTGACAGAGCGCACAGCTCGAGGGGCTGGGTCTGATTTATAGCGACACAAGGTGAGGTATTTTAGGAGCCGGCACCGGCCCGGGCTTAGTTCGAGCCTCAGAAGTGTCTTCTCTCCGAAACAGCTGATCTATTTCTAGGGAGTGAGGCCGTCCCTCCGTCCGTCTGTGCTTTTAAGGGACTCAAAGCCCTGGCAGTGGCCAGAGCTCATTTCTGGCGAATAATTGGAGGTCTGGGAGGCTGCCGGCCGCGCTGGGTCCGGTCAGGCCATAGCCGGGCCTCTCCGGGGACGTGGGCACACGAGGCCCGTCCCTCCCGGGGGGCGGGGGGGGGGGGCGGGAGCCTTGCTCTCAGTCCCAGGGACTCGGGTTCCTGCCTTGGTCTCCAACAGCAGCTTCCAGAGAGACATGAACTGTAATTATGATCACGAATGTGGCATTTACGAGCAGAGCACTTTCGATATGCAAATGAGTTCCATCCTCACAGCAAACAAGGAGGGTTTCGCACAGCAGACAACGAGGACACAAGGTTAGGAATCTGTCCAGACACGTGGCAGGGATAGCAGCTCCAGGCTCAGCCAGCAGTGACTTCCTGTCCCAGAGCAGGGACAAGGACAGAGACAGAGAGATGGAGAGAGACAGAGACAGAGACAGAGAGACAGAGAGACAGAGAGACAGAGACAGAGAGAGACAGAGACAGAGAGATGGAGAGAGACAGAGACAGAGACAGAGAGACAGAGAGACAGAGACAGAGAGAGACAGAGACAGAGAGATGGAGAGAGACAGAGACAGAGAGAGACTGACAGTTGAGAAGGAAGCTCCACCCAGAACCCTGCAGGGCTCACAGCTGTTGCCTCCCAGGGGGAACCTGGGGTCGGGGGTCACAGTGGAGCCCCCAAAGCGCTCATCCCAGCCCTCAGCTGTGGGGACCTCATGTGAGAGCCCTGCCCAGCCGGACACCCACCTCTGCTGGTCCTTCCCCGGAGGGACCCTCCCACCGTCCCTCCTCCTGAGCCCCTCGGCTCAGGTGCCTGCACTGCAGGAGGCTCAGGGGGTCCGGCCGCCTGGATCCCCACTCACTCCCCCCTCGCTCGCCCCACGCCTCCTCTGCCTGTGGTTTAGAACGTGCTGTGGAGGGGTCTGTGGGGAAAGCCTGAGACTGTTCATCTGAGGCTCATGTGGTTCAAACCCACCGGACCCTCTGGGTCTTCGTTGGCCCTGAGGTGTGGGTGGGGGCTGGTTCCTGCCACTTGGAGGAGGGAAGCCCAGCACCAGGCGGTCCCACCTCGGCCTGGCAGCTCGGGGCTGAGACGGGGATGCCGGCTCCCCGTGGGGCCTGCTTCACTGGTTTTGCGTTTTCTCTCCAGGGTTCGCTCGAGGCTGCTGAGCGAACGCCTTGCACAGTGACCCCTCAAACGGGGCTCTGCTGGACGCCCAGGCCACCTCAGGTGGGTCAGCTCCGTCCTCCTCCTGTGAGGAAGGCGGCCACTGCGAAAGCTCAACCTGGGACCTGGTGCCGGGCACCGGCCCGGCCTCTGGGGAGGCGTGTGAGGGTGATGACGGGCAGGGTGACCCTCGGTGCCCCTGCCCTGGATCCTGGGATCTGGGGGAGGCGTGCGCCGTGCACCCACCTCAGGCCCACCCAAACGGTGTCTCTCTGCTCACAGGGCCCAAGACCCGGTCCCTCCACGTTCCTCCCGGTCCCTGTGAACACGGACGGAGGTGACGCACGGCCTCTCCCCAGGGACCGAAACCTCCCGGACCGATCCTGAGTTTTACGCGGCAATGAAACGCTAATCGGGCCGGGACGCTTGTAATTAACAGCAGGGTAATGGGTGGTCACATAAATCGGTCAGCGAGGCAAACAACCAAACCTATAAAACCTGGTTTCCCACGGCACACCCGTCAGGAAAACAGCCCTTTCACCCGCTGGGCACCCGAGGGCCACCTGGGGCGGGGCTCCCCGGGGGCCTGGCTGGCCACTTAGAGGGGGAGCCACATGGGAGGACATGCCAAGGCCACGGGAGGGGCCCTCAGGCCCTCGCTGCATCCTCTCCATCTCACACCAAGAAAGGGTGACATACCCGTTCCTTTTCCCAGGACACGCTAAGTTTTTAACACCCTGAGCGACCCAGTGCATACCCTGCATTTCGTCGATTTACCGCCCACCTTCCCCGGCAGCAGAGGCCGTGGGTGAGCTCCGGGCGGACGACCTGCCCCTGCCCGGGCCCCGCCCTCCAGGGTGTCTCTTGTCTGTGACCCGGCAGCCGCCCTGCCTCCCAGGCTCTGGCAGGCGTGGGAAACACGTTGACTGCTCATGTATACTAGCTCCTCAGTGGGCACCCACTAAAGGTCCACCTCTCTTTAAAAATTGCCAATTATTTACAAATTAAAAATGCCCAGAATGACCGAGCTGATTGATACTCAATACTGTCTGGCTTAGGAGCATTCGAGGTGGTTTAATTCAATGCCATCTTCCACTCAGTACGTATTCTTTCAAACCCGGTCCCACCCTGACCCCCAGTGAGCACATGGCCTTGGGCCTTTCAGCTAAAAACGAAGCCGCCACGGGAACGCGGGGCAGGGCCTGACCCTCCTGCTGCTGGTGTCCGGGGAGCGGGTGCAGAGCCCACACCCACCCACAGGGCGGGGCGCCTCAGGGAGGCTGCTGGAGGTGTGGGGTGGGACCCCGAGGGCCTGCGCCCGGAGAGGCAGCTGCAGGATGGAGGACTGCGTCGCATTAGAGGCAGCCTGGGAGGAAGGGCGAGCCCCTTGGTGTCCCCACAGAAGCCCTTTCGGGGCTCAGGGTCAAGAAAAGGTGACGGTTGGGGACACTGCTCTCCAGGCGACACCTGGCCAGCAGAAGGTGTTCGAGGACTAGAGGCGTCAGCAGCAGGGCTCTCACATCCTACCTCAGCCGATGGGGAGCAGGGGAAGAGCAGCGCGTCCTTGACGGTGTTAAGATCAAAAGGGAGCGGGAGAGGAGGAAGCTGCAGTCAGAAAGCGTGTGTTGGGGGGGGGGGGGGCGGGTGAGGAGGCAGGTGCTGTCTGACCGCTCAGGGGTCGCGCCACCACCGTCCTCCTAGACTCTTCAGGCGCGGCCCCTCCCTCCCAATCTGCCGCCCGGCAGGGCTGAATTGGTGTTGGACGTGCAGGCAAAGGGTTAATGACAGAGCCCAGCCTCGTGGTATCGGGATCGCAGACAGCCAGCAGCCGGGCAGGAGGCACCGTGGGAACCGGTGGCGGACAATGGCCGGATTGACAGTGCACAGGGAAGGCCACCTTTGGGAGAAACCGTATCCCCCCGCGTGCGGGAAAGTGAGAAATAGTAGCAGATGCTGCAGGACCCGGAGCAACAGATGCCTTCTGGCCGCTCCCCAGCCAGCCTGTGCCCCCGCCCCCGGGGTGGGGGCTGCCGCAAACACAAATATTGCGGAGGAATTAACAGCAGCAGATGGTGGCAGCATGATTCGATGAGCTCGGGGTCAGGTACGGCTGCATGTGGTGGCAGCATTCATCACCCCTCCCCAGGCCCACGGGGGCGGGGCCTCCCTCACGGCCCTCTCCGCCCAGACCCCACATCAGCCTCAGCAGCCTCAGCAGCCTCGGCAGTTTCCCAAGAACATATGTGGGAGGGTTTGTTAATTCGATTTGTGTCTAAACATGTGATGGTGGCCAGTTCCTCAAGGGCCTTCTAAAGGCCCTGCGTGTTCGGGTGGGGAAGTCAGCTATGCCCTCTGGTGTGGCCTCGGCTGTTTCATCCTGAGACAAGGTTTGTCCCCCGTCTGCTCTGAGCCCAGGGGTGTTGGCCCTTCCACCTCCGGCCTTGGCAAAGGTGCTCAGTGAGTTTCCACGTTGACGTCGTCCTGGGTGCTCAGAAGGAAACTGGTGGACACTGGGTTCCTGGCAGAGGACCGGCGTGGCCTCCGTGGCCTCTGGGAGTGGAAATTCCACGTTGGTGGCTTCTCAGGGCCCTTCCTGTTTCCTTGCGTGTGACTCCCGGGAACACCTGGCTGCACGTGGTGGGCGTGTTTGCCATGGACCAGGGGTCCCTGAGAGCTGTACACGGCTGTGTACGTGTGTGCCCGCCCTGTGTGTGGTCTCGGAAAAGACAACCTGGATGGCAATGCTTCCGGAAGCGAGCAGGGAGTGGCGGTGTCCGCACGGTGCCCCTCTCAGGCCCGTGGGCTTCTTTTCTGGGCGCAGAGGCGGCTTTGGCCTCCCCACCCCCGAGCCTGGGGGCAGAGCAGGGGTGATGGGAAGAGTTTGACATCTTTGATCTTAAAGAAAAAGTTTCTCTCTTGTGGAAGGAAATCTAGGTATGATTTTTATACCTAAAAATAAAGTGCATTGGTTGTCCAATTCAAAAGCAAAGCTGCTTGTTTCTAGAAAACCTGGAAAAAGCAGGGAAATAAATTCCCGTTTCCCACCTGCAGCCCCACATGCTGCTTTGGGCGTGTCCTTCCCGGTTCTTCCCCACGCACAGACGGTTATAGACCTGCATCCTGTACAACGTTATGTCTTCGTCTTTCGTTCTGTTACGACGCGAGCATTTCTCTGCCCTTCGCTCACTGTCTTGCTAAGGAATCTTCCATCGGCTCAGAGGATGGCTTTTGAACACTTTCTTCTTTTTAATACCTGAACATTTAAAACAGTAAAACTCTTACTAATAATTCTGGCATAAACTTGTTTTGAAATTTCTCTTTCTGGAGCTCGGTTTATTTCCTGAGGCTAATTTCCTAGGAGTAGGAAAATGGGGCGATGCAGGGGCATGAGGGATAGAGCTGTGCTCCCCACACGGGTTCAGACCGCTGCCCGGGTTTCTGCCTCAGCGGGCGGTGAGGGACTCCTCCAGGGAACTAGTTACTGTCCTGTGTCCTTGGGCCCCAGCTGCTCCCCCAGGCCCGGCTCCGGCTCGTCTATACCACACACCTGGTCGGGGACCCGGCGTTATCTAGAGGCTCTGAGGGGAGTGAACTCACTTTTCCAAACGTGATTTTGTTTTGTTGTTGTGAGTCCTCACTTGGGGATGTTTTTCCATTGATGTTTAGGGAGAATGGAAGGGAGGGGGAGAGACAGAGAAACATCGATGTGAGAGAGACTCATTGGTTGGTTGCCTCCCGCGTGCACCCCAACCCGGGCTGGGGAGGAGCCTGCAACTGAGGTACGTGCCCTCGACCAGACTCAAACCCGGATCCTTCAGTCCGAAGGCTGATGCTCTATCCACTGAGCCACACCAGCCAGGGCCCAAACATGATTTGAAGGGTCATCCGAGAAGCCTTAATGATGGCGGCACGTTTATTTTCCCGGGGCTGCTGGCAGAGTAGAAGCAGGGCATTGATGCTTTATGTAAATCTCCAGCCCCTTTTCACGCGCCCTATAGGAAGCGTCTTTGTTTTAGTTTTCCCTGTCAAGGGGCCAATTAATTCAGACTTCCGTGCACAGGCCCAGCTGTCACGTCCCTGCTGCTGAAAGGATCCCCCAGCAGCCCGGCCTGGGAGCCTGTGAATGGGAGCTAATCGGAGGGTGCAGGGCGACTCCCGCCCGGACCTGGTGTTCACACCTTTTGTGTGGAGCAGCCGAGCCCTCACCTATCTGAGGAATTTTTCAATTAACATTTCTTTTCCTCACGAGAGGCCGGGGCCTTTGGTTCTCCACAAAGGCCGCCGTCCTAGCCTCTAACAAGGTGCCGGGCAGCCCTTCCTGCTGGAGCCTATTATTCGGCATTGACGAGGCCGGGCAGCCCTCCCCTAATCAATAGCCGATCAGGCACAGCGGGGAGGAACTGCTGCTTTACATCCGTTCCTCTTCAAACGAAACGCTCGCCTTTGAGTAAGAAAGCCTGGGCTGAATGTCACACCCAGCTAATTGGCAGTGTTTCAAAAGGGAAGGGAGAAAAGAAACGGAGGACAGACAGCCCAGCCCCGCGTCCAGACGGTCCTGAGGCATCTCCTGCTCTTGCAGAATCTCGTGTTTTATCCCAAATGTACATTTTCCTGCCACAGGTCTTTCTCGAATGCTTTACTAACTGATTAAATATTTTAATGGTGGTCAGCGCGTCGAATAAAATCCCGTCACATTACATTTCTGATAGATTTCAAACTCATCTCTCAGACTCTCGTGGCTGCAAAGATTTCATAACAGCAGCTAGTGAGGGTGAGTGACAGTGAAGAATTGAACTAATTTTGTTGAAAAATTTGTTGAATTCCTTTGAAGGGATTTTGAAGTTCAGCCCTCAGGATCGTTGGCCAGTCCTATAACCTTTAAAACCACAGAATAAGCAGAACAACAAAGGGAAAAAACACGGCAGGGAAATCGATGACCCTGTCCGAGTAAAGGGACCGAGCAGCATGGACGCCAGGGGCCCAGGAACGTGGACGCCAGGGGCCCAGGAACGTGGACGCCAGGGGCCCAGGAACGTGGACGCCAGGAGCCCAGGAACGTGGACGCCAAGGGCCCAGGAACGTGGATGCCAGGAGCCCAGGAACGTGGATGCCAGGAGCCCAGGAACGTGGACGCCAGGAGCCCAGGAACGTGGATGCCAGGAGCCCAGGAACGTGGATGCCAGGAGCCCAGCAACGTGGATGCCAGGAGCCCAGGAACGTGGATGCCAGGAGCCCAGCAACGTGGATGCCAGGAGCCCAGCAACGTGGATGCCAGGAGCCCAGGAACGTGGATGCCAGGAGCCCAGCAACGTGGATGCCAGGAGCCCAGGAACGTGGATGCCAGGGGCCCAGGAACGTGGACGCCAGGGGCCCAGGAATGTGGATGCCAGGGGCCCAGGAACGTAGACGCCAGGGGCCCAGGAACGTGGACACCAGGGGCCCAGGAACGTGGACGCCAGGGGCCCAGGAACGTGGACACCAGGGGCCCAGGAACGTGGACACCAGGGGCCCAGGAACGTGGACACCAGGGGCCCAGGAACGTGGACACCAGGGGCCCAGGAATGTGGATGCCAGGAGCCCAGGAACGTGGATGCCAGGGGCCCAGGAACGTGGATGCCAGGAGCCCAGCAACGTGGATGCCAGGAGCCCAGGAACGTGGACGCCGGGGCAGGACTGCTCGCTCCAGGGAAACTGTGTGCCCAGAGCCAGAGCAGAGACGACACGAAGGAAGAGCCAGCCGCCATGGGAGAAAGAAGCAAAGTTTGATGTTAAAATGTAGGCATTTCTTTGCACTCATGATCTGGTCTCTAAGAAAATAAAACACGGCAAACAGCCAACTTGATTTGTAGATTGTCTAACGAGCAGCGAGCTTCCTGCCCTCGGAAGCTTGGGGGCATCCGTTTCTCTTGGACACGAGATGACTTCCTATGTTTGAAGCAAGTGCATCACACGTTGACTGTGAGTGAAAGAGGCCTGAGTTCAGATCACTGTGCCCTCAAGACCCCACGGACGGCCTGGCCGGGCGGTTCAGGTGGTTAGAGACAGCACTGATTCCCGGTCAGAGCACATGCCTGGATTTTGGGTTCGATCCCAGTCAGGGCGAGTACAGGAAGCAACCGATGGATGTTTCTCACGTCAATGTTTCTCTCTCTTTCCCTTCCTCTCTCTCTCTCTCAAATCAATTAAAGAAACAACAACCATATCCTTGGGTGAGGATAAAAGAAATTGCAAAAAAAAAAGATCCCGAGGGCCAGTCGGTTTCGGAGCAGTCAGAGCCTGGGGTTGGCGGGCGAGGTCTCTGTCTTCCCACAGCTCGCACCTCGGCTGTTCCTGCCACCACGTCCGAGGTGCTGACTCCATGTGAGCACATGGCTGCTCCAGCCTCCCACATGCCTCCCCTTAGTTCATCCCAGGCTCAGGCGTGGGAGCTCGTCGGCAGGTAGGATGGCGTCAGGTGGTCTGTGGAGTCGGTGGGTCTGGCGGTGAACCGGGCACGTGACGTGGAGTAAAGGCCTGAACATATCCCGGCAGCTGTCCGCTCACTCGCCTCCTTCCTCTCACTCACAACCAGGCCTTTTGTGAGCATAACCTATGTCTGCGGTGACTCATCGTCCACCTCTGTTCCACGTCCTGTGCCCACCCTTTAGGTCACAGGTCCACCCTCCACCTTTGCTGAGGGCGGACGCTGAGCTCACCCGATCGCCAGGGGCTCCTCAGGGGCTGTGAGTGGGAGCCACGGGCGCAGTGTGCTGGGTTTCCCAGGTGCTTCTTCTACAGGCAAAGCCACCCACCTAGTCCCTGCTGTCACCCAGGCCCAGGCGGCCCAAATGGAAGGGTGCAGGCTCCTGTGCGGAGCTGAGATAGGATCTGGCACCAGGAGTGCCTGCACCCCAGGATCAGCAAAGGGCCAACACGTACACATCACACACACGTATGCTCACACATGCAAACACTCACACACGCACACTCACACGCACGCACATTCACACACACGCACACATGCATACAAATGCACACTCACATCTACACAGCACACAATTACATACACAACCCTACACATGAACACACGTGCACACACACGCACATACTCACACTCACATGCTCATACTCATGCTCACACTCACATGCACACACACGCATACACTCACACATGGGCAGCACAGAGCCGGGTAGGTGCAGCCCCCTGGGGCCACCAGCTGCAGGGGTCATGTTACAGCCTCGAGTGCTGGTGCTTCGTCAGATGCTACCTGCCTCGCCGGTGGCTCCTGCTGTCCTTCTCCCTCAGCCTTTGGGTCTGAGACAGACAAGGGCAGAGCCCTGATGCTCTCCTGGGCGCCCTTCCTCCTGCAGGCCATGGAGGCCGGTGTGGACGCACATCCTCCCCGTGGCTGTGGTCACGAGAAGCGGGCGGCTGCTGGCCCCGGCTCAGCACTTCCGGAGCCACGGCAGAGGGGCAGGGCCACACGGAGGGCCTGCGGGCAGGTGTGTGGCTCTTGGACAGAATTCGCTGTGAATGAGCGAGAGGAGCGGCAGCGCCCTCTGTGTCCTGGCCCTGCCTGCCCACTCGGAGGGACTTGCTTATTCCCAGCTTTTACGCGTGTGGGTCTGGATGCTTCATTTCTGGTAAATGCATGGAGTGGACATGTTGGAAATAAACCAGAAAGTGCACCAAGAATCATGGGTGTGGTGGGGGGTGTGGCACCAGTCTGGGCGGGGCTCACGCGCATCCTGCACTAGCAGGTGGTGAGCCGTGTCGATCCCACTCTCTATTTCCAGTTTGGGGGGCTCCTCTCTTCCCTCTTTCCCCTGGTTACTTTCATGTAACATTTCCTGGACCATCCCTTGCTTCTCTCTCTCTTGTCTTTGAAGAATGTTTCTTGTCTTTCTCCTTCCTGAACTCAAGGTGGCCATTGGCATGCCTCTCTTTTGATTCTCCCACTCCCCTGCAAGCCTGGTGCACGTGTGTGCGCACACGGGTGCACACATGTACGTGTCCCGGTGCTTTCAGCTCCCTCTCTGTCCGAGATCAGAGCAGATGTTGGGATGGGTTAACCCAGACTTCCCTGGGGCTGTGTCATCCTGGCAGCAGCTCGAGCCGCCAGCCAGGTGGCCGAGGTCCCCGGCAGCGGCGGCATTGCTGAGGTCCTGCCCTGGAAACTGGCCGTGTGGCTCCCCCGCAGCCTCCCCGAGAGAGTGCCAGCCCAGCACCCTCTGGACACGACAAGGCCACCCTGGGAGTCCCCACCACACAGGGACCCTGGGTGCTGAGGGCTGGGGTCCCGCCCAGGGCTGCCCTGAGAGCTGGGCCCAGTGGTGCGGAGCAGCTGGCAGATGCCTGAGCTCCCCGCATCCCTCCCGCAGGGCCTGGGCCGAGCCAGACCATTAGTGCCATGTTTATGCATGAGCGGTGCCGCAGCCGCCTCTCAGCCTGAATGCCTCCCACGTGAACTCCCTGCTGGTGGCAGCGTAGGAATGTGGGACGCGGAGCTGGTGGCGCGTCCTCCCCCCTCCCCCCGTGGACATGGGACGTGTTGCCTAACCCCCCCCACCATGTTTCCTGAGGGTGGAGGAGGGGCTCAGAGCTTCTTGGAAAGGGGTTTGCCTCGCTCTCTCGTCCCCGAAGGTGAGACCGAACTCAGTTCCCAACTCTGCCCACATTTGCCTCTTCGCTGGAAATGCCACCGGGATTGTTGAAAAGCTTTGTGATGTGTAGACCTGCTGGGTGTGTGGGGGTTAGTTCCAGGGAGAGAGTGACCGACACCCTGGCTGCGGGGGTGGGGGTGGGGGTGGGGGAGGCAGAGGCAATTCCCCAGGGAGCGGACATTCAGCAGCCGACCCGGGACAGTCCTGACCGCCAGGGTGCTGGGCGCCAGACAGGGACGCCGCTCCATTGTAGCTCCCAGGGCTGCCCGGCAGCGGGCAGAACGCAGGGCATGGCCAGGACAGGTGCCAAGGCTCCCGTGTGAGGGCTGTTGGGAGAAAGTCCCCTACACGGCGAAAGGACAAGAAACCCTGTTGGAAAACACCAACCAGGGGCATGAGGCGCCTCCCTGGACATGCAACACGGGGACTCTGTCTCACGACTTTACTGAACACGCCTTACATCCACGTGTGTTCTCACCTGTGCTGAACAAACCCACAGACCATGCTTAGTGTGAGACCAGCGTTCTGGGGGCCGCAGGGCCGCCTTGCAAAGGAGCTGCTCCCCAGATCCCTCTGCCTGGCGTGTCTACGGGGAGCATGAGCCGGTCCCACGAACATGCCTGCCAACTCATGCCAGGGCCTCGCACACGGCAGGTAGGCCCCGGGGGTGGGAGCTCGTGCAGAGAGGGCCACATCGGAACCTGGTTTAGAGATGCTGACTCATCGCGGCCGCCTCTCCGCTGAGGAGTCCAGCGACGGCCCGGGAGGCTGGCGGCTCAGGAGGCTGGCGGTCCAGGAGCCCACGGCCGGGTGACCTGTGATGGCGGTGAAACGGCTCTCATTTCCCTCGTGTGCGAGGGAGGCGCTGGCCCAGGTGACCTCGGAGGCCTCGGAGCCCTCGACAGCACACGTCTGAGGACAGTGGAAGGAGCACCAGGACGTGACCCACGTGGGAAGACCTGGTCCTGCGTCCTGGTCCGTGGCGGCGGCTGGAGGAAAGGACACCCACGCTCTGTGGAAACATGATAACAGGTGAAAAAAACACCACGATCAAGTCCACGTTCACGGAGGCAAGGACGGCATGTCACGTGCATCTAACTTCAGCGGCGTCCTCCGTCGGGGGCGTAGGCAGAGCCAAGCCCCCGCCCTCCCATCTGCACCCAGCAGCCCAGGGCCCTGCTTCCAGCTGTGCCGGCTCCGGAGGCCATGGATGTGGAGACCAGGAAGACGGGGCGGCGCCCCAGGGCGGAGTGCACCCGGCACGTTTCAGACCAGGTGACCGCCCTGTGCACCTGGGGGAGGGAGGGGCTTGTGCGTGAGGAGCTGTTGCAGGCGAGGCCTCCTTCCGAGTGTGTTGACTTTGGAGCGCGCCGTGCAGGCCGCACCGTGCCTGTGCCCTCGGCCCTGCCCCGCAGACGGCATTCCTGTGGGCTGGCAGCTCCCCAGGCCCGAGTGGCAGCTGCCATCCCAGCCCACAGCTCTGAGCATGCACACCTGAGACCGCGAGCTCCCCACGGACGGCAAGCCCCCCTCGGGGCAGGCCCGTCCCTCCCGGCACCTGGGAATGGCTCCTCCAAGCCTGGGGTGCAGAGCGTATCCCCCTCATTTGAAGAGGGGGTGCCGGGCTCCTGGTTGGGGTCGTGCTCTGTGGCCCAGGGACTTCCCTCTCTGAGTCATGGCCTCTCGCCGCCTGCCGGGGAGCAGATGGGACGTGTGCTGAGCCGCAGGCGTGGGCTCAGGCTGTGACAGGCCGGGAGAGTGGATTCCTGAGCTGTGTACCTTCACGGGGAACAGCCCGCCTCCAGCGGGGCAGGAATTTGGGGCTGCAGGCCAGGCCCAGGAATGCGGGGCAGGGGGAGAAGGGACGATCGGCAGGGCCAGACGCCTACCCAGCGCAGGCGTGGACTTGTGTGGGCCCTGACCCCGGTGCCCAGAGCCTCCAGTGACCCGAGACAAGGGGGGCCTGCCTGCCCACGCGCCGGCAGCTTCCGACCTGCTGCTTCAGCGGGGGCGGGGTGGGCACCAGGTTCTCCCCGGGGAGGGGAGGGCAGCTCAGAGGGGCCTGGGCGGGAGGAGGGGCAGCGTGGGGGTCCACGCCTCAGGTCCTGCAGGGGCCATGCAGAGGACAGCCCAGGACACGCTCCGGGGCACCAGCCGGCCACCGCCTGGACCCGCCCTGGGCCCTGACTCCTGCCCATCCCAAGCAGAAATGTTAGAAATCCCACATCACCTTCGGGGTCTCCAGCTGGAAAACGGGGACCATGTGGAGCACCTGGCTTCCAATGACCATGAGTTTGTGGCAGCAAAGTCTTGTGACCCCGTCTGGGATGGGGTGGGAAGGCCCACCTTTTATCAGGTGGAGGGAGTGACCCCATGAGACAGTCACAGGGTCGCGTGGAGGCCGTCCCTCCCCTGGGACCCTGTGAGGGGTCACGTGGATGACGCGGGCCAAGGGTGAAGGTGTGAGAGCCCAGCTGGCACTGCCCGTGTGGGCGCAGGGACAGGGATGGCTCCTGCAGGGCCTGGTAAGTAGGCACATGGCCCTGGCACTGCCCTCGAGACCTAGCGAGGCGTCACTGAACAGTGTCTGCTTCCGACCATGAATCCGTTTGAATCAGGGTCCACACAGGAAGGGATTGCTCACCGGGTTCTGAGGGGATGGGGTGCAGGCTGCGCAGTGACCTCGAAGGGCTGTGGGCGGGGCCGAGGGCTGTGGGCGGGCGGCAGAGAGGAGGAGGAGGCTGCTGCTCGAAGGCAAGTCCATGGCCCACGGGCGGCACCAGCCCAGCGGTCACACGCCCTGAGCCCCGTGCCTGGTATCGTCACTGCTTCCTGAGCCCCTGGAGTTTGTTTTCTGAGGACGGGGGTGGGGTCAGCGGAAGAGGTCACTCTCTTCCCTGTGACTGTCCTCCCGGTGCTGGACAGGACGAAGGGACGGTGGGGGACACGGTTCCGGCCGCCCTGTCCTGCATGTGTGGCTTCTGTGACCGCTCTCCCCAGTCTCTACTGAATGATGTGTCCAGTCCCCTGGGAGCGAGACAACCAGACAATTACTTACAAAAATGCAAAGTAAACGGAACCAGTGACGAGAGCCCGTGATGCCAGGGCCCTGCAGGAGCCAGAGAGCTGCCCGCGGGAGCTGGGCTGTGAGGAGTGCGGGCTCCCAGGAGGAGAGGAGCCAGGGACACTCTGGGCAGAGGGAAGAGAGGTGCAAAGGCCCTGGGGCAGGGAGCAACCACCAGGAGGGTGGACAGTGGGTGGCTGTGGCCCTGCACCTGTGCTGGCGGGTTCGCCCCTCTCGGATCACCCGGCCCTGCGGGAAGGTCTGTGACTCATTCTCGATGGTCCGGTCTAGGATCTGGGCTCCGAACCTCCGAGTTCTATGCTCCCGGCGATTCCAGATCTGAGCTCTGGACCCCCACCCACCAGGGCCCCACGGGCCTCACGTCTATTCTGACCGCCGTGCCAGGCTCCTTGTCCGAGATGACAGGCTTTGAGATTCAGAGCGGGAAGGACATTCCCCAGAATCACTGACCTCCAGGGAGTAAAGTAAAGGCAGGGCAGGTGCCAGCGGCGGGTCTGAGATGACAGCGATCCCTGCTCCACACATGTCTGCCTCCCACAGCCGCCAAGCACCCATGTCCTGGCGGCCGCCGCGTGTCACGTTGGCTCCTGTGCCGTGTTCCGAAGGCAGATGGCCAGAGCCGACACAGCCGTGCACAGCGGTCACTCCTGAGGACGGCACACGGCAGACCCTTCGTGAGACCGAGGCTCACGTGCTTGGGGGGGGCGTGCGGCGCACCCCGCAGCGGCTCATACGCTGTTTACTGTGGGCGCCTGTCGGGGCTCCCCACAGCGCCCGAGTACTCTCACCTGTGAGGGGTGAGTGGGGACATTGGCCAGCGACCTGGCGTCCGGGCACCAGCCTCCCCTGGGCACCGAGGCCGCCATCTGGGTCCGTGTCCCCAGCGCGGAGTGATGGGTGCGCCCTCCAATCGCTGGGGTCAGATGACTTGAGCGGTGATGTTGCTGTCCCCACTCTCAGTCTCAGCGTTTCCCAAACATTGACCAAGTCCACGCCTCCAAGGGAGAGGCTGCTTCATGTGCCCACATTCCTGCGGAGAAGAGCGGCAGAGGCCCGAGAGGCGGGGACGCGCCCGCGGGGGGTGCTGTGCGGTGGTTATTGGCTTTGTTTGTGACGTGGCCCAGGATTCTCTGGAAAAGGTGATCCTTGTGAGTCCGGTGCTGTGACTGCGAGCTGCTGTTACAAAGCGGGGGACTGGATCCGTCACGGGGGACCGATGTGGGGAGTAGACCCCCTTGGGGGTGGAATGCACGGGAGAACCCAGCCGCTCCCCAGCCCCACACAGAGGGTGGCGTGGGTGAAATTGGAGACCGGGTCTGGGAGGGACCCTGGAGCAAACCCTCGGTGCTACCTGGAAGGATGTAGGTCACAGGTCGGCAACGCTGGTCTCCGGCCCCTGGAGGGGGGCTCAGAGGGAGGGGTGCCCTGGGCTGCCTGGATCTCACCGCCAACCCCAAGACCTGCTGGAACAGTCGCTGGTCCCAAGAGGGGCTTCCTGTTCGTGGGGAGCTGGCCACAGGCCGGCAACTCAATAGGCAGTGACTTGTTTCGGGTGAAATCGTGTCGATCCAGACGCGTGTGTCCTGGGGCTGCGGGTCCTGACTGTTCCTGCTGTTTGCAGCCCAAGGCTCCTCCCGTGCCTGTGCCTCACTGTCTGGGTGGACACGGCCGCCGCCAGCACAGGTCCCAGGCCAAGCTCGGTCCGTGGGGCACTGTCTGGCCAGGCGAGTGGCCCAGGACCCGGCCCGCAGCCGACGGCCTGCCCTGGGCGACCTGCAGTGTCCCGCTCCGCACAGCCCGCAGCCGCAGGATGTCCTCTGACCAGGAGCGGGAAGGCAAGGGGGGAAGCACATTGTCTGCTGGCTCCGGGCCCATCGGCTTATCTGCAGAGTTAAATACCCACAAGCGCAGGTTGTGCGAGCGCCTCAATGCAGCCCTTCATCTCCACCCGCCGGCCCCACCGCACGGCCATCGGCAGGGACAATGCCAGGGACAGATGCACTGGGAAGAGAAGGAAAGTCTGTTTAGGCAGCAGCAGGGGGGAGGGGGAGCCCAAACTGCATAGCTCGGTTTCCAATTAGACTCATGCACACGGCTCACACACAGCTCACACACGGCACTCAGCCACACTCATACACACACTCACACACATGCACATATGTACACACATGCATGCACTCACACACTCACAATACACTCTCACACACGTGCACACACTCACACACATGCATGCACTCACACACATGCATATACTCACACACATGCATGCACTCACACACATGCATATACTCACACACATGCATGCACTCACACACATGCATACACCCTCACACATGCACACACACTCACGTACACACATGCAGGCACACATGCACATACTCGCACACACACAGGCGCTCCCATACTCACATGTGTGCTCACACGAGGAGACCGAGCATGACATGAGGGCTGACTCCCTTGCATCTTCACGTCATGGGTGGGTGCTAGACAGCTCCCGGGCTGGGTGGGTGGTTGGGAGACCTGACCGCTGTGCCAGGGGGAGCAGTCTGACAGGCCACCGGGGCCACTGGCTGAGCCTCAGCTCACACTGGGTGTGACGGGCACCTCAGGGGGGCACCTGCCAGTCTTGGATCCAAGTTTAGCTGAAAACTGGGGGCGACAGCAGTTCACTTCTGCTGAAGTTGGGGTTGGTTTTATGGTTATAGCTTCATTTAGTGTCCGATTTTACCTTGGTTGAATTTTGACAGCATATTGCTAAAAATTTGATTAATTTTATTGAAGTTTTCAAACTTATCAATGCACAGCGGTTCATAGCATTCCCTTGTTATTTAAAAACGTCTTCTAAATTGTAATTATTCTTCCATTTTCATTCCAAACATGTAAGTTGTACTTTTTTTTCTTGACCTAGTCTTGCTAGGGTCTTACCTATACGTTTGTTAAAAACTAAATAAAACAAAAACACCTTAGGCTGATCCTTGGCACAGAGACAGCCTACATAGAAAAGTAAACATGAAAAATATAACAAAACAGCAAACTCTGGGGAAGGTGGAGAATTTAATTTCCAGAGTTACCACATTTTAAATTTCAAATGTCCAGTGTTCAACAAAAAAATTCAAAAGGCTTACAGAGAAACAGGAAAGTATGGCCCATTTAAAGAAAACAAAAATAAACACTGGAGCTGTCTCTGAAGTAGGTCCTGTGATAGACATACTAGACAAAGACTTCGAAACAACAGTGTTAAGCACGTGCAAAGAGCTCAAGGAACAGGTGGAGAAAGTCAAGAAAATAATGTGTTAACACAATGAAAATATCAACACAGGGTCAGAAAACCTAAAAAGAAATTCAGAAAAAAAATTTGGAGCAAAAGCACAATAACAAAATGGAAAATTTTACCAGATGGATCCAAAGGTACATTTGAGAAGACAAAAGAAAGAATCACCCGACTTGAGGCTAGACCAGCTGTGGGCAAACTACGGCCCTCGGGCCGGATCTGGCCCGTTTGAAATGAATAAAACTAAAAAAAAAAAAAAGACCATACCCTTTTATGTAATGATGTTTACTTTGAATTTATATTAGTTCACACAAACACTCCATCCATGCTTTTGTTCCGGCCCTCCGGTCCAGTTTAAGAACCCATTGTGGCCCTCGAGTCAAAAAGTTTGCCCACCCCTGGGCTAGACCATGTAAATGATCAAGTCTGAAGAACAGAAAGAGGAAAATTGAAGAAAAGCAAGTGGCCCTAAGGGACCCGTTTCATCCACGGATAAAACTAAGCATCTGAGAGTCTGAGAGAAGAAAGGGGTGGAGACCTCGCCATTGATGGAAGACATGAGTATACACAGCCAAGAAGCTCAACAAACTATAATTAAGAGAAACTCGAAGAGACCCCCAGGGACACGTTATAATCCAACTTCTGAAAGACAAATCTTGAAAACAGCAAGAGAGAAGCGGTCACTCCTGGAAGGCGGCTACAGCCTCTCCTCCTTCGTCCGCCCGGCCCAGCGGGATGTCCCAGGGCGGCTGCTGGCGTCCCTATGGCCCCTTCGGTGTCACCAGGCTTGGGACAGGGTCAGCTTCATCCTCCACGTCCCCACTGGGTGGGAGTCAGCTGGAAAGCAGCCTTCTGTGGCTGGACCTGTTCCCTGGGGTTCAAGCCCATCCCATCCCCAGGAGCTGCCTGAAAGAGGCCATTTGAGGGAAGTGCCGACCCACCTCCCTGCCCACCCGCCTCCCTGCCACCCGCCTCCCTGCCCACCCGCCTCCCTGCCACCCGCCTCCCTGCCCACCCACCTCCCTGCCACCCGCCTCCCTGCCACCCGCCTCCCTGCCCACCCACCTCCCTGCCTACCCGCCTCCCTGCCCACCCGCCTCCCTGCCACCCGCCTCCCTGCCCACCCGCCTCCCTGCCACCCGCCTCCCTGCCCACCCGCCTCCCTGCCCACCCGCCTCCCTGCCACCCGCCTCCCTGCCCACCCACCTCCCTGCCCACCTGCTGCCTAAACCTGTGCGCTGTCTGGCCATCAGAGTCTGGCCCTGCCTCACCCCTGCCATTGTCCAGGGAAGAGACCACCTCGCATCTAAAGCAAAGCCGAACCGATTGCTCACACAGAGAGAGCGGCTGTTACAGGCATGTTCTCTGCCCAGAGCCATCTCTGGCCTGGCGGGCATGCTGGGGGGAGTGGGGTCGGCAAGGTCAGGACTCGGAGCCTGGACCCTTCAGGGGGAAGTTGTTGCTGACCCACTGGGAGGGGTGAGCATGTTGTGGTTGACTTGTCGGCAACTTGGCCCAAGGCCAGGGAGTAAAGGGAATTTCCTCTCGATCTGGAGAGGGGGCTGTTTTATTCTCCTCGGGCTTCAGCCGCCAGGCTTGCTGCTCTGGGCACCTTTCACCATCCCGGGCAAAATGCACCCCATGGTGTCTGCTGTATACACTCGCCCAAGTTACCTCGTCTCTCCAGTCTCAGGCTCTTCATTGATAACACGGTATCTCCCATGTGAGGGACTCAGCCAATCACAGCCAAGGCAGAAGCGTCCCACCCTGGGCGGGCCGTGGAGCCCTCAGACCCCGGCTGGCTGGGCGGGCCGAGGGGCCTCAGGTGGAGCCCAGGGCCTCCCAACTACATGTGCAGAGGCTTGGCTGGACCCCGGAGACAGGTGAGCGACCACCCAGTACAGTGGGGGCAGCAGCCGTGGAGGCAGGACAGTGGGCAGAGGGAAGGCTGGGGTCCTGTGGATTCAGGGCACAGGCCGGGGAAGGGCGGGTGGGAGGGGCCCGCAGGGCCTGGATGAAAGCTGGTGTGGGCATCTGGCGCGCACTGAGGTTTTTCATGCAGAAATGATGCAACTGCGTTTTCTTTCTTTCTTCTTTCTTTTCCTTTCTTCTTTCTTTTTCTTTCTTCTTTCTTCTTTCTTTTTCTTTCTTCTTTCTTTTTCTTCCTTCCTTCCTTTCTTTCTTTCTTCTTTTCTCTTTCTTTCTTTCTTCTTTCTTTCTTTCTTTCTTTCTCTTTCTTTCTCTCTTCTTTTTCTTTCTTTCTTTTTCAAATTGACTTTAGGAAGGGAGGAAGGGAGAGGAGAAAGAGAGAGAGAGAGGGAGAGAGAGAGAGAGATCATTGTGAGAAAAACACCTGATCCGTTGCCTCCTGTACATGCCCTGACTGGGGTTGGAGCCCACAACCGTCTGCTTCTCGGAGCGACACCCCGCCTGACGGAGCCCCACCAGCCACGTGTGTAACTGTTCTCTTGCTGACTTACAGGCTCATCTGAAATAAATGGTCATGAATTTGCGAAGCCCTGGAGGCCGGTGCTCCCCGAGGCCTAGACAGCCGTGTGGTCTGGGCCTGGCCAGCTGGGTCAGTGCTGAGGGTAGATCAAGCCGTCTCACCGTGAAGACGGACGAAATGGGGGAAGCTCTCCCCACTTCCTGCTGCCCCTCCCATGGGAGCCCCCGGGAACACCCACAGGGGGACGTGGATCTCTCTGCTTCATGGGGGCACTGCTCAGGGTCTCCCTGTCCCCCAGCATCTTTCTGCTTACCTGCTCCCACCACTGTGTCAGCACTGGACCCATCTGGACAGGGCGTGCACATGGTACACGGAGTCGAGTGGGGAATGAACACGAGCCTGTGTTCAGGGCGGTCCAGCTGCTGCAGGGGCCTCCCTCTCAGGGCTGGGCTGGGTGTGAGGGCCTCAGGGCATTTCTTGGCACCGCCTGGTGCAGGTGTCACCGTTAGCTGGGTGGGAGGGGGTCCTTGCTGGCCGGAGGAGCTCAGACCCCTGCAGCCCATGCCCAGCGTCCTTTGCGATGTGCCGTCTGCCTGAAGCGGCCCATTGGCGGGTGGCCGGGCCCTGCGGTGTGGGGCGTGGGGCGTGGGGCGTGGGGCGTGGGGTGTGCGGCTGCGGCCTGTTCAGAGCTGGCCGGGCTCCAGAGCTGGTTTTGTTTTCCTCAGCATTAAGTCAGGGGAGATTTTGTGGGCTGGGCGGCTTAACGGATAAAGCTCGGCCTTCCCCGTTGGGCACGTGGTTGGGGTTCAGCCCGAGGTCCCGAGTGAGCTACGGTGCAGGCTGCCGGCCAGGCAGGCCTGGCCCGTCGTGGCCCCCACTGTTGCAACGCCCCCTCCCCACGAGGTCCCGTCCCCCGTTGGCTGCGCTGTGGCCTGTTTCTCAGCTCAGCTCCCGCTTCTCCACCTGGGACCGCGCCTCAGGGCTCGCAGCCTGGGCTCCCGCCCACAGAGGGGAGAGGGTGCCCTGAGCCAGCTGGGACCTGGTGCCTCCCACCCTCCCGGCCGCAGAGGGCGGAGCAGCCTGTATAGACACGAGTGTTTGTGTAGGCGGCAGGGGGAGGCCTCTGCCCAGCCCCCAGAACCGGCCCAGATGTACCGTAGGGAATGGGCCAGGCAGTGCCACTCACTGTGAGGAAGTGAGAATGAGTCTCCTCCTGCTTGCCACATGCTCTAGCCATGGGGACACTTGTGCCACAGACGAAGACAAAGACACTCGGAGAAAAACTCCCAGGAAGGCGGTGGCAGAGCGGCGGCGTCTGGACCCGTGGCCCTCGTGCGGCTCTAGCAGGCGCTGTTGTCTGGCTCTGACTAGTCCTCTCTGTTCCCACAGACAAGCCCTGCCTCGCTCACTTCCCAGGTGAATGAGCCGGAGCACAGTGAGCTGCTGGCAGGAGGGTGGCTCTCAGGCTGTGCTCTGCTCTGGTCCCTCCTTTCTTTCCCTGCCTCCAGGGACCGAGTGGGAATGGAAACGAGGGAGGCGTTCCTTGGCTGCACAGGGGGGGTCTATGTTTGTCTGCATTTGACAGTGACACCCCCAGGGAAGAGTTCTCATGGATTTACTATGCGAGGGTAACAGGAGGTGCTGTACCCCCTGAAATCTTTTCTAATATCCGGGAGACGCTGCGAAAGAAAAGAGGCTGGAGCAAGAAGGGGGCGCACTGGTTTCCTAGAGCACATGGCTTCCTGGGCATCGCTGTATAAATCATAATTCAGAAGTCCAGAGGGGCTGCACACAGGACACAGAATTCTAACGTTTTGGATTCTAATTATATTTTCATCTAATAATTCAAGCATTAATATTATCCATTTGTTTTTATTACATGCTCTGAGATAAATACCATTATTACATTACCACCATCACACCACCATCAATACTATCACCACCATCACCATCATCACCATCACCACCATCACCATCATCACCATCACCATCACCATCATTACCATCATCACCACCATCACCACCATCACCACCATCACCAACATCACCATTACTACCATCACCACCATCACCATCACCATCACCATCACCATCATCACCATCATCATCATCACCATCACCATCACCACCATCACCACCATCACCACCACCATCACCATCACCATCACCATCACCATCATCACCATTACTACCATCACCACCATCACCATCACCATCACCATCATCACCATCACCATCACCATCATCACCATTATCACCATCACCAACATCACCATTACTACCATCACCATCACCATCACCACA
The DNA here is from genome assembly GCF_028538775.1 of Myotis yumanensis. Classification (NCBI taxonomy): domain Eukaryota; kingdom Metazoa; phylum Chordata; class Mammalia; order Chiroptera; family Vespertilionidae; genus Myotis; species Myotis yumanensis. The sequence continues at coordinate 187,845 of NW_027223757.1, forward strand.
TCACCATCACCATCATCACCATTACTACCGTCACCACCATCATCACCATCACCACCATCATCACCATCATCACCATCACTATCATCACCATCACCATTACTACCATCATCACCATCATCACCATCATCACCATGGTCACCATCGTCACCATCACTATCATCACCATCACCATTACTACCATCATCAACATCATCACCATCATCACTATCATCACCATCACCATCACCATCACCATCATCACCATTACTACCGTCACCACCATCATCACCATCACCATCATCACCATTACTACCGTCACCACCATCATCACCATCACCACCATCATCACCATCATCACCATCACTACCATCACCATCACCATCACCATCATCACCATTACCACCATCATCACCATCATCACCATTACTACCATCATCATCACCATCACCATCATCACCATCATCACCATCATCACCATGGTCACCATCGTCACCCTGGTCACCATGGAAAGACCTCTTTGAAGAACCTGAGACACAATGTTCTTGGCCTGGAAGACACGGAACTTCACAGATGGGCTTGTCATTGCCCACTGGACACTATAAAATGGGTGAGAAGCACATGGAGCTCAAATATTTTAGGATGTGAAGAAAAATACAGAAATAAAACGACATAAGAATAAAGTAAGTGGAATAATTTAAAGAAAAAAACCTTAGTATTTGAAGAGAAAAGGACACAAACCTTAAGTGCAAGTCCCCGTGAAGCCCCCACAGTGAGCATGGCCGGTCCCAGCACCTGGTTCCAGGAGCCTGTCCCACCACGTGTCACTGTGTCCTTCCCCTCAACCGTGCAGAGCTGACCTCTAGCTTTCGACTGAGGTTCTCTGGTTTTGAGCTTTCTGTGACGGGACCAGACAGTCGGTGTGTTGTGTGTCTTGTTCCGTTTCCTCATTACGTTCCGCACGTTGAGGTTCCTGCTGCTGGCGATGCCCCACGGAAGCCCCTGTGGATGTGGGCATCCGTGAGTGTCCAGTGTTGGGCTGGGACATAGCACTGCCCTGAGCAGTGAACATTTGGGGGGACACACCTCAGTGCAGAGTTGGTGAACATTTGGGGGGACACACCTCAGTGCAGAGTTGGTGAACATTTGGGGGACACACCTCGGTGCAGAGTTGGTGAACATTTGGGGGGACACACCTCGATGCAGAGTTGTTTCCAGCACCTGCAGGAGGTCACTCTCACCGCTCACCTCCCGGGGGCCCAGCCCATCGGACAGGCCAGGATGGCCCAGCATTTCTGACTCGCCCCAGGGACAGTCTGCTGCCTTCCTGGGACCCACGAGCCCCCGACTGACACCTCAGGCAGGGCTGGCCTGAGCAGCTGAGGCCCGGTGGGTTGGTCTCTGGCCGCATCACGGTTGATCTCCGGCACTCACGTCCCCTCCCGGCCCAGGGAGAGTCCCTCCAGCCCTCATGTTAGCTCCAGCTTCCGGAGGACCAGCCTGCCGTCCATGCTAACCCAGGGGGTGTCCAGTCCTGTCCTCGAGGAGAGGAGGAGGCAAGGAGTGGGCCGTGGAACTGCCCACACGCAGTTACAGGGACTGAGGCCCTGACTCCACGTTTTCCCCCTGGGCACAGCCCTCTTCCCCTCCATTTCCAAACTCTATAATTAGGTCTGAGCAGCTCCTTTGATCAGCGTAATAGCTGTTTACTACGGCTCCACGGCCTCCCACCTCCCAGGAGCCCGCAGGTTGCGCCACTGCACCCGGCGGGGAGAGGAAGATGGAGCCAGTAGAACCTTCACGCTTTCCAGGCGGCTCTCCGTGGGGAGGCCCCGGCACCCCCAACCCTCCAGGGTCACCTCCAGGATAAACCCCATTGACTGTCGGCCAGTCATCCTGAGCCCAGGCTGCTGGGCTTCCGCAGGGCAACCAGGACACTGACAGGCAGAGAGCTCACAGCTCCCCAGGAATCTCTGTCACCAAGAGGAACCGAATGCTTGACAGGCATGTTCCTTTGGGGTCATCCCACAACCTCTGGACAAGGGGCCAGGTGCCCAGCCTGTGCCCGCCTCTGTGCAGGTGCCTGGCCTGTGCCCACCTCTGTGCAGGTGCCCGGCCTGTGCCCGCCTCTGTGCAGGTGCCTGGCCTGTGGCCATCCCTGGGCTAGAGGCCCTGGCCCTGCGTGAGCCTCAGGAGGTGGCACAAGTACCCCAGGGCTGTGGGTAGCTGTCCTGTGCTCTGTCCCTCTAAGTGACGGCACAAAGGCAGGGGCGGGGGTCCCTGCGCACCTGCCAGGAAGTCCCTCCGACTCGGCCTGTGCCCAGCTGAGGCCTCAGAGACCCTCAGCTGACATCTGGTGTCCTTCAGCCGCCCAGTGGGCGCAGCCTTCCCGCAGCTGGTCCTTCAGACCCCACTCCACATGTCCAGAGGGCCATCGGTGGGAGGGAGTCCTGGACAGTGACCCTTTCGCCCGCATCCAGCTCTGGGCCCGGTGGGCGCGAGAAGGGACCCGCAGGTGCTCAGGGCTCCAGCTTCATCCGGGGCCTGGCCTGCGAGCCCTGCAGGTCCAGCACAGCCCGTGTCCCGCCAGCATCTGCTGGCGCCGCCGCCCGCGCGGTGTGTGCTGGAGGAAGAGGGGCTGCAGGCTGGTCTGGCTCAGCTTCCTGTGTCCTGTCTCCTGGGCTCCTCAGGGGGCGCCCCTGCCCCCCGGGTCTGAGGCGCCGAGCAGAAGTGCGGCCGGAATCTCTGTGCTCAGTGTGTGTGTGTCCATGGGATTCTCAGTGTTTTCATAAATCAAGACGTGCGTGTCTTCATGTTGATGACGGATTCTGAAACGTTGTTTTGATGTGATATTTTGCAATTTGAACGACGTGTCAGGTTGGGTTCTGGGAACACGGAGGCGGGGGTGGGGGGTTGGCAGGAGATTCACTGGGTTGGGTCCAGACTAGGTGAGCGAGGGGGCGGGTGGGAGCCTGGGCAAGTCTCCCCGAGGCTTGGCGTGCTTGCCAGCCTTCTGGCCGCTCTGGCCTGTGATGGAGAACGGGTGAGCTTGGCCGGAAGGACGGGGCTGTGGGCGGGGCCAGTGCGTCTGGAGAAGAAGCCGCTGCCTGTCCACAGCCTCGGGCTCTGAGAGACACGCTCGTCCTCGACACGGGTCCCTGCCCCCTGGGGCCGTCCAGGGCTGTCCTGGGAGACCATGCACCAGGCACGGTCTAAAGGGAACGTACACACAGGACCCTCTGGTGGCGCGAGGCTCCTTGCTTTTTCCTGGCGAGGTTCATTGTCCTGTGAGACATTCATCTCCTGGGAGCACCCCTTCCCTGGAGAGCTCGGTCCCACGCCGGGCGGCGAGAGCCTGGGGTGCTCGGCATGGTCCTCATGAGCCAGGCTTTCTAAGTTCAAACCTCGAGGTTCAAGACCAAGGCCGGCGGGAGCCATGCGACAGGAGAGCTGGCGTCCGGTGTCATGTGCAGGTGCCCGGCCTATGCCCGCCTCTGTGCAGGTGCCCGGCCTGTACCCGGCCTGTGCCCACCTCTGTGTTCCCTTTATCTCGTGCTTGTCCTGAGAGGAGCTTGGGTCCAGCCGGTTCCCGTGGGGTGTGGGCTGGTCCTGCCCCAGAGGCCGGGCCCGGGGGCCAGGCAGGCGGGGTCCACATGGTGTCCTGTTGCTGCAGACGTCCTCCAACGCAGCTTTGGTGGCGTCTGCTGACATCCCACTGACCTGCGACCTGTCCACAGGGGCCCAGGAGCCGGGAGCCCAGCCCTCAGCCCCGTCCTGACTGGCCACAGGGTTTGCACGAGGCCAGCTGGTCTGCAAGCCAAGAGGGAAGCGAGGGGCCCGACCGTCTCACAGCGGATGTGGGCCCCGCGCTTTCTCCTCCAGCTGAAACGGACACGGAGACCGAGGGGGTGGGATGGGCGCTCTGAGCCGAGGTTTCCGAGCTGCAGGGGAGCCGAGGGTGCGTCTCCCTTCCTCTCTGTTCAACGTTTATTTTCGAAGCATTTCTGGGCGACCTGGGAGGGGCCACACGACCACACGGAGAGGCTGGGTCACTTGCTTCTATCTCACAAGGTGACCTTCTCCCACCCGGGCCAGCTCCCGGGCCTGGCGCCGGCCCCGCACCCACGCCGCCCCCGCCCCCCGCCCCTGGCCCCGCAGGCAGCTGCCACCCAGGAAGCACCGTGGGGAGGGTGTGGCTGTGTCACAGCTGCCATCCACCCAGAGCATCTGAAACCCCCTGAAGGACTCGTGGGGACCATGACTCATCGGCCGCTGAGGAAGCTGGACGATGCCCGTCTCTCAGGAGGAGGCTCTGGCCCCAAGGACAGGCCCTCCCTCCCCTCCCCCTCGGACCACTCCCCCCGCAGGGGCGGGAGCCGGGAGCTCTCCAGGGAAGGGGTGCTTCCAGGAGATGCTATTTCATAGGTTACCTCGTCGGGAAGAATGAGGGAGCCTCGTGTCACCAGGGTCAAAGGCTGCGTCATTGTACGTTGGCTGATGTGTTTCCGACAAGGCAGGCAGACGGCTGGGGCAGATGATTTAGGGATTGGAAACGGGCTGGGGGAGCCTGCAGCCCGAGACTGTCCCTGGGGAGGGGAAGGGAGGGGAGGGGAGCATTAGGGCCAGACGAGGCCCCAGGACCTGGAGGGGCCCTCTTCACCCACATCTGTAGTTCCTGGCCCACAGCAGGAGCTCAGCACACAGGCTGGGAGCAGAGGGAGGATGAGAGGCAGTTTCGGGGACCTGCCCACGGTCGCATTCAATGGAACCGGAAGGCTTGTGAATTCAGCGTCTCCTCTTGGCACAGTCACCGCTCATTTATATCCAATTTGCTGCTTTCGATGATCTCTCAGAAAATAATCAATAAGGACTTTATTTTTAGTTTTTTGAGAAAAGGTGGGGCATCTTGCAGTGACTGCATAGGGAACGGCCATAAGGAGCAGGGACAACGCCCAGCCCCCGAGGGGGCTCCGCGGGGCCAGCACTGCCTGCCGCTGGGGGCCTGGCAACGCCCTCGCCCTCGTGGGGTCCGCGCTGCAGGGCCCTGAGGTGCCGTGGGACAGACCCCCCCCATCACCGCCTGCTGGCTGTGTGCACAGGCCGGGCTGTCCCTGCCTCTGTGACGACACGAATCCACATCCACGCGTCTCCGAGGTCTCCGGAAGGACAGAGGCCGCAGAGGAAGAGCAGGGGCTCCTGATGCAGGAGGAGCTGCATCCCTGGACGGGGTTGGGGGGTGGGGGAGGGCCTCCGGGGCTGCGGGGACGGGCAGGACTCCACGGCACAAGGAGCTGCGTTTCCGGTTTCCTGCCCTGGGGATCCTGCAGCCACTGTGTTTACTGAGTGACCTGGGGGCCAGCACCCCTGCAGGTGGAGGGGGCAGAGCTCCTGGTCCGCCCCCCTCTCTGGAATCCCACCCGCTAACCTGGACAACGGGGTGTGAGTAGGAGGTGAGCACAGCCTGAGTCTGTGTTGTGTTCGTTCTCCACAAACAACAGCAAAAACACACCCTGTGCCTCTGTGTTTGGGGGGAACCCGGCCCATCTGTCAGGTGTGTGGCCCAGGTGCAGAGGCAGCTCCTCCCAGGAGGGGCCCATCCAGGCCGGTCAGGGGTCGGCAGGAGGCGGCGAGCGGCAGCACCGGCGGCTGTGCAGTGCCCGTCGCTCCCCAGGATGCAGACAGCAAGGGCAGGAGCTTGGCTGGTCGGCCGTCCCCACCGCCAGCTCTAAGGCATGAAGGGAAACTGAGGCCCGTGCCCCTCAGCGCTCCGGGCAGATTTGCTTCATCTCTTTGCGTCTCGGGTTTCTGGTGGGAGCAAGCCCGATGCAGCCAGATGCCTCCAGGTGGCTGGTGTCCATGTGCGAACGTGCTTTGGGGAGACGGAGGCAGGACCACCAGCTCCCGGGACGGCAGTGCAGGCAGCTCTCAGGGGCGCGTCCCCTCCTGCTGGACCTCTGGGCCTCCTGCAGGCCGACCCCATGCTCAGCGGCTGGCTGGTCCTGCTGCAGGAAGGGACGTGTCCTGCTCTGGGATGCAGTGAGCACTGCCCGTCCCCTGGCCCAGAGCTGAGACTGGCTCCCTCTGGCCAGTCAGCAAACGGGACCAGCAGACGGGCCGTGGTGTAAACACGCAGGCGGGAGAGTCCCAGCATGCCCAGGTGTGCCTTCTACGCCCAGAGGCTCCGAGGGGAGCCTGCAGGACGGTGGGGCATGTGTGTGTGGGTGCACACCTGTACGAGGGTGTGTGTGTGTGAGTGTGCACACGTGTGTGTGTTTGCAAAGTCCTGGTCAAGGCTCCGTGTGGCTGCCGGGCTAGGGGTCTGCCTGCTGTCAGGGCCTCGCCACTGTGAGTGACAGGGCGCAGGTGAGCTTGCATCACACACTCCATCACGCACTCTGCACCCTCGCAGATCCTGTGGGCCGCCTGGTGGGAGGCAGCGAGCGAGTCTGTCCTGGCTGAGCCGGTGGCTGTGGGAAGGCAGAGTGGGGTCCTCCGTGGTCCTCCCACCGTCCAGTGAGCAGGACTGAGGGCTGGACGGGAGGGCGGCCCTGAGTCCCTCAGTGGACAGAGTTTACAAACCTCATTATCTTCACCTGGTTCAGCTGCTGGTGCAGGTGAGGGCCTTGCTCAGAACCAGGCTCCTCCCCCAACCAGACCCTGGGGGTTTGCACTGACCTCGGACCTGACCCATACCAGTCACCCGGCAGGGGTGCCCCTGGGAGGGCAGTGGGCAGCCTCCTGGATGTAGTGTGTGTGTGTCCATGTGTATGTGTGTTTGTTCATGTACACACGTGTTTGCATGTATCCCTCTGTGTGTGCATGTGCGTACACACATGTGTATGAAGTCTCACTGGACATGACCGCTTCTCCAGCTTCTTGCTTCTCTGCTCAATGTGAGCGCCCGACCCCAGTCCCCACAGGCCCCACAGGCCCCACAGGACCAGGCCTCGGTCTCCCCGTAAATCTCATCTTTCCCCAAGTCAGGTCCTCGCTGCTCCTCCCTCCGCCGCTCACAGTAGCTGGAGCCGAGGAATGTTGCTGTAAAAATGAAACGATGTGAAACACGAAGACATCTCATCCGCTTTGGTTGAGGCAGATCCCGGCGTTGGCAGCTGGTGCCAGAGCGTTTGCGTCCCCCCCAACGCGGGAAGGCCTGCGAGGGGACAGCGGCTGCGGCAGCCATTGGCGGCCTCAGAAGCAACAGCAAGGCGTCCGTGTGCTGACTGGTCTCTTTGTTGCCTGAGAGGCACATTTATGACCCACCCAGGAGAGTACACATGAACGTGCACGCGTGTGCATATGGATGGGATGGCACCAATGTACACGCACTGTCATGGAACGTACGTAGACATCGAGATCAGGCAGAACTACAGTTACCTGCGGGCCCAGATCACCCGGATGCGAGCTGCAGAGGTCGTGACTGGAGGTCAGCACCAGGTATCTGGGGAGATGGTGCAGCCTGGGGGCTCGGGCCAAGGAAAACCGCTCCCCTCGAGCGAGGCCCTGGCTCCTGGCCTCCGGGCGACCTCTGGTTGGGGGTGAGAGCAGTGCCTTCAGGGGTGTCACGAGGATTATATTAAACCACCTTAAGTACTTCAAGTGCTTGTATGGTGTCTGGTGCATAAATGCCCAGGGACCTAGAGTCATTACCCCTGAGGGTGTGCCCTGTGCCCCGCCCTGCACGGCGGCACCTTCATGCCCTGGGCACCTCCCACATCTCGGTGTTCAGGACCTTTCAGACCCAGCCTCCCCCATCCCAGCCTCCCCACACCCCAGCCTCCCCCACCCAGACTCCCATCCCAGCCTCCCCACACCCCAGCCCCTGGAGCCCATGGTGCCCCCTGTCCTGTGCACCGAGGTCAGGGCAGGTGGCTGCTCAAACAGACAAAGGAGTGAGCAAGACGAGGGCCCAGCGCCGCCTTCCCCGTGTGCGGGCCTGACGTCTCCATGTTGGTGTTCCTCTGGTGAGAGCGGGGGCCGCGGCCACACAGCTGAGGAGCGGCCTCTGCTCTGGACTCTGCGGCCTCCCTGCCCGGACGGGTTTGCAGAGCCTCCCAGAGCTCCTGCTGCCGGCCCTGCCCTCCTGGCACCCGAGGCTGCCCGCCCGGCCCTCCTGCTCCTGGCCCCTGGGACGGGCATTTCTCTGGGTCCGTTCAAGTGGGGCCCCGTCTCCCTCTCAATCTCTCACCCGCTCGTTAGCACAGTTCTGTGCACAAAAGCACGCAATGAAGAGCCCTGTGGGTTTGCTCTTCTTACCAAACGGGTGCCCCTTCTTTTTGTCCCCAGTCCCTGGCCCTCGGTGAGCCCTGGGGGCCGCCTGGCGGAGTCCTGCTGTTGGATCGCTTGGCGCATCCTCCCTGCACGCCTGCTGGGGCTGAGTCACACCTGCCCCCCCCCACCCCCGCCTCCCCGGGCAGAGCCCTGGGTGACACTGACCAGAACCCAGTGTGACTGAGTGACCCCGGCACCGGGCACTGGAATCTGTCAGTTTGGGGAATTAATCTGCGAGAGACTGAGCCAGGGCAGGGCCGGGCCGAGGGGCTGCCTGCTGCTGGGTTGCTCTCGGCGGGGGGCTAACGAGGACCCTCCGACAGGCCAGGGCCACCTGCTCCTTGGGAGGCTGTCCCACTGGGAGGTGGACTGGGGCCTCTTGTGCCCCACCCCAGAGCAGGTCCCAGAATGCACCAGGCTGCGCAGTGCCTCTCGCGTCGCCCACTGAGCCCTGGTGCAGGGAGGTCACCGACAGTGGTTCCCGCAAATCCCCAAATTCCAAATCCAAAACGCCTTCCACAGGAGAGGCCGGCAGACGAGACCCTGTCCCAGCGCCAGAGGCCAGCTGGCTCCAGGCCCCTGCCCTCCACGCCTGCCCTGGTGGCCCGGCAGGAACACGGCCTGTCCTGGAACATGGCCTCCACTTGGGAGCTCCGGCCTCGGAGCCTGGGTGCCGGGACCTGGGAGACGCGGCCGGAAGGGCAGCTGTGCTGTGTCCTGCAGACTCTCTTTGGATGGTGACTGACCCTCCGCTCTGCTCTGGGGCGGGAGCCTGCTGTAGACTGAGGCCCTCAGAGGCCTGCCGTCTGGGCTCTGCTCTGAGCTGCTGGCCAGCCCGTCCTGAGCGGCAGGGGTCAGGGACTCGACCCTCAGCGAGGCTGGCGGGACCCCGTGTCACTGACCGCGTGTCATGTGTGAGTGAGAGTTCTTTGTGGACACGCATTAGTTCAAGTTTAATTACACATAATAAGACATAATGCATACAGTACACACATGCACACACACATAATTGTTGAAATGAAATTGGGTTTTCAGTGTTTAAGAAATCCCCCAAATAAAGTAAATATCAAACACGGGAATTCTCCGGAAGGATCTAGAACGCTGGAAGCTTCCGGCGTGTTTTCCACGTTTAGGGAAGCCCCGAAGTCTCCGACCATTAATCACCGCTCAGTAATGTAAACACGCCCTCTCCGCCCGAGTCTGTGGCTCGCTCAGCCGGATCCCTGCTCTCCTGCCACTCACAGGCCCAGCTCGGCAAGGCCGTTGGGCAGGACCAGGCAAGGCCTGGTCCACGTCTCCGCCGCCACGCGAGCCACATGGCATCCACGGCCCCAGAGCTGACCTTCGCGTGGCGGGTCCCCGCCCGGACGGAGCCGCAGGAATGTGAAGTGTGCCTGGCAGGCCCTCGGAGTGAGGCGGCTGGGAACGCTCACCTGACTTCCCCGGCACAGAAGCCACCTGGGCCGAATGGTTTTCGTAAAAAAATGTGCTGTTTTTTAAAAATATATATTTTTATTGATTTCAAAGAGGAAGAGAGAGAGAGAGATAGAGATCAATGATGAGACTCATGGATTGGCTGCCTCTGCACCCCCTGCCCCCCCACTGGGGATCGAGCCTGCAACCCACCATGTGCCCTTGACCAGAATCGAACCTGGGACCCTTCAGTCCGCAGGCCGACGCTCCATCCACTGAGCCAAACCAGTCAGGGCACAAAATGTGCTGTTTTGCCTGCGAAGATGCCCACAGTGTTCTGACCGCTGCCCACATTGGTCGGTCTGTCCACCACTGGGATGGTCAGCGAGCATCACACCCTCAGTGCAGCCCCGGCGGCGGAGGCTCCTGACCACAGCTGCCCCGTCACGGCTGCGTCCCCGGCGACTTGCATGCGACCAAAAGTGGTGTGTTTGCCCCAAACCTGCTGTGATTGCTGCACTAAGTTACTCCAGTGATGCGCTTAGTGGGTGCGCACCTCGCGGTCTCGCTGGAAAGAGAACGAGCTGGTTCTTCGGGAAACGGAGCCGATGGCTTTGGGGAGACTCGATCAGGTCGTGCTGCTGACACCCCTTTACAGTTGCCGTGGGGAGGACCCTGCCAACGGCCGAGAGAAAATGGTAACTGAACCCACGGCTTCCCTTTGAAGAAACACAAACTGGAAGTTAGTGGGCGAAGCAGAAAGACCCAGGGTCGCCCAGGGGGATGCCCATCCAGAGAGGAGGCCTGTGACCCCCGAGACGGGCGAGGAAGCTTTGGTTCCGTGCGAGCACCTGTGACCTCCCTAAGCTCCCTGCTTCGCTGTGACTTGTCGCTGGATTGTGAGGCCTCGCTGCCAGGTAAGGGCCCCACACGGCCAAACGCGCAAGGCGATGCTCATCTCTCCACCGTCTCTGTGTCCTTGTTGGACGATGTCACACGCACGGCCTGGAAACATCCTTCCAAAGCCACTCACTCCACTGGGAGGGGTTAGGGGCTGGAGAGACTGATACAGACTCACCGTCACGTCTCAGCGTCACCATCACGTCTCAGTGTCACCGTCACGTCACAGACTCACCGTCACGTCACAGACTCACCGTCACGTCACAGTGTCACCGTCACGTCACAGACTCACCGTCACGTCTCAGCGTCACCATCACGTCACAGACTCACCGTCACGTCTCAGCGTCACCGTCACGTCTCAGTGTCACCATCACGTCACAGACTCACCGTCACGTCACAGCGTCACCGTCACGTCTCAGCGTCACCGTCACGTCACAGCGTCACCGTCACGTCACAGACTCACCGTCACGTCTCAGCGTCACCATCACGTCTCAGCGTCACCGTCACGTCACAGACTCACCGTCACGTCTCAGTGTCACCGTCACGTCTCAGCGTCACCGTCACGTCACAGACTCACCGTCACGTCACAGACTCACCGTCACGTCTCAGCGTCACCGTCACGTCACAGCGTCACCGTCACGTCTCAGCGTCACCGTCACATCTCAGCGTCACCGTCACGTCTCAGCGTCACCGTCACGTCACAGACTCACCGTCACGTCACAGACTCACCGTCACGTCACAGCGTCACCATCACGTCTCAGTGTCACCGTCACGTCACAGACTCACCGTCACGTCACAGACTCACCGTCACGTCACAGTGTCACCGTCACGTCACAGACTCACAGTCATGTCACAGCGTCACCGTCACGTCACAGACTCACCGTCACGTCACAGACTCACCGTCACGTCTCAGCGTCACCGTCACGTCTCAGCGTCACCGTCACGTCACAGACTCACCGTCACGTCTCAGTGTCACCGTCACGTCTCAGTGTCACCGTCACGTCACAGACTCACCGTCACATCACAGACTCACCGTCACATCACAGACTCACCGTCACGTCACAGACTCACCGTCACGTCTCAGTGTCACCGTCACGTCTCAGTGTCACCGTCACGTCACAGACTCACCGTCACATCACAGACTCACCGTCACATCACAGACTCACCGTCACATCACAGACTCACCATCAGGTCACAGACTCACCATCAGGTCACAGCGTCACCGTCACACTATAGTGTTATCCTCACGCTATAGTTACCCGCACGGACGGAGCTCCGTTATGATCCAATGTTGCCGTATGGAGGGACCGTCAGTCTGGTGCTGTCACTGCCATTATCTGAGGATGGTCCCTGAGAGCAGCCCTCTCTTCTTTACTGAAGGTCCGTGCAGAGTCAGCGAACATTGTGCCTGAGCGTCCTTCCCCTGCCCCACATCCGGTCCCGGCGGCCTCCTCCCTGAGGGGCGTAAGCTGGGCACGGGCCGGGCCCTGGACCTGCCGTGGGCTGCAGGGGGGGAGGGAGTGAGGGCCTCAGTGCGTGGGAGACGGGGCCCTGCATGGCCCGGGGCTGGGTGCTGGGAGCAGCATCTGACAGAGGCCTCCTGGCGGGACGCTGACAGGAAAACAGCAGAACGGGTGGAGGGCCTGCACCTGCTGGAGGGCCCACAGCCGCCTCTCCGCCTGCGCAGGGCGGTGATGGATGCCTGGCGCTGCTAACGAAGGTTAAGCATCACTTACTGTGCAGAGCAAACGGGGATCTGGAACAAACGGCTCAGGCCTGATGCTCAATCATCTTTAATTAATTAAGCGCCCGCAGTGCTGAGGAGGTGGGAGGGGCTGCCCCGGGGCTGGGCAGGCTCCTGATCGCACAGCAGGTGACAGCAGAGCCATTCTCGCTGCAGGGCCGGCGCGGGGCTGGGTCGGGACCAGCATGGGCACAGGGGAGGCGGACATGCCTGCAACCCTGGACTTTCCGCCCCAGCGACAAAAGCCACAGGACAAACACAGGCCAGGCCCCCAGAGTCGCTCCTGGAGCTCCCCCTCTGCTCCCCCCGATTTCTCACCCAGCCTCGCCCGGGTCTCTCCTCGCACCGGCTCAGAGCTTCCCACACGGGCACCATCCCCCTCCTCCGGCTCACGTGACCTTGCCGGTGACCTTTCCCGGGGAATCAGGCCACCCACTCCCGAGGGGAGGGCATCCCTCAGAAGTCTTAAAGAAAAATATACAAACATTTTTATTAAAAAAATACAAACTAATTTCACAACTTGGGCCCAATCAGAAAAAAGGTGAATTGTCAAATGGCCACTGGGAAGGTGCCTCTGTGAAGGCCACTCACTTTGTCGTTAAAGGAAACGGCAGGAGACGGGGCTGCCGCGCGCAGGTCCCGGGAGGTGGCTCCGGACGGCGCCTGTGCTGCTGGGAGGCTGTGTCCGTCTGTCTGTCTCTCCATTTGTGCCCCTCACTCAACAGAACCGACCGCCAGTGGCCACCGGCCAGGCAGGAGGCACCCACGAAGCCCTGTGATGCCCGTGTGGAAGGAGGTCCCGCAGCCGGGCCCGCCTCCTCCCCGGGACACGCCGTCACCGCCCACCTCGGCCTGGCTTCCCTGCCCCTGGGGATGACGGGGACAACGTCACGGAACATTCTGGAGTTCTGTGGTGTATTTATTGCCGAGTTTCCTCTTCATCCAACAGCTGCTACCCTGGCCCCCCTCTCCCCACACGCCTGCCCTTCTGGCGGCCGGACGACCGGAGATGCCCCTGCAGGAGCCCTGACTCCCCGACACTGGCTCAGGTCTACGCTGAGCAGGAAGCGAGGGAGAGGCCACAGGCCTGGGTGGTGGGCGGAGCCACACACTGTGCCCACCTCCCTCTGAGGCCCGGGAGCTGAGTCCTGGGTGAGGTGCAGCTGGAGGCTGGCAGGAGGGTCACCTGCTCGGGGGTGTCCCAGTAGCTACACTGAGTCTCTGCCCAAACCCACACGCGTGGTCCATCTGCAGCTCAGCCCACCGCGCAGGCCCACGTGGCTCTGGGTGTGGCCCTGGGAGTGGCCCTGGGTGTGGCCCTGAGGCATGGCCCTGGGTGTGGCCCTGGAGCCTGCTCTCAGGACCACCCTCTCCCTGCAGGTGATAGTCCAGCTCTAGCCACAGCAGGAAAGGGGGCACCCTGTGAGTTAGGGGAGGCTGGGGTTCTGGGATCCCCCAAATCTAAAGGCGGAGCTAACCATGTGCACACCAGCCCCATGGCCTCGTGGGAACTCGCCATGTGGGAGGCAGAGCTGCTTCTAAGGGCAGCGCTGGAGGCACCGTCGCCGGAAGGGCCATCGTTCTTGGCCGCAGCAGCCATTTCCATTGACCCCAGAGGACACCCCTGTCAAGTGAACCCAATGTTTCCTGCACTCGACAACCCAGAAGGAGGTGCCCTCACCCGCCCAGGGCCCCCGCCCGGCTGCGGGCCCCGGGGGTTTCCAGGGTCCGGACCTGCCCCTGCCTCCCTCCCACAGACGCAGGCAGCTGCCTCCTGTCAGCCCGGGGTCAGGGGGCTGAGCCTGGGGAACCCCGCAGGCGTCTCCCCTCCGGGCAGACCTCTCGGGGTCCAGGCCTGCGCCCCGCACCCAGCTTTGCCCGCCTCTCCCTGCGAAGCCACCACCCAGCTCCCTAGACTGGGCCCTAATTCTCGCCTGGACGCACGGGCGCGCAGCACAGATGCGTGTTGCTTGAGGTCAGACCACACGCCTGCCCTTGTGAAGGTGTGAGGTTCTGTGGATGCTCAGGCACATGGAGATGTGAGTGACCGTCACAGTCAGGACACAGCACCTCACACCGCCAGCCACCGGCCGGTCCCCTGCAGCCCCACCCATGTCCCCAGCGCCCGGCACCCGCCTCGCTCTCTCTCGTGTCCTGTCAGTGTGTGTGGGTGGGCGAGCTTCCTGTCCAGCTGCCTCCACTCCACAGCGCCCATCCATCACCTGCGGGCGACCACAGCGCCCACCCATCGCCTGGGGGTGACCACAGCGCCCATCCATCGCCGTGGGGGCGACCACAGTGCCCATCCATCGCCTGGGGGCGACCACAGCGCCCATCCATCGCCGTGGGGGCGACCACAGCGCCCATCCATCGCCTGGGGGCGACCACAGCGCCCATCCATCGCCGTGGGGGCGACCACAGCGCCCATCCATCTCCGTGGGGGCGACCACAGCGCCCATCCATCGCCTGGGGGCGACCACAGCGCCCATCCATCTCCGTGGGGGCGACCACAGCGCCCATCCATCTCCGTGGGGGCGACCACAGCGCCCATCCATCTCCGTGGGGGCGACCACAGCACCCATCCATCGCCTGGGGGCACCCACAGCGCCCATCCATCACCTGGGGGCGACCACAGCACCCACCCATCGCCGTGGGGGCACTGGCATTGTCTCCAGTCTCCGCCAAGCGTGAGCACAGCTGCTGCAGGTATTCACGTGCAGGGTTTCGGGGGAAGGAAAGTCCTCGTTTCCCCGCGGTGAGGACCAAGGTGCGGTTCGCTGGGTCAAGGACAGGCCTCAGCCCTGGAAGAACCCGCTGACGGCCAGAGCGCTGCTCCCCACGGGTCCACCGGGAACGTGCGAGTGGTTTTATTTTAAGACGAACAGGTGTGCCGTTGGATGCCACGCGGCTCGTCTGCACCTCTCGGGGAGGATATAAATATCTCTCCACCTGCTGGTTCCCGTCCTGACACGGCTGCGGCTGCGGGAGGCGTTGCCAGGAATCCGGCCCCTTTTCCTCGCGCTGAGCTCCGAGTCTTCTGTCTTTGCAGGCAGCGTGCGCGTCTTCCGGTCACTCGGTGGCTGTCTTTTCATTGTCCTCACGGTGTCTTTGACAGAACAAAAGTTCTTCGTTTCAGGGAGTCCATTGACCAGTTGTCTGTGGGTTTGGCGTTTGGGGTTGACAGTTTCCTTCCTGCGTGGAGGTGTCCGAACCTGCATCAGAGCCACTGCCCACGTGGGCGGGGCTTCGGGCGTCTCTGCTGCCTGAGCGCCCGCAGCGCGAACCCGGCGGGTGAGAGCCCTGCAGCTTTAGTCCTTTCTCCAAACCACTCTGTCTGTGCTATTTCGCTCTTTCCTATACATTTAAAATCAACTTCTCTACATACACACAGAGGGTCCGCCCACCAGTGTTACCAACACTGCGTCCCACCCGGGTGACGGGGAGAACGGACGTGGATGCCCGCTCAGGTCTCAGTGGGCAACTGGTGGCCTGTTTGCACTTTGCAGTCTCGCAGAGACCCTGCCGCACGTGGTTAGTGACAACCGAATGCTCCCCGGGTGGTGCTCTGGGAGCGGTAGCCTGTTCTCACTCCAGTTGCTTATTGACTGCTACTCAGGCCAGGGCTGGTTCTTGTCTACAGACCTGCATCTTAGAAACCTGCTGAGCTCACAGCAGGCTTTTCGTGTGAATGTTTAAGTTTTATATGCAGACCGTGATGTCATCTCTGAAAAGGGACTTTATTTCTTCTCCATCTGCGTGTCCGTCGCTGTCCTGCCTGCAGCTCCCGGTGCAGCCTCGAGTGGAGGGAGTGGACACCCCACCGCGGGCCAGTGCTGGCTGGAAGCTTTCAATGTGGTTGTAGCCCTGGCTGGTCGCTCAGTGGTTAGAGCTTCAGCCCTCAGACCCAGGGTCTCAGGTTCAATTCCCGGCCCTGTCAGGCACGTGCAGGAGGCAACCAACGGGCGTGTCGCTCTCACATTGATGTTTCTCTCTCTCTCTCCCTTCCTCCCCTTCACTCTCTCTAAAAATCAATGAAAAAAATATCCTGGGGTGAGGATTAAAAAAAATAATGTGCCCTGGCTGGTGTGGCCCAGTGGATAGAGCGTCGGCCTGCGGACTGAAGGGTCCTGTGTTCGATTCCCATCAAGGGCACGTACCTCGGTTGCAGGCTCCTCCCCTGCCCTGGTTGGGGCCCGTGCAGGAGGCAACCAATCGATGTGTTTCTCTCACATCAGCGTTTCTTTCTGTCTTTCCCTCTCTCTTAAAATCAATGGAAAAATATCCTTGGGTGAAGATTAAAAAAAAAATGTAAAAGAATCCCATGCGATATACAGGGGTGGGCAAAAGTAGGCTTACAGTCATGATATGAACAATACAGTGATCAATAAATTACAACACAGGAATCAACTGTGCTTTGCATGCTCACAACTGCGAGCCTGTCCTGCCCACCCCGTCTGTGGTCGATTCACGTGTGCTGTTTGTGGCGAAGTTCTGAGCGGGGTTTGTGAGCAAGACCGACCCCCACTTTCCTCATTTCACCGGTTTCGGCGTCGGGTGCTGTTGGCCTCATGAAAGGAGTGGACACGTTTTCTTCCTCGTCTGTTTTCTGGAAGATAGTCGGTAGACGTAATTTTAAAAACATTTTCGGTAGAATTTGCCAATGAAAGTGCGGGCCTGGCGTGCGGAGCGTCCCCGTGTTGGCGTCCGATGCCTGCGGGCTCGGCGCGATGGCCCCTCTCCGTCCCTGGCGTGCCTTGTTTCCAACTTCATTTCTGCTCTTCCAGGGACGCCTGGGGGTATTTGCTCTGGCTTTTCTGACATGTTCATCTGAAGCTTGGATCGTGGGTTTCGAGTTCTTTTTTCTTTTATAATCCAACACCTAATGCTATACTGTCCCTCTAGCAAATTTTGATATTTTGCATTTTCACTTTCATACATTTTCTAATACGTTCTCATTTCTGAGTATTTCCTAATTTCCACTGAGCCTTCCTCTTTGACCTGAGGATTATTTAGGAGCATTTTGCTTGAGTTTACAGATTTGGAGGTTTTCGCGTTCTGGCCTTGCCACTGGGTTCTATTTAGCACCGATCGGCCGAGCGTGTAGGTGTCAGGCTCCGGTCCTGCTCAGTCCCGTGAAGTCCGTCTGACCCGGGACAGGCCTCTCGGGTCAGGTTCCTCTTCTCAGGTGACAACATCAGGTCCGTGACTGTCCTTTCCTCTGAAAGTTGTGACTTTCCTGGTTCCTCATGTGCCAGTAATTTTAAAAATCCTATCCCAGGCTTACACAGTCCCGCCAGGAGACTCTGGGGCGTCGCTAAAGCCTCTGGGAAATGGGAGCTCTGAGCCAGCAGGTCAGTCTGGCTGGACTGAAGCTACAAGTCCCCACCAGCTCGGTTTTCAAACTTCTGAAAGGCTGCTTGGCTCCGTCCCATGGGCACCCCCCCCACCCCCCGTGGGCCGGTCTGGGACCAAGTGCCCAGAGGACCGAGCGGGGGGGGTCCACGGGCCTCCTGGGACTCAGCCCTGGAGTCAGAAAGGAAGGTCCCATCCCCAGAGCTCTGCCCTGGGGGTCCTCCCGCCACAGCCGCCGCCCCGGGACAGCCCGGGCGAGGCTCCGAGAACAGAACGGGGACAGGGGGGATCCCCACCATGTGGGCGTGGGGAGTCCCCGCTCCTGTTCCGTGAGCCAGGACTGGACACTCCTCCTGGTCTGTCCCGTGGCCCCTGCTGGGCTCGAGGCCACGCTAAGGGCAGCCGGGACCCTGGAGATGAGAGGTAACCTCCCTGCCAAGCGCGGCTCTGGTGACGCGCTCCGCCCGCCAGGCAGGCAGCTGCAGTCGCCACGAGCGCAATTACGCCGTCACCAGCGCCAGACTCCCAGATGCAGCTCGGAAATCGGATTTCGGTGGAGTTGAGTGATGCTCCCTGCGGCGTGCACTGACACACGTCTGTTTCCAGCTCTGGGGCCTGTGAGGGGAGAGAGGTGCCTGAGCTTGGGCCGTTTCCCGGCCCCGGGCTCCCTGCGTGGCAGTGACCAGCGGCAGGTGGTGCAAGGACGCGTCTTTCTCGAACGAAACCCTGACAGACATTCCCTGCAAAAACCTACTCACGGGGCAGCCACAGCCTAACCGGCTCAGTGGGATTCCCACACACAAGGAGGCGGATACGCGTGACTTCCCTCTGGAACAGCGTTCTCAACCTTCCTGATGCCGCGACCCTTCAATCCAGTTCCTCACGTTGTGACCCCCGACCATAACATTATTTCCGTTGCTACTTCATCACTGTCATGTTGCTACTGTTATGAATCATCATGTAAATATCTGATATGCAGGATGTATTTTCATTGTTACAAATTGAACATAATTAAAGCATAGTGATTAATCACAAAAACAATATGTAATTATAGATGTGTTTTCCAATGGTCTTAGGCGACCCCTGTGAAAGGGTCGTTCGACCGCCAAAGGGGTGGCGACCCACAGGTTGAGAACCGCTGCTCTAGAACATTCTGGCTGAGACACAGGCGACATTACTGCCTTGTGTGCATGGATATTCTCCTGGGCGGACACCGTCCCCACGTCCGTCACCGCAGGGGGGGAGCCCAAGGTCCCGCAGCCTGCTCTCCTCATAGAAGTTACTGGAACACACGCCCTGGTCCACCCATTTCAGCCAGACCCGCAGAGCTGAGCAGATTGGACGGCTCTCGAAACCTAATGCATTTCCTCTCCGGCCCTTTACAGGCCCAAATGTGCCAACTCCTCGTCTATGGAATGCAACAAAGTCAAGCAGAATCCCCACCTGGATCAGTTACCTGCACGTGGAGCCCCGCCTCCCGCGTCCGAGACAGACAGGGCCGATCAAGGCTGCCCGGAACCTCTGTAACTCAGCGCCGGGAGCTCCTGCCAAGTGATTCAGAGTGAACATGAGATGAAAACCACGTCCCACGTCTGTCCTGGGCTAAGGTTCGAACGACTGACTGCAGGCAACAAAAGGAAACATCTCCAGGTGGGTTTCTACCTAAAAGGCAGGGGCAGGTCCGGATTTTGAAGTGCCTGAACCTCATCTAATTTGGAAGCCTCCTTGTTACCTCCTTTATTTGCATTTAGAATTATGCAAATAAAATTCCTACAGCTCGAGAAAGGACCCGCGCAAGGAAGGGGTTGGGAAGGTTAAACCGTTGGCTTCAGGTAACTGCTCCCTGAGGCTTCGGAAATGTCACCTGCGGGCCCCGCCCTGAGCTCCAGACCTGGCTCGGGTGTCGGCCCAGCTGAGGGTGCTGTACGCATGGCCCAGTGGGTCCTGATGCTCATCCAGGAGCCAGGACCTCAGGCCTGATGCCAGCAGCAGTGCCAGGAGCCTGGCCGGCGTGGACAGGGCACAGAGGCCGTCTCAGCCCAGGCCCCAGCCTCTCCCCTGCTGGGCTGCACCTGAGCACCCTGTGGGGCTGGGCCTTCCCTGCTGCTCCCTCGGCTCCTCCCTGTGCACCCCGGGCGCCCCGAGCCCTCACCTCCTCAGGACACCTCAGGTGGCCCAGGGACAGTCACTTGGACTCGCTGAGGGACCCCGCCCGCCCCCCGCAATGGGGAGGAAGGGCAAAGGGCCCCAGCTGGACTCAGTGGATGGCGGGGCCCACCCCCGGGTCCCAGCTGGGCTGGGACAATGAGGTGTCCCATCAGGAGCCACATCCACGAGGCTCCTTGTCCGTCGTACCCGAGCCAGACCCACCAGAGTGACCATGTTTTGAGTGTTGGTTTTACAGCAGAGCTGAGGCCCAGGGTGCCAGGGGCTGCCCGGGGTCACAGGGCAGCTGTACGCCCGAGTCACCCCTGCAGCAGCCTGAGCGCTGACGGCACTCTCCCCAGAGCTCCCCCTTTCTTTGGGAGAACAGTTTGTCACACTTGGGGCTCACTTCATTTGGGGGGCAGCAGCCACACCAGCACAGAAGTCTCCAGACTGTTCTGAGAAAGGCTAGGAGGGAAGGCCCAGGGCCTCTGTCCACCTGGTCCCTCCTCCCCTCTCCTGGCCCCTCCTGGCAGCTGGAGGCGAGAACAGAATGTCCCTCAGCCGTCAGAACCGTAATGGAGACGCCAGCACGTGCGGGCGGTGACCCGGACGGGCCTCAGCACGGGAGATCCCAGTCTCCTGGCCAGGACGTCCCCTCTCGCCCAGGGGACCTGGGACCCAGCGGCCCCTCCCTACGTGCCTATGCGGCCGCTGTGAACACGGCTGTGATCTGCAGGCCGGGTGAGCAGCCCAGCTGCGGGGCGGGGCGGGCGCTGGGAGCAGCACATTCTGTCGCACCCAGAGGGAGCCAGCCGGGCTGGCAGGGGTCCAGGGCTCTGGTGCGAAGGGCTGGCAACCCGCCCAGAGTGTGGAGCAGCGAGCAGGAGCTCCTGTGCCGGGCGACCTCCCCCTCTGCTCTGCCCCCCTCCCCCCATCCTCACCACTCCTGGGAAAGCTGGTCGGGGTGGTGATCACAGGCCCTGGGGCTGAGCTGGAAGGTGGGCGCGTGCCCACGCACATGTACACAGGCACATGCGCACACGCACACACATAGGCACATGCGCGCACACATACACACAGGCATGTGCACACAGGCACACATGCACATGTACATATGCACACACACACTGACCTGTCAGGTGCGGGGGTAAACCAGGTGTATGAACCCCAACAGAAAGAAAGACACCTATTAAAAAGGGTTCCTGGCGGCTAACTGTCCTCAAATAATAATTAATAAAACAGTCCAGCAGCCATTCTGCACAGGGGCTCTCATGCAAACCCCACATCAGGGCGAAGCCTGCACGGAGCTGCCTGCCTGTGTTCCTGCACCTGAGCCAGCCCTTGTGAAGGTTTCCTGGATCCCATTTCAACCAATAGGACGGAGGCTTTCCCATCCAATTGGAGCTACATAGCTCCGACCAATCAGGAGAGATCTATTCCGACCAATCAGGACAGTGCATTTTGGACCAATCGAACTATGAGGATTTGGAGTCCTTATTTGCATGAGGACGGACAGTCAGAGACTAGGGATGGGGACTTCTGTCCGTATAAACCAGTTCCCCTCTGGCTTTGGAACAGGCTTTCCCCTCCCACCTAAGACTGAAGGCTGTGTGTCCCTGGCGGAGCTGGAACACCAAAGATGCAGCACTTACTTTTATTAGTAAAATCCGACCACACGTTGCCTAACGTCCACGCCTTCACTATCACCCCCACCCTGAGGCCACACTGGAGGGAGCCAGGTCCTTCCCTCCTGAGTCCTGGCCCTTGTGTCTCAGCAATCGGGCCGTCCTCATCCTCATCCCGGGAGGGGCTGTGACCATGATGGTGGGTGTCCCCCGACTCCGTCCTGGTCTGCTGGGCCGGGGCACATGGGACGGGGGGAGACACAGCTCGAACGGAGGGCATCCTGAGCTGTGCCACTTCCTCTCGGAGGACCTGCCTGGCCTCCCTCCTGTCCACAGCCGCCCACATCCTCCCTGGCTGGGCTCCCGAGGCTCCTGTGTCCCTCCCTCCATGCCCCTCCCCCAGGGCAAAGGGCCACGGACCGAGATTTTTGTGGTTCACACTCTTGTTTATTGAGCTGGAAACAGAGGCAAAGGGCGGGAACGCGCTCCCTGGGATCAGAGCGGCCCTTGACAGACGGGTGTCTGGTGCCCGCCACCTCCCCTTCCTCTCCTGCACCAGGCATCCTTCCCCCCAGATTTTGGAGGAAATTTGCCTTCTTCATTTCACAACATCCTCATCCATGACTCCGAATTCTCTCGGCCACTGTGAACCAAATTCCCTCGGCATGCGACTTACATTTTCACTTCTCTTTGTGGCCGATAAGCAAGCACATTTCATTTTCCGAACAGCAAGGGCCACATTCCCTACAATTTGCTGCTTTTGAGGCAACTTCCCGGCCTGCTGAACCAGGAACTTGGAGAGCAGGGCAGGGCGTTGTTGGGCAGAGGGAGGGTGGGGGGGGCGGGGTTTCGCGTTTCGAGGGAAGGTGGGCCTCCTCGGTCCCTCTCCCTCCTCCTTCTTTCCTTTCCTCTCTTTAGTCAAACATCTCAGAGAGATGACAGGGCGGTGACAGGTCATCTCGGGCATCACGTGCTAATATTCCCAGGCTGTCCTCCTTCTGTTTTGAGGGCAATTTCTTCCAAATCTGGGCCAATGACCTTGTGATTAGTGAAAACTACTGTTGGCAACTGGACGATGAGCCCTGGGGAATGAACGAAAATGCCAACTAGACCGTTGGTGCTTCTGTCCCCATCGCCGGGAAGGTGGGCGCCTGGCGAGGCTGCTTCGAGGGGCCTCTTCAGGCCTGTCTCAGTGACGCTCCGAGTGCCAGGCGCGTAGCTGATCACGGGCGTCTCTGTGAAGCTGTTTCTCCAGAGTCGCCCTGGGGTTCTGGCCACCAGCCCGCGAGGAGTGAGCGCTGGAGCCGCGCCTGACGCGTGTGCACGGCCGGCTCTCCGCGCTGTGCGAGAAAGACTTTGTCGTACAGTCATTCACTTACCCAGTTTCCCCCGAAGCCATGCGTTTCGTTACACGTTATCAGCATCTAAAATGCAGAGAAGCAAAAGTGAGTGATAGAAACCACCCGGAAACCCTGGGCCCACCTGATTGTTTTCGGGCTGTTTGGTCTCCCACCTGTCCTCCCTTCGGAGCGGAGCCTATTTGTTCACTTTGAAGGGTGGTCGGCTTGCTTTTCCAGGTTGTTAATCATACTTCCCAGCATGACTTGGTGGCCAGGTATGTGCAGCCGTCGCTGCGTGGGCAGGACTTGCCTTGTTTGATGAGTCACTGTGGCCTGTGCCGTCCAACACGGAGCAGCTGGTCTGCTGGGAGCTGGGTGCTGGGAGCTGGAGGGGTTCTCTGTGGGTCTCGTTTCCGCTCGTCCCGTGAGCAGAGGCACGTGCGGTCCTCCTGCCCGAGGAAGCGGTTGCGCCGGCCGCTTGGAAGGCACGTGTGTCCCCGGGCAGCCAAGGACAAGGTGTCCGTGAAGGACCTGGATCCTTGCCTGCAGCACACAGTTCCAGCACATGTGCCCCTGGCGCTCTGCATGGCCTGCGGGAGGGGCTGGGGACCTGGCACAGAAAATTCCGACAGACTCAGCGTGAAGCGTCGCTGTTGTCATAATTCTCTGTCTCTGACCCAGGAGTCTCGTGTCTCCTGCCAACATCCCCAAACCAGGGCAGCCTCTCCAGTCAGCTTGCAAGTGGGGAGAAACCGCAGCCCCTCCAGGCCTGGCTCGGAGCCGTGGGAAGGTCCAGGGGAGAGAGGAAAGGGTGATGTTATGATAGCCCGGTCCACGTGGGAGACACCCAGACTCGGGCCGGCCCTGAGGCATCAGCCTAGTTCACGGCCTCAGCCCTGGTCCTCTGCCCCCGACATCAGCAGGCTCTTGGGTGCTCCTGGTTACTCACGGGGAAAGCGGGGGTGCCACTCCCAGAGACTGCCCCCTGCTGCCCGCTGCAGCTGGAGGAAACACATCAGCTCCCTGGCCTGACGCCCCTTCCCCCCGCCCTTTCCTGACTGGCTGGGTCAGTCCCAGGTCCTGGTCCTTCCCGGGAGGCCCCACCCTCACCCTGCTGTGCGTGCCGGGGCTGCTCCCAGCAGGAAGACTCACTCTGAGTCAGCGTTTGCCGTTTCTTGGAAAAGGAGCTGCCTGACCCCCCACACTGCTGGGAGGAAGCGGGGAACAGGGCACGCGTGCTCCCTCCTAGGACTGCACATCAGGCTCCCAGCCCCTCCGGTCTCCCCACCACAGGCCAGGGCCTCAGTGACTGCCCCACCCACAGGGCCACTGAGGCACGGAGAGCCTCAGGCTGCACTGAGGCCCAGGGAGGTGCAGCTGTTGTCATCTGCCCCCAGGTTCTCCGTTGGCCGGATGCACGTGGAGGAGCGGAGGGGGCAGGTCGTAGCCAGGAAGGGGTTAAGGGGACAGGACGGGGAAGCCCTCACACAAGCCTCCAGGGGCAGTGCCTCCAGGGGCAGCACCGTCTGCTCTAAATGCGGACCAGGGAGACAGTTATTTTTAGGAAGCAAATGGTAATGATTGTGGCCTTGGATTTAAGTAGCCATTTAGTCATAAACGCTGAATTCACAGGCGGCAGAAAACAGCATTTTCCTCTCACTGATGACAGGGCTCGGCCAAGGCGGCCATTGTTCTTGCTATGAATGCATGACAGACAGGGCCTGGGATCACCATGGCAGGGTGTGGGGCATCTGCAGGGAGGACGGGCAGGGTGTGGGGCATCTGCAGGGAGGAGTGGCAGGGTGTGGGGCATCTGCAGGGAGGAGGGGGCAGGGTGTGGGGCATCTGCAGGGAGGAGGGGGCAGGGTGTGGGGCATCTGCAGGGAGGAGTGGCAGAGTGTGGGGCATCTGCAGGGAGGAGGGGGCAGAGTGTGGGGCATCTGCAGGGAGGAGGGGGCAGAGTGTGGGGCATCTGCAGGGAGGAGGGGGCAGGGTGTGGGGCATCTGCAGGGAGGAGGGGGCAGGGTGTGGGGCATCTGCAGGGAGGAGGGGGCAGGGTGTGGGGCATCTGCAGGGAGGAGGGGGCAGGGTGTGGGGCATCTGCAGGGAGGACGGGCAGGGAGTGGGGCATCTGCAGGGAGGAGGGGCAGGGTGTGGGGCATCTGCAGGGAGGAGGGGGCATCTGCAGGGAGGAGGGGGCAGGGTGTGGGGCATCTGCAGGGAGGACGGGCAGGGTGTGGGGCATCTGCAGGGAGGACGGGCAGGGTGGGCTCCAGCCCCTGCATGGACCCCATGGTTGAGCGGTTTCATGAACCCACCGAGTGGGCACCTCTTCCCCCTCTCCAGGTAGGAGCGTGTTCCGGCGGCTCGAACCGCACGCAGGCGCAGGTGTCCCCCTGAGTGGAGGCTGCCCACCTGGCAGGACTGTGCTCAACTCCGGCTACAACCCAGGTGGGTGCTGCAGGGGGACCTGGGGACCAAGAGTCAGCACCTAGGCTCCTCCTGGGAAGAGAGTGATGAGGCTGATGAGAACCAGGAAGGGCGGAGAGAACCCACTGGTGGGTGGGAGCAGCCAAGCCGGGGACGGGAGCTGGGGACGGGAGCGGGGGTGGGGGGGTGGGGGTGGTAATGCGGCGGGGGGGGGGGGGGCACGGGAGGCTCCACGTGACCAGGCTGCTGGGGGACAAGGCCATGCGAGCGGTCCGGCAGATTGGACGGGAGGCAACAGGGGCACCGACTTTGTAGTTTATTTTCGACCACCCACCTGCCTGCTTCACTCTGGATGGAATTTAATTCTCTCGTGCACATGGCTACCAACAGGCCGTCCTCCCAGAACGGCGAGATCCTATCACCGACTGCCGACAGCCCTTGTAATCCAGGAAAATGACACGTCTTGGTAGCTTTTTGCCTTCGGAAGGGCGTTACCAGATCGAGCAGTGCCGGCAGGGCTGGGCGAGGGTGGCCACACGAAGGAAAGGTTAGTCGGGTTGGGGACGGCACATAACCGATCCAGAAGCCGGGGCTCCCGGACGGGTTTGCGTGAAGCTGCAGGACGGGGACCTGCCTCAGCACCAGCCCAGCCCGTTCTGTTCCAGGACGACAGCACGGGTCCCCCACTGCCACCCGTGTGGGAAGTGATTAGTGGCTCAAGGGGTGCATGGCCCCGAGCGAGGAGGGAGCTCGGTCCCCATGGGCTTCGGGGGCCAGGCCACCCACAGTCTCACCTGGGACAGGTGTGCGCGACCTGTGCCGACTGCGTGTGAACCAGCCCATCCGGGAGAGCATGGGAGTGTCCCCTCCCCGGACGGGAGCCACCCCTGGGCCCTCTGAGAGCCACCTCCTCAGGGTCCTGACTGCGAGGTAGAGGCCGACCGGCCGGTCCCGGCCCCGCTGTGAGCTGGGTGGTGGTCTGTGGGGCGGTGGCCGCTCCCCGGGGCCCGGGAGAGGAGAGAGGGGAGAGGGGAGAGAGGAGAGGGCCTCCCACGGCACCGCCCACCCCGAGCTGCTCCCACAACAGGGTTCCCAGGCCCCTGGGAGGGGTGCCCCGCCTCCCGCCTCCCTCTCAGGGGCTCCCGTGGCCCAACCCGTCCGAGCTGCCTGCCTGGCCTGCCCACTCTGCAGGCCACAGGCTCAGCGTCTGTCCCTTCGGACACCAGCCCTGCCCGAGGCCCCTGGTTAGCAGAGCCCACAGGCAGGCTGACGTCCGGAGGGTCAGTGCCCACCGCGGAGAGGAAAGCACCAGCCCCTCAGGGCTCGGCCTCAGCGACGCAGATGACACGGACGTGGCCTCGGCACTGGGCCCGCAGGCCCCCACAGGAGGGACGTGCACATGAGGTGACCGGTCCCCACACCCAATGCCGCCTCCTCTCCGCAGCAGGTGACACAGCCACGGGCTTGGTCCAGTTTCCGCGAGACGTTTGCAGAGCGGGTCCCCGAAGGGAGCTGCCCAGCACGGCAGAGAAAGGGTCAAAGCGACGCCGAGACAGTGAGCGAGGGACCGAGACACAGCTGGCGAGGGCGGGTGCGGCCGGGCACGCTACCACAGAGGCGGCTGCGGTGGGCGCCACTAGGAGGGGCGGGAACCTGACCGAGACGAACAAGAGAAAGTGACAGACACCTCACAGGAGGAAGCTCAGAGCGTCCAGACACGGGCTGGCGAAGGGATGTGGGATGTTGGGGTGGGGTGTTAGGATGTGGGATGTGGGGACATCGGGGTGTTGGGATGTGGGGATGTCAGAATGTTGGGGTGTGGGGTGTTGGGGTGGGGTGTTAGGATGTGGGATGTGGGGACATTGGGGTGTTGGGATGTAGGGATGTCAGAATGTTGGGGTATTGGGGTGTTGGAATATTGGGGTGTGGGGATGTGGGGATGTCAGAATGTTGGGGTATTGGGGTGTTGGAATATTGGGGTGTGGGGATGTGGGACGTTGGGGTGTGGGGATGTGGATGTTGGGGTGTGGGATGTGGATGTTGGGGTGTGGGGATGTGGGACATTGGGGTGTGGGGATGTGGGACATTGGGGTGTGGGGATGTGGATGTTGGGGTGTGGGGACCTTCCGAGAGGACTGTCTGGAGAGAGTGCCTCGCTGGCTCTGGAGGTGCTGCCTGCAGTCCTGCTCTGCCCTGTCAGCGTCTCCTGGGGGATGGCTCCCACGTTTGCTGTTATTGTCTCCAGGTGAGAAGGGAAGGTGAGCAGATGGAGTGATGGTGGTGAGAACAGTTTATCCTGGGGAGGCGCCTGCCAAGGGAGGGACGTCTGCCTGGAGCGGGGGAGGCGGGGACACCTGCGGGGCGTCCCCTCGGGGTCGCCGTGTGGACACACTTCTCTGTTTCACCACGAGACCCTGCCGGGTGGAGGCCATGTCCTTGCTCAGCAGGTGAGGAACCTGCTGTCGGTCCCACGAGGGGCCCCAGGTCGCCGCAGGTAGGAGCTGGTCCCCAAGGCCCAAGACCTCCAGTCACCACCGTCAGACAAGCCCGCGTGCCTTGCATGGGCCCCCCACACGGACACCCTGATGAGCCCCTCGCACGGGCCCCCCACACGGACACCCTGATGAGCCCCTCGCACGGGTCCCCCACACAGACACCCTGATGAGCCCCTCGCACGGGCCCCCCACACGGACACCCTGATGAGCCCCTCGCACGGGCCCCCCACACAGACACCCTGATGAGCCCCTCAGGGGGGCACCCTCGCCGCGTCAGCACCGTGAGAGCATCGGGCTGTTCTCTGTGGCCTCACCCCCAGGGGATTCGAACAGGAGCATCGAACCGCTGGCAACAGCAGGCCCCTCCTGCCGCCTCCCTGCCATGACCCCGGGAATTCTCCCCCCTGAGGCCACAGGCCCTGCGCTGCGGCTCCCTGGGGGGTGCACACACGTCGCCCAGCAGGGGGTGGACGGGCTCTGATTCGATGGCCCGTGTTTTAGGGACGTGACCTGTTAGCTTTTAGCTTCACCGACGGCCCCCGGACACCCCGCCGAGGAGGAGAGGGACGGGGACAGCCAGGAGCGGCCGGGGGCTCCCCGGGAAGGAGAGGAGGGAAGCTAAACTCAGAGTCCCAGTTCCACACAGGAGCGCGGCCGTGAGGGGCCAGAGGGTGAAGAAGGTGTGTTTTCTCAGCCTGTTTGACGGGAAAGGTTGCAGTGAGCTCTGTGGAAGAGGCGCCGTGGAGACGTAGTGAATGCAGCTGGAACAGGAAAGAGGAGGGCGATGCCCGGGCGATAGTGGAGGAGTGAGAAGCCCATTTCCTGTCCGGACAATCGGCGCGGCTGCGGCTGGAAAGTCCACAGGCACAGCAGGAAGTCCCGATAAGGACGAGGGGCAGGGCAGCGTGCGACCAGACTGCCCACAGGGGAGTCCAGAGGCGTGGGGTGCGGAGGCGAGCCAGCAGGCTGAGCTCGCAGAGCGGTGGGGGCGGGGGGAAGCGGGGGGAGCCCAGGAACAGGAGCCCCTGCATGGGTGGGGGATGCACCAGGAGGGGCAGGGGTGCTGGTCGCAGGCCAGTCGGGAGGAAGCCCCGTCTGCCGTCTCTGAAACCCAGAGGCTGTGGTTTCCACGGCGCTGCCTGTTCAGATGAAGAAGAAAAGATTCAGAGCAGAAACCGTGGCCTGGGGGCAGCTGTGGGCAGTCCATCCAGGATTGAGCCATGGTGTCCCCCAAACTGCAGACCACACCCGAGAAAACCCTGGCAGGACCCTGCAGGTGCCCCGGCCAGTCAACAGGCAGCCAGTCAGCCAGCAGGAGCTGGAGGCAGCCCGGGCCATGCCAGGGAGAGGGGTGCGGGGACGGACGGACGGGGCACAGGAGCACGGCCCGGCCCCCCGCTGTCCACTCCAGACCCGAGTGTCTCATCGAGGTGGAGGGCTTCCGGAGCCGGGCCGGGCGTGATCCCCGACGCCCGCCACTTCACGTCCGTGCTCAGGGTGCCCCTTGCTGAGCTCTGGACCACATTCCTGTCGCGGCATCGCCATCCACACGGTCTTTGTGCTGATGGCACCGGCTCCGCTCTGAGGGGGCTCGGGATTCCTCCCCCAGGGCAGGCCTCCTTCACGCACGTCAGCTCCCGGCCCCCGGCTCCCTCCACACTCCTTCCTTACGCCCCACAATCTGCCTCTGACTCACAGCCCCTGATCCTTGCCCTGGGCCCGGAGCCCCACGCCCATGCTGGCTGTGCTGCTCTCCCAGCTGGGGCCGCCCAGTGCCCTGGTGCTGGGGTTCAGTCCCCTCCAGCGCGCACTGAGCCCTGTGTCAGCTGCGAGGCCCTGGCGTTCTCTGCATTTGCACCCCGTCTTCCAGCGAGACTGCCAGCTCCCTGGCCTGTGGTTTTCTGGCGGCATCGGCAGAGCCCAGCCTGTGCGAGGGTGGCGGTGGGATGGGGTACTGGCCCCATGAGGTCACAGAGCTCCTTCCTTCCCACACGCCAAGTCTATGCATCTGGGCTGGGCAGCCCCCAAGGAGACAAAGGCACCCCAACGCGCACCCTCACGGCCAGGCCCAGGCCCACGTCCTCCTCGCTCGCCGTGCCTCCTGTGCCCCCACCTGTGCCCGCTCCCCTCGCTCGGGCATGGCCCCTGCCTCCAGCCCCTGCTGGCTGACTGGCCTCCTGTTTCCCACGAGAACGTGGGGCCGAGACCACACTTCTTGGGTTTCTATGTGAGAGGCTCCGTCTCTGATCTGCAAACACAATTAGTATAAAGACAGTTGGAAGCACTTAATTGAAAAATACAAATGAGATTGATGACATTGTCCCAGCCACCAGTGGGTTCTGAAAGGTTTTATTTCAGTGGAATTCTATTTCCAGCGACTGGAAAAATTAATTCATGTCGCACAATAGCCTCTGGGAGCCTCGGGCTGGGGCGGAGAGTAGGCCGCCCAGGACCGAGCCCGGCGGCCCCGCAGGGGCAGGGACGGAAACCCCAAGAAACGTCTTCATCCAAATGTCCTTTATCCTCGGGAAAAAGTGGTTTCATGGGAGACAAGCAGAGCTGCCGAGCTGTTCCTCGACTCCTTGGCGTGCACATTCATTGGAGGGACGGACTGTGCTGGGCACGGAGCTGGGCGCGTGCGGAGAGCGGGCCGGCTCAGGCTCCGTGAAGACCAGGCGCGTGCGGAGAGCGGGCCTGGTGGGAGGGGTCCCACAGCTGGGACGGAGCCTGGACAGGACTGGGACGGAGCCCAGACAGGACTGGGACGGAGCCGGCACTGGGAGAGCGGACATCGCTCCTTTCCTGGTGTGAGGACCCAGGGTTGAAAGGTCGCGGGAACTCGAGGCTCCCACCCGCCTAACACGTCACAGCCACCACGGAGCTCCGTGTCACTCTGGAGCCGCCCGGAGAATCGTGGTCCTCACCCACGTCCATCTCTGGGCAGAACCCTCTCCACTGGGCGCCCGGCATCCTCTCTGTTTCTCTGGCTCCAGCACAGCTGCCCGAGCAGCGTCCTCAAGGCCCCACGAGACCCCGTGGCTGTGCAACCCACTGACGACTCACCGACCTCCCCCTCCCGACCCAGGACCCGCGGCAGGTGCCTGGGGGCTGCCCTGCAGACGAGGGAGGAGCATCGCTCAGGCCGCATGCGGGCCGTGCTGCCGGCTCTGGGGCTCCCGCACGCAGGTGCGCGGTGAAGTGCGACAGACAGCGGGTTCTGTGCGTAAAGCACACACCTCTGGGTCTAGTGACTGAAGAGACGGAGAGTTTTGTAAAGATGTTCGAAGCCAGGACACACCTGAGCCACACCTTTGGGGTGTGAGGCCCACCCCCCTGGCACTGTGGGCGTCCGCCTCTCCATCTGAGAAACCGAGAGAGAGAAGGTCCACGTTTCCCGGCTGTCAGAAAGGTCATCGATCCTGTGAGGCCTGTCCACACCCGCTCTCACCGCTGGCGGTCGCAGGACGCCTGTGCGAGGGGACGCCTGTGGGGACGCGGCTCACAGACTGCGTGTACGAGTAGATGGGACGCTGTCCGTCAACAACGGTGCCCCTGACTGCTCAGGCTTTTGTTCCGAGGTGGACACCGCCCAGGCTCTGCCTGTCACAGGTGTGGACGGGAGTCTGTGCAGGTGGGAGGCGGGGCCAGGCGGGCAGCGCCCTTTTTCCTGACCTTCAGAAGCTACTCTGCTCCTGCGACCTGAGGCGGCAGTGGGACCCGAGGCAGCAGTGGGACCCGAGGCAGCACGTGCAGCTTGTGCGTCTGGGAGGAGAGCGGAGGCTTCGGCTCACAGCGTCACCCTGAGGGCAGTGCTTTGGGACCAGGCGAAGCCGCAAGCTCCTGGGACATGGGCAGCTCTGAGCCCGTCTTCACGGGTCGCACGGCGGTGGCCCAGCGAGGCTGCATGGTTTCTGGGGGTCGTTAGCGGCCTGTGCACTCAGGGTCACAGGGCTCAGGCAGGAAGGCAGCCAGGACCCGGGTCCCAGCCTGGCCTTCACGCAGACTCAGGGAGCTCAGCTGAGAAACGGAGGTGTGGCCACCTGGCTGGGAAGGGGGTGATGTGGGCCCTGAGGGACAGCACAGAGATGGCAGGCCCTCCCCTCATCTCACAGCCTGGCTGCCCCGCGGGACCGAGTGAGTTTTCATCCTTGTTACACGCCCGCTGCAGCCCTGAGCCCTCCTCCCTCACATCTGTCAGGCGTGGGCAGCGCCTCTCCGGTCCCTGTGTCCCTGCGGCTGCGGGCTCTGCCCAGAGGCAGCTCCAGCATCTGCCCCGGGGTCTTTCCCCACAAAGCCCTCGTCGGATGAGTCTCTTCCTTAACAGGTGCCAGGGCTGCGCTTCAGAAACACCAGCTTCCAGCCTGGCTCCCGAGCAGGAGGCCCGGGGAGGCCCTGGCCGCAGCTGCTGCTGCTGCAGCTTCTCCTCCGCGGGCTGCTCCTGCCCTGCTCTGCCTGAGCACCGGCACCCGGCCCTGGGCACCCAGCACAGGGCACCGGGCACCGAGCACCGAGCACCGGGCACCGAGCACCGGGCACCGAGCACCGAGCACCGGGCACCGAGCACGGCCCAGGGAGAGGCGTCCTCTGTGCAGGGAGAACAGGCTTGGGGCCCTGTCTGCCCGGGGTCAGGAGGTTGCTGCGGGTAGGAGGGGCCTGGCAGCAGATTGGAGCCCCTGCCCCTCCAGCGTCGTTTCAACAAACAAGCAGATGGCAGGTGTCAGCAGGACAAAGAGCCATCTGTGCTCGCGGCTGCCCACCATTCTTGCACAGCGACTCCAGGGGAGCCGCCCAGAGATGGTGCTGCCCTCGGCCCCGGTCCTCGTCGGACCTCGAACGCCGGGCAGCCGCTGTGCTCGTCCTGTGCCCAGGCCACCAGCCGGCTTGGGCCACGGGCACCGGTCTGCATGCTCACAAGGACCTGGTTGGCTGCGGATGCGTCCGGGCAGGCCAGATGTCAGAGGTCTGATGGAATTTGTCCCGAGTGCTCCCCTCCCCCCCCCCCTCGTTCTCTCAGCGAGCATGCCCGTCCTCCCCATCCCGGCCCAGCCCTGAGCCCACAATCAGCCCTGAGTCAACGGTCAGCCCTGAGTCCACAGCCAGCCCTGAGCCCTACATCAGCCCTGAGTCAATGGTCAGCCCTGAGCCCATGGCCAGGCCTGAGTCCACGATCAGCCCTTAGTCTATGGCCAGCCCTGAGCCCACAGTCAGCCCTGAGCCCACGATCAGCCCTGAGTCAATGGTCAGCCCTGAGTCCACGGCCAGCGTTACCTGTGACCATCAGCCTCCCTGGCTTGTTGGGTTGCTGACGCCAGCTCTGGCAGGACTGAGGGACATTGGCAGCTTCTGTGTTTTGCTTTAATCTATACTAATAAAAGGGTAATATGCTAATTAGACCAGATGTCTTCTGGACATCCTTCCAGAGGTCCTTCTGGACAAAGCCATGGTGGCGGGAGCCAAGGCAGAGGCAGTTAGCGGTGATCAGGCAGGCAGGCAGGTGAGTGGTTAGGAGCCAGCGGTCCCAGATTGTAAGAGGGTGCAGGTTGGGCTGAGGGACTTCCTCCTCCCCCTCCCCCTGTGCATGAATTACGTGCACCAGGCCTCTAGTTATATAATAACCGTCAAACCAGAGAAAACAGCCTCGGAAGTAAGATGGACGGAAGCAGGGATTTTCAAACAGTGCCAGTGGCTAGATGTTCACGTGTACCTTTCATCTAACATGTAGCCGCAGGTGCTCTATTTTCAAATCCATCTCGACCTCATTGTTTATATTCACGTTACAGTGACGTGCAAATGAACTGACAGGGACAGAAGCGGCTCAGCTTTCGTCCACTTTGGGCTGGAGCTGCAGGCGGCGCAGGAGTGGCCCGGCATGTCCTGCCGAGGGGAGGGGGACTGGCCGGGGAGAGGGGCAGGCTGGCGGGGCGAGCTGTGGCGATGGAGGTGGTGGTCACTGGCCTGGGAGCCCACTCCTGCCTGGTTGGGGGGCACTCCAGGGAGCTCGGGCGGAGCAGAGAGGAGATGGAGCCACCCCCACGATGCCTTGCCAGCTGCTCACGGTCAGCAGTGAGCCCCCGAGGGCCAAGGCTCGGGGATGCCCCCTCCTGGGCTCTTCAGCAGGTGGCCCTGGTGTGACTGTAGAGGCCAGGCCTCCGAGCCTCGATGTCCTCTCCACAGTGGGTGCCGGCACCCAGACTTCAGGGGGAGCAGGCGTGGCCTGGAGCAGTGACGGGGCCTCTGAGCCGGGCTGTGGACACGCGTCGGAGCTGGGCCTCCACCACCCGTTCTTCCTCGCTGGGACAGGAGCTGGGACAGAGGGACAGGCTTTGCCAAGCTCCCTGCCTGGGCGAGGGTGTCCGAGCCTTCATGGAGGCTTATGAAAGGGTTTATTGCAAAACAGGAAACAGTTCTGTGTTCTCTGAAATAAACCATATCAAACTACAAAACATCCCTGCGTCCTCCAGAATTCAAAACCCAGGAGGCTTATCGAGTTCTAGAACAGTCCCCATGTACGTCCCCAGGCGCCATGACCAACGAGGCCAGCAACGTGGGGTGGGGTGAAGAAAACCGACCTCTCACCCTTGAACTCCAGCCAGGAGAAAGGAAACGCTGTCTGAGGACGAAGGAATGTTTTGCTTGGTCCGGGGAGTTTGCCTGTGGTTGGGTCTTCCCAGCCTTGGCCGAGTCGCAGCCGCGGGCGTCCCTGAGCCCAGGAGGGCCAGGGTCCTGTGGGTGGAGGCGTGTCCTGCCCTGAGCTCGCTCTCCACCCCACTCCATCCTTCCTCCCTTCATTCTCTCGTGCTTTCTCTGGGCAAACACAGGCCTGGAGGCCAGGAGGTGGCACCCGGGCAGGAGGCTGGACTCACAGACCGGCTCTTAGACCCGCGGCCACGCTGTAGTCACCAGGACAGGGAGGTCTCGGCGTCCTGACACTCAGATCGATCAATGGAAGGCTCGACCATCCCGGAGTAAGTAAGTGGATGAATCAGTCGATTGCTTTCTGACAACGTGGCAAAGGCATTTCGATGGAGTAAAGATCGTCTGGTCAGCAGGAGGTGCTGGGGAAATTGGGTGGCCGTATTCGAAAAGTGATCTTCAACATGATACCTTGTGCCATGTACATAGTTGCCAGGGTCCAGTCCCCGCGGTCCAGAGGTTCCCAAAGGTGTGGACGGCGTCGGCGAAGAATGAAGGACACGGAGACAGCGTTAGTCAGGTTCTTTTTTATTGTCCTGTTACGACTGTATTTATATATTTGATTCCATAAGCATGCCTCTAGAGTCACATCATGGTATGTTATGGGTCCTCCTTGGACCTTCTATGGTTCCTTGTTTTATGTTTATAGTTTCTTATCTGACCGTTGCCAAAAATCTTATCTCTATCTAGGTCTGCTGATTTTAACCTTATCTATTGTCTGTGTTTCTACATTCTATTCTAAAGGTTAGTCTCTGTGTTCCAGTATAAGGGCTAGTTTGTTATCTCCATTCCAAGGTCACTACTCTACTGCTCTACTGTTAAGCTACAAGGAAGTAACTGAAGGAGATTATCCTATTCTATGGCCCAAGTAAAGGTTATGTCCCTTTAGCCTTGCTGGTGGTCTTCTTTGGGACTGCCCTGTGTCGGCGGGTTTTCAGGGGCATAGGCTTTGGTACTTTCTCTGGTGGGTAGACCCCTGGGGATGTGGGCCTAGCAAGTCCCAAAATTGTTAACAGTGTTAGTCTAAGTTCCTCATAAGTAGTACATGGTATTTCTGTAACACTAGGGGGTTTTACTGATCTATTCCCTTCCCTAGTCCCGTTAATCCCTTACTCCAGGGAAACATTCCCACCTGGGGAAACAACCTTTCTCGGGGAGGTGGCCCTGGTTAGAACACATAGCGCTAAGAAGGGGAGCAAACATATTAAGAACAGGATGCCATATAGGCCAGGTCCCTTGGAACATATGCTGTGCAGATGTTTCTTCCCTGCAGCGACTGTGTCAAGCAGCAAGGATGGAATGGCTTCTGGCACATAGTGACCTCAGAGTGAATCCTAGACCTCAGTGTAGAACCTAAAAGACATAGAACTTCTAGAAGAAAACATGGGAGCAGAGATTTCATAGTTACAACACCAAAACCCTGACTCATAAGTTAAAAAACTCACGATGAACTGGAGTTCATCCAGTGACGAACTTGTGCTCTGTGCAAACACCATCTGGGAAGAGACGGGAGCTAGAGACCGGGAGGAAGTATATTCGATAGATGCTTGTGTACAGGATGAATGAAAAAGGTGCAGTTCTTAAAACTTAGTTATTAGAAACAAACCAGCCAATGAAATCAGGCAAAATATTTGAACAGACACATCCCCAGAGAAGACACACATAAGTGCCGCTCAGCGTCGTCAGTCCCAGGAAATGCAAATCAAGCCGCAGGTGAGGCCCCTGCTCCTCAGCCGACCATGTGCTGGCGACGTGAGGAGCGGGGTGGTGCGTGCCGTGTGACTGTCATCACAGGAGAAACATGGTCGGCCTAGGGGCCGGAGCTGTCTGCGGTTTTAGGTGCCTCTGGGGTCCTGGCACGTGTCCCCTCGGATAAGGGGGCGACTGTGCAGGGGAAGGAGAGGTGAGACAGAGGGGTGGGGAGCGGGGAGCAGGAGGCAGGCCCTGGAGGCCCCTGTGCCTGCCCGTGGCTCCCGCTTGCTCTGGCCGGCGGCTTTCTGCTAAGGACATGCTGCCCCGTGCTGTCCTGGTGGGCGGGGTGGACCGAGGGCAGGTGTGTGTGGCCTGCACCCCGACTCGGGCTGAGGACCTCTCTGGGGACAGAGGGCCTGCAGCCCTGCCCCCGCCCATGCGCCCTGTGGCGGGGGGGGGGGGGGGGGGGGCAGGGGGGCGTGTGGGGAAGGGCTCAGACCAGTTCTCGGCAGGACAAGTGGCAGGATGAGTCGGGGTGTCTGTGTGACTGTCCCCAGGCTCAGGGAGAGACTGCCTCTGTGCTGTTTGCTGTCGGCTGTGAATGCTGCAGCGTGCAGCTCCGGGGGCTCCTGGACCCCTTCCCCACGCGCCCTGTTTATTCCACGCGTGTGCGCCTGATGACACAGGCTCATTAAGCACAGCCGACAGAGCACCCGAGAGGGCATGCTGAGAGGTGATGAGGGGGCGGGGGGTTCATGAATCAATCAACTCATCTCACAGGCAGGAAACGGGATTTCCACATTCATGGCTCTTCCCGGACTCCTCGGTGCAGGAAGGGCACCTGGGGCTGGAAGAAGAGGAGTCCGGGCCGGAGTGGCTGTGGGCTGCGGGCTGTGGAGCCCCCATCACCCCCACCCAGCCCCCCAGGCTGGCAGCCATGTCTCAGCACACGCAGGCCTGCGGGGCGGCTGGACACCTCTGTTCACAGGCGGTTCTGGGAACCCGGTGAGCGTGGGAGTTGCTGGTTACATCAGGAGCCCCTCGACTCAGGGGGAGAGGCCCAGCTCCACCCCGGACGTGGGCTGGAGGGGCGCGTGCAGATGAAACGTGTTCTGTGCACAAACACGCAACCTGGCCAGCCAGCTGCAGCCTAAAACCTTCCAGATGCACAAAGCGGCCACGGCCTCGCCCAGAGCTCGTCCCCGCCCAGGGCCCTGGCTCCGTCACGGGGCTGGTGACTTCCCTTCCCAGCGGGACGAGGGGGGCGGGAGGTTCTGGGAACTCACGGGGTGACCGGCTCCCTGGGGCTGGGAGAAGCCCACATGTGCCGTCTCTTCCTGGGGGTCTGTGTCGGCCCCCATTCTGTCCTCTCCGCACACACTGTCCATCTCAGGACCAACGGACGCCCTCCAGCAAGCACAGCCCAGACATCACGGAGTCCCTGGAAGCCACGCCTTTGGGGACGGCCAGGAGTGTGGCCCCCCCCCCCCCCGCCCCCCGCACCTCTCCTGGCCTTGGGCTGGGACATGAGAGACCCTGTATCAGTGCCCTAGGGACAGGGGAGACGGGTTCTGCCTGGGGAGACCCAATTGCACCCTGAAAGCCACAGGCGTGGCTGGCTGTGCCTCCGTGTCATGAAGAAACATTTAAATCACCGTGTGGTGTCACGCAGGACGCGCTTTTGGAGACCTAGGTCCTGGGCTACTCGCTCCGCGTGCCATCCCCCCTCCCCCTCCCCCTCCCCGTCCCCCGTCCCCCCTCCCCCCTCCGCTCCACAGCCAGCACAGGGGACCCTGGGGGCCCCCTTCTGCAGGAAGGGAGCTGCGCCCACAGACGCACCCCTTGCCTGGCTCGGCCGCCTGATGCCCCCTCTGCAGCCCGAGCCCCTGCTGCCGGGTTGGGGGACCCTGGTTTCCCGCTGTCCTGGCTGTGGGCACCAGAGCAGAGCAGGATGCGCCCAGGACCACGTGAGGCTCCTGGAGACACGAGCAGCGTCTTCCCCACATTACGCAACTGGCGTGGCCCCGGCTGCGTCCGCCAGCACCGCGGGCTTTCCATCTTCCGGAAGGAGGGTGCAGGGGGGCCTCGGGGCTGGGGGTGCAGGAGGTTCTGGGGCTGGGAGTGCAGGAGGGTCCGGGGCTGGGGGTGCAGGAGGGGCTGGGGCTGGGAGTGCAGGAGGGTCCGGGGCTGGGGGTGCAGGAGGTTCTGGGGCTGGGAGTGCAGGAGGGTCCGGGGCTGGGGGGTGCAGGAGGTTCTGGGGCTGGGAGTGCAGGAGGGTCCGGGGCTGGGGGTGCAGGAGGGGCTGGGGCTGGGGGTGCAGGGAGGTCTCGGGGCTGGGGGTGCGGGAGGGTCTGGGGCTGGGGGTGCAGGGGGTCTCGGGGCTGGGGGTGCAGGGGGGTCTCAGGGTTGGGGGTGCAGGAGGGTCTGGGGCTGGGGGTGCAGGAGGGGCTGGGAGTGCAGGAGTGTCTGGGGGTGCAGGAGGGGCTGGGGCTGGGGGTGTAGGAGGGGCTGGGGCTGGGGGTGCAGGAGGATCCGGGGCTGGGGGTGCAGGAGGATCCGGGGTTGGGGGTGCAGGAGCAGAGAGCCCACCACCCCCAGGACCCCTGCAGCCCCCACGACCTCTCCTCATGGGGGCCCTGGTCTCCTCCTGACCTTGACCTTTGCTGCATGTTCACCCCCCGCGGGGCTGACCCCTCTGGGGAGCCATGTGCCGGGGCTTGACCCAGACGCGAAGATGCGGGCCCTGGGGGTTACACTGGGTGCAAGGAAATCAAGTTTACGGACAAAAATGTGGCTCTAAGATGTTCATTGCAACGTACTTTATAACAGGAAAGACTTTGAAACTAGAGAAAATACTTGGTAAGTTAAGGCTCACTGATAGGAAATGCTGGAGTCAGTGGTCTGGACCCCGAGGGTGGTGCGGGCCTGTGGGGGGCCAGCCCCCCTTCATCCTGTGTGACCCCCTCAGGTCACCCACCCTCTGTACCAGCTCTCTGGGCAGAGGGGACGGGACGGCCCAAGAAGCCCGGTCGCCCCATGAGCTCTGACAAGGGCCGGCTCGCTCTGTCTGCTGCGAGCGCGAGGGACAGCCCGCCCAGAGGCTGCGTTTCATGCTTTAAGCATCACCCACACATGTTGGAAAACACGGAGTCAGGCCCCACCTGTAGGCAGGCAGACAGGTGACAGACAGACAGACAGACAGACAAGGGTGCGTAGGAGAGGCCCGTGGAGTCCGGGGAGGGGAGGTTGGCGTGTTTTCGGTGCTCTTCCTGGGGGTCTGTTTGTGCTTGTGCCCTGTGAGAACGAAGACCAGCCCTGGGGACGCTGACTGTCCGTCGAGTCCACGCGGAGGTCGGTCCCGGGAATCCAGAACCACCCGTGTGGGCAGCGCGACCTCGCGTGTCGGCCTGATGTCCGTCATCGCCTCCGGGTTAGGATTTCCCCCTGAGTCACATCAAGAGTTTTCAGCAAATTCAACAAAAGTGGTTTTTCCTTCTTTTTCATCCCTTTCTGTCCCCCCCTCCTTCTCTTCCTTTCAACTTTGCACAATGTTTTTGTCATAAAACAGGTGAGGGGCACCTACAGCACCTCCTTTCTCTGATCTGCCCGGGGAGGGGGGGCGAGGAGGGACCAGCACAGCTGGGCCCTGACACACAGTGAGTCAGGGCCTGAAACAGCAGCGTTTGCAAGATCCCCATCGGGAACGCTAGGCTGCCGCCGCGGTTGCTGTTGCGTTTGGTTGTCTGTGAGCCGTGCCCAGGGCCTCTCGCCTGGGCTCCTGCCCCCAGAGGAGAGGGGCCACTGCCCATCCACCCTCGAACCCCGTCTCCTGCGTTCCTGCCCTGGGCCCCGCCTGCTCCAAGGCGATGCCAGGCTCTTTCCTGGGCCTGGGAGGGACCGTCCCTCCTTCCCATGCTGGGCAGGACCCGCCCACTTCCTCCAGCTTCTCCTGGGCCAGTCCCCACCCTCATCCTCACACCCAGGGACGTGGACTGTCGCACAGTGAAGTGTCTCCTTGGTCCACAACTCAGCTGACGGGGCCCCGTGTCCCCTGCTCCTCCGCCGCTGCTTGTGATCCGGCCGCCGGGCGGGTCAGCGTCCTCATGGCTTCCTGACTCTGTGGCCCCACAGAGACCCAAGTTCCGTGTCCCATCAGTCACACCACCACACGCCCGAGCCCGAGGGAAGATGACCCAGCAGGACGGTAGCGGGTTCTGGAGAGGCGTGTAACCGGCACGTTCTGCCCTGAGTTCCCGGTGGGACCGTCCTGGGCACAGCCCCCGGGACCCTGCCACCCCCAGCTGCAGCCCTGGGGGCGGCCACGAGCCACCGCGTGGACGGGCCACATCGTGGATTGTTCTTTGTTCAGTGCCCGCCCCACACCCACCTCACCCCCGACCTCACCTCGCCCCGGGGTCCCGCCCGGCAGGTCCCTCCTGAGTCCACTCCCCACGCCTGCTCCTTCCTCTTTCCGGAAGGGCCCCCCTCACTGCATGGCCTCGGGCTACAGGGCAGAAAGCAATGCCGCTCCTCGCTCCTCCCGACAGCAGCCTGTCTCCATCCGGCTCCCTCAAAGAGCCCGTCGGGGTTGGCTGACGCGTTCCCACCTGCCTGTGGCTCGAGCCTCGTCCGCCGTGGAGACCGCGAGCTGCTTGTGGAGGAAAAGCCGCGGGGGTCCCTGTCCGTCCAGGGGCCAGCTCCAGGGGCGGCAAGGAGGTTTGGGGAGCGACTGGGACCTCTGCCCTGGGTTACGGTCACCGTGAGGCCTGGTGTGGACGGACTGCACCGCAAACACATTGGAGCCCTAACCCCCAGCCTCTCAGGGGGCCCTGCACCTGAAGTCGGGGTGTTAAGGGGGTGATGTGGCTCAGCTTGGTCCTCGGGTGGCCCCAATGCCATGGGACTGGGTCCTTAGAAGACGGGGAGGTGAGGACACAGACGCACACAGAGGAGCGACCACATGTGGCCTCCACACTCGGAGGAGAGAGGACAGACCAACCCCAGATGCTCGATCCCAGACTGCCAGCCTCCGGACTTCCTGCTGTTCAGGCCGCTCGGCGAGTGGTGTTTGTCAGCAGCCGGAGCTGACCGGCACCAGGCACCTGTGTTCTTCCTGGTGGGAAGGGAGGGCTCAGGGTCAGAGAGACGGGAGCCTTCGTCTTTAAATGTTTTGATCCTTTCACATTTCCACTACCTTGCTTTCTTCCCTCCCACTCTCCTCATCATCCAGGGAGATGTGGGCTCCCTGGGATGTGGGCTCCCTGGGATGTGGGCTCCCTGGGATGTGGGCTCCCTGGGACGTGGGCTCCCTGGAACGTGGATTCCCTGGGACGTGGGCTCCCTGGAACGTGGATTCCCTGGGACGTGGGCTCCCTGGGACGTGGATTCGCTGGGACGTGGATTCCCTGGGACGTGGGCTCCCTGGGACGTGGGCTCCCTGGGACGTGGGCTCCCTGGGACATAGATTTCCTGGAACATGGATTCCCTGGGATGTGGGTTCCTTGGGATGTGGGCTCCCTGCGGTGTGGATTCCCTGGGATGTGGATTTTCTGGGACGTGGATTCCCTGGGATGTGGGTCGCTGCCAGGCCTTTCACATGGTGCCCTGGGCTACCTGTCAGGCAGGACACATACCTGGCACTGGATGCTGGCCTCTCCCTTGGCTGGAGTTAGGACCACAGATGTTTCCAGCCTGTTGTGCAATGAGCTTCTGACCTGAATCCCCTGGCAGAGGCTCCTAGGACCTTCCCTCAACCTCCCCCCAAGCCCAGGCCACTCGGGGCCACCCCAGCTAAGACGCTCCGCATGAGTGTTCCCTGAACAAAGTCCTCCCTTTCCAGTCAGACCCGCGCTGAGGCTGGAGGAGCGTCCTCACCCGACGCTCACACCCCGGGCCGTGCCAGGCCATCCTGTGCAGAGGACCTCGCTGGCGTTTCCTTTGGGAAGACGCAGGTCCTGGCACCGGTCCCTGGAGTCCACAGACCCGTCCTCCATGCAGGTCCGGCCGGTGCCCTTCCCTCCATCCACGGACTCCTGTCACCTGGCAGCTGGCCGACGCGATCACACGGAGCGTGAGCCACGGAGGAGGCCATGAGGTCGGCCCAGAGCTCAGGACCGGACGTGGCTGGAGCCAGTCCCCGGGGGACCTCCCCTTTGCTGCTCTCCCAGAGGGTCATCCACACCCAATTTCCGCGTTGATGCCAACACCGCCCACAGCTGACGGGCCACCGGGCCAGGCGTGTGCGGTCACGCAAGGCTGGCGATGCTCCTCGAGGCAGCGCTGCCGAGACACGCGCAGGTGTGGTCGGGAGAGGGGAGCGGGCCGGAGGGGGGTGCAGAGGAGGCCCGCTGCCCGGGGCGTGTGCCGAGTGGGGTGTGTGCCGAGTGGGGTGTGTGGGCCTGGGGCCTCTTCCCCAGGAATGCCTGGCGGGCGGTGGGGGGACGTCTGCACCCCACTCAGCCGCAGGCACCTTTCCCTGCCTGACGCCTTTTCAAAGAGCTGCCGGCCTGGCCAGTGACCAGTGGCCTGATGGCCACCCGCTCCCGCCGTCCCAGCATGGTGACTCGGCCGGGTCACGGGCAGGCACCGCAGGCCGAGGCTCACACAACAGAAGCGTGTCCGGCCTCACAGGCCAGAGGCTGACGTCCAAGATGGAGGTGCTGGCCACGGGGGTGACGGGTGAGGACCCTTCCTGGGCCGCAGAGGCGTCTCCTTGCCGTGGCCTCCAGGCGGGAGGGGCCGGGAGCTCCGTGGGCCTTTTACAGGGACACCGACCCCCCTCACCGGGGCTCCACCCTCACAACCCCATCACCTCCCTGACGCCACCTGCTGACTCCTCACCTGGGGGAGTTAGCGATTCATCATGTAAGTTTTGGGGGGCACGTTCCAGAGAGCCCACACGCGTCTCTGAAGGTGGTTGGGCGCCTAGTTCATTGTTATTTCTCTACCCCCCCCCCGCCCCCCACACACACCCGCTAGGACGCTGACACCATCCTGCACATGAGAATCAGTCCTGAACCAAATCTGTCATGGGTTTCAACTAAAGTTTCTTCTTTGGTGGAAATTGCTAAGATGTTATTCTACCAAGAGGTGAAGTCCGAGCTTCACAGGCTCTGAAAAGGGGAGTTTTCCACCTGGACTTTTGGTTGATTATGAGGCACGTGTAGCGGACGAGGAGGGTCTGCGCTGAGAACCATTCCGATGCGGGTGGGCGTCGCGTCAGCAGGAGGAGCAGGGACCTGCCGGGGGCCTCGTCCCGGTGCCTCGGGGGCCTCCGCACAGACGGGCAGGCTCTGCCCTGCAGCTGAGCTGGCTGGGGGGGAGCTGAGCTGGCGGGGGGGGGGGGGGGCGGGGGGGTGAGGGGGGCCGGGGGCGAGGGGAGGGGCAGCTGGGCTGGGGGGAGGGGCAGCTCCTTGTCGGGACACAGGTCCGTGGAGGGACCAGGGCACAGGGCTGGTTTCCCAGTCGGTTCCCTGCAGCCCAGCCCTCAGGGGATAGGAGGTGGCTTGAGGTCCCCCGGCTG
Source organism: Myotis yumanensis (assembly GCF_028538775.1). NCBI lineage: Eukaryota > Metazoa > Chordata > Mammalia > Chiroptera > Vespertilionidae > Myotis > Myotis yumanensis. Next base: position 231,446 of record NW_027223757.1, read on the forward strand.
CTGGGCCTCCTCGTCCCCTTGGCGAGGGGCTGCGTCCGTTCACGCAGGACGTGTGTCGCCCCCGCACCCGGGAGGAGACGGAGGCAGGAAGTAGCTCCTCCGGGTCCGAGGCCCGGCTGCCTCAGCAGCAGGGAGGTGCCAGGCCTGGTCACGCTTGTGGAATGGAATGTTTTAATCGAGATATTTAGTGAGATAAACAAGGCTTTTCCTCAAGTCCTATTTGCTGGAAAGTTAGGAGCCTGGAAACCTCCGGAAGGGGGGCAACGAGAGAAATCGCACAGTGAGATGGAGCCTCGGCCGGGAGCTGGCCGCGGGGTGGGAGGAGGAGGGCGCCCCCACCCCAGGTCTCCCGCGGGGTCGGGTCCCTCCTGGGACTGGGGTGCAGCTCCCAGGTCCCCCTCCCTCGGCCGGGAGGCAGTGGAAGGAGCGGGGGTTTGGGAAGGAGCCGAGGTCAGTGTCCTGGCAGGAGCTGGAGGCCGCAGGCTGACACCAGCAGCTCCCAGGAGGCCCCGGTCCCTCCCACCTCCTCCCAGCGCTTGGAGGGACGGGGGAGGGGGGGGGCGGGGGGGGGGGAGCTGGGCGTGTCTCGGTGTGCCTCAGTTTACCTGTGACACCTGGGGAGACAGGGTGGCTTGTTGTTTGGGTGACGTGATCTGTCGTTTAGAGAAAACCACTCATGGGGGGCCCTGGGCTCTGAGCTGCTCCAGAAGGTGGGGGTGGGGCCCCCCATTTCCTCGGAAGTGAGTGTGCGGGGGCCCTGCTCCTCCCCCCTCCTCCCCCCCACGCAGGGCCAGCTGCGCAGAGGCAGCACCCAGCAGCCGGGCTTTGTAAATATTTACTGGGCTGTCCAGGCTGCCTGATTTGGGGGCTGTTGCTACATCACAGGAGAAGCTAGAAGGCGAGCTGGTAGGTTCCCGAAAATTAAACGTCAGAGGCGCCTGGAGCTCAGAGGGCCTTGCTCAGGCCTGGCCTCCTGGCCCAGGGCGGTGGGGCTGGGGGAGGGCCAGGCAGGCCAGGCCTCTGGGAGGGACTTGGTGGGGTGGGGCCTCAGTCCTGGGGGCCCAGAGGCACCCCCGTTAGTGAGCGCTTCCACGGTCCAATCCACAGAAGGAGGCGCAGGAAGTCAGCTTCCCCACCGGGGGCACACGCCAGGGCCTGTGCTCAACACGAGGGCCCAGGGAGCAGTCCCACGGCCTCGGAGTGGGCGCGTCCCCGTGCGTACAGGGCACCTCACTTCAAGGTGCTACCCATGGGCTCCAGGGCGTCCACATCCTTCAGGCTTCTGCCACCAGAGGCCCTGCGGTGGTGCTGTGTGTGCACGTGTGTGCACATGTGTGCACGCATGATGATGCACAGGCACGTGTCCCGTGTGTTTACGTGTGTGCACATGTGACGATGCACAGGTGTGTGGATGTGTGCACGTGTGTGCACCCTGGAACACACCTGTGTGTCCTGAGGAGGGCCATGTTTTTGGAACCTGAGAGGGACAGCTCTGAGAGGCCTGAGCGGGTGGGGTGAGCCAGGCGATGCAGGCCCAGCAGGAAGGCGCGGATGTGGCTCCCTGAGAAAGACCGGGACCCCAGTCTCGTGGGGCTGCGGAGGCACAGACAGAACCAGGCTAGAACCTCGGGAGGGTCCCGGCAGGCGATGGGTGGCGGCTTCCCCCAGGTCCTCTCGGGCTCCGTGCCCGGCCCAGTGTGGGTCCCCCTGTCAAGCGGTCACTGGGCCCAGCCTGTGGCCCAGGGCAGCTCAGCCGCCGAACCTCAGTCTCCTCAGGGTCCGAAGGCAGAAGGCACGATGGGTCCTGCCAGCGCATCCGCAGGGAGGATCGTCGCTGACGCGGGCCGAGGGCGCGGAGGAGCGAGCGCCGGGGGACACGGAGCACCGGGCTCACTGCGCGCGCTCCCGGGAGCGTCATGCCGGCTGGCTTGGGCGGGTTCTGTAGGTCACCGGCACACGTGTGTGTTGTGCAGCTACGCACAATCCTGTGTACCAGCGCGTTAACTCTCACCCATGCTCACGGCTGCAGGCGGTGCCGCCTCCGCCCGCGCCAGCACGCGCACCCCTGCACCCCTCACCTGAACAGGCAGGCCCCTGAGCAGGTGTTTGGCACAGACACAGGCTGTGGAATTCGCTCCTGGAGGTGACTCAGCACTGGGGCCTGAGCCGTGGCCTCAGGGCAGGCATGTACCCGAGAGTCTCACCAGGGATGCTGGTCCAGCTTCTAGAAGCTTCTAGACCAGGGGCCAGGCCTCTTCCTGTAATGCAGACCCTCAGGCAGCCCCGCCCAGGCCTCAGCCCTGCGGTCTGCTCAGGCCGCTGTGCACAGGCACCTTGGCCCATCGCCTGCCCCCGCCTGGGGTTGGGGTGCAGCCCAAAAGGACAAAAGTCAGGGAAGCAAAACTGAACCACAAATCTCCCCCCACGAACGCACAGACTGAAGGGAGTCCGTGCTGCAGCGCGGGGCAGCGCGGTGAGAGGTGTCCCGGTGAGAAACCGCGGCCGAGGAGCCACGGCCACACGCAGCTCCTGGAGGGGCAGCAGTGTGGGCGAGGGCACCGCCTCGCAGGAGCGGACCCGCGGGCAAGCACCACGCACACAGCCTCCCGCCTGGTAGCGGCACCGCGGGGGGGTGGGGGGCTGGGTCCCCCCCTCACATCCGCAGTGAGTGTGGGGCCTCTCCTACGCCCAGCCCGAGGGCCGCCTCCCCGTCTGCACTCCCTCCCGTCTGCCCGTCTGCCCGTCCGCCCTTCCGCAGACACACGAGGCGCGTTCCGCTTACCCACAGGCCAGCATGCAGTGCCCTCACCGAGCACCCACCCGCGTCCCTCACCCAGACCTGCACTTGGCCGTCTCGTCTCCGTGGCACTGGGAGGCTGCGGTCTCTGCCAGCTGCCGCCTGCGGACTGCAGGTCGGGGCGAGTGGTGAGGTGCTGACTTGGAGTTAAATGCTCAGCCCGAGGGAGCGGGGAGGTGGCAGCGGTGTCCCAACAGCTGCCATGGAGCCTGGGGAGGAGCCGGCGTGTGGGCAAGGGTGGCATCCACGGGGCTCCCGCAGGAGCCCCACTGCCCCCCAGGAGCCCCACTGCCCCCCCTGGAGCCCCACTGTCCCTCCTGGAACCCCACTGTCCCCCCAGGAGCCCCACTGCTCCCCCAGGAGCCCCACTGTCTCCCCAGGAGCCCCACTTCCCCCCCCAGGAGCCCCACTTACCCCCCTGGAGCCCCACTTCCCCCCCCCTGGAGCCCCACTGCCCCCCCTGGAGCCCCACAGCCCCCCCCAGGACAGAGGGGGTGGCTCAGGCCTAGAGTCCAGGGCTGAGGGTGGGGCACATGGGCAGGGGGAGCCCAGCCTAGGACACGGCCAGTGCCAGGCCCGGGTCAGAGGTCGGGTCACAGCTGCCCCCGGTCCCAGGAGCCCGCGGGGCTGGGATGCACCTGGAGCCTGGCTGCCCAGTGAGGGCACGCGCACCAGCGACGGAGGGGCAGCAGCGGGGTCAGAGAGAGCAGCCAGGCGACTTCTCCCCGCCTGGCAGCCCGGGCCGTGACCCGCCTGATTCTGCGCCTGGAGGGAGGGCCACCTGGGAGGGCCTTGGGGGAACCGCTTTGAGAATTGGGACTCGGCTGAGAGGCTGTGCGGGCTGGGGCCCCACCTCCTGGGGGCCTGGCAGCCTTGGGAACCGAGTGAGGCTGCACCTGGCAGGCGCTGGCACGACAGGCAGAGGAAGGCGCCCTGGGTCCCGCCCAGCGCCCCGTCCCCCAGCCTCCAGGCCGTGGTGTTCATGGAAGCGAGTGGCGGGAAGTGAGGGCTGGGGCACCGGGTCTCGGGGAATTTCCAAAAAGCCCAGAAGTAGGAACTGGATGCCCTTTCAAGGAACGATGAGGCTTGGGTTTTGGCAGGGTTGGTCTCTCTGGCGTCCACGCTCGGCGGCTGGACACCAGGCCAGGCCTCCAGCCCCGCCCGCCCCCAGAGGAGCCTTCACTTCCAGGTCACCACTCAGCCAACGCTTCCCAGGACGAGCATTTCTCTCTTTCTGCGTGTTTGCTGGGGCCGTGCCACGTCCCAGCCGCTCTGCACGCGTGGACTTGCTAACCTCACAGCCGCTGTGGCCTCTGCCCGGCCAGTTCCACAGTTTACAGACGAGAGACCTGATCCACGAGAAGCCGGCGACTGCGGCCACGGAGCCGGGAGCTCCGGGGTCAGACACAGGCAGTCACGGTCCTACGCCGCCGTCCTTTCTATCCGCTTCTGCCAGGTGTGACCTCCACCCAGGGCCCAATGTTTTTAGAAAATAGGACGGTGGCTCGCTCTCCGTGGTGACGACCTCCCCACGTGCCTGAGAGACAGGAGGTGCCAGAGGAGCCCCCTCTCTCCTACTGACACTCACGGCCCATCTGGGTTGTCCCAAGTCCCGGGCGGGACTGGGAGACCCTGGGACACCCACAGCGAGGCCATCTGACCAGGAGAGACAAGCACGCTATGACCCCCTCCTCATCCACTCGGCCTCCGGCTGCGTCCGGAACGTTCCAGACAGTGACCGAGGGAGGACAGTCTCCATCTCCATCGAGTACAGAGACTCCACCTTCTCCCCAGGGACTGAGGGAGAGAGTCCCTCCAGGGCGAGGAGGACGGGGTGGGTGTGGGTGGGTGTGGGTGGGGTTGGGGTGGGGGACTTATCCCTCCAGGGAAACGGGGGGCGGAGGACCCATCCCTCTGGGGCGAGGAGGCTAGGGGAGACTGGGAGGGGGGCAGGGGGATCCCTTCAGGAGGACGAGGAGGAGGACCCACAGCGGCTGAAATGCCAGTGTCCTTCCGGCCCAGACGCAGGCTCCCCTGCAGTCAGGGTCGTCGGGTTGCACTGCAGGATGTGCCGCCCGTCCCCGCGGACACGGTGATGTCATCGCCGGGAGGAAGCGGGCCGCTGGCTGGGCCCTCAGGCAGGTGTGTGCTTCTGTCCTGAGTGATGGCCGCCCCCGGGGCGAGGTGGGCCCTGTGCGATGCAGATTGCCTTTCCCCCATATATGGGCTGACAGGCTGGCCGTGGCGCTTCCCACGAGGAACCAGGAACGAGTCAACCTCCCCCCTCCCACCTGGAGGCCTGGCCTGGTCACTGATTCGCCCTCCACTCTCCCCTTTGGCAGGGCCTGTGTGTCGCTTGTCTCTCTGCCAGCAGCAAATTAGGAGCGTCCTTTGGGGAGGAACTCGTGAGGAAGGGAGCAGCTTCCTCCCTCAGAGCCTCCCGCAGCCCTGTGACCTCGCACAGCCCTGTGACCTCGTGAGCCCTGTGACCTCGCACAGCCCTGTGACCTTGTGAGCCCTGTGACCTTGTGAGCCCTGTGACCTTGTGCAGCCCTGTGACCTTGTGAGCCCTGTGAGCTCCCACAGCCCTGTGACCTTGTGAGCCCTGTGAGCTCCCACAGCCCTGTGACCTTGTGAGCCCTGTGACCTTGTGAGCCCTGTGAGCTTGTGAGCCCTGTGACCTTGTGAGCCCTGTGAGCTCCCACAGCCCTGTGACCTTGTGAGCCCTGTGACCTTGTGCAGCCCTGTGACCTTGTGAGCCCTGTGACCTTGTGAGCCCTGTGACCTTGTGAGCCCTGTGACCTCGCACAGCCCTGTGACCTTGTGAGCCCTGTGACCTTGTGCAGCCCTGTGACCTTGTGAGCCCTGTGACCTTGTGAGCCCTGTGACCTCGCACAGCCCTGTGACCTTGTGAGCCCTGTGACCTTGTGCAGCCCTGTGACCTTGTGAGCCCTGTGACCTTGTGAGCCCTGTGAGCTTGTGAGCCCTGTGACCTCCCACAGCCCTGTGACCTCGTGAGCTCTGTGACCTTGTGAGCCCTGTGAGCTCCCACAGCCCTGTGACCTTGTGAGCCCTGTGAGCTCCCACAGCCCTGTGACCTTGTGAGCCCTGTGACCTCACACAGCCCTGTGAGCTTGTGAGCCCTGTGACCTTGTGAGCCCTGTGACCTCGCACAGTCCTGTGACCTTGTGAGCCCTGTGAGCTTGTGAGCCCTGTGACCTTGTGAGCCCTGTGACCTTGTGCAGCCCTGTGACCTTGTGAGCCCTGTGACCTTGTGAGCCCTGTGACCTCGCACAGCCCTGTGACCTCCCTGCAGACCTTTGACCTCCCACCAAATGCTGATTGACACCTGCTCATCCATGGCGTCTGGGAGCGTCTGTCTCACTCGGGGTTGCGCTCCCAGGGCCTGGCGGCTCCTGCCTCCTCCTTTCCTTCTGTCTCTCATTCCTTCCTGCTGACAGTGCAAGCCGGGGGGGGGGGGGGGGGGGGGGGCGGGGGGGGCGGGGGGGGGCGGGGGGGGCGGCTCAGAGGGGCACAGCAGGCATGGAGGTCAGCATGGGGGGGAGGGGGTATCAGAGGAGGAGGCCTGAGACCTTCCCCAAAGGAGAGGCTGGGCTTCAGAGCAGCATCGTCCAGGCTCCTCTGCAAGGTCAGCGCGAGGGTCTCCAGGACAAGGGGGCGGGCGGCGGTGGGAGGAACATGACTGCAGAACTGGCCACAGACGTGGCCAAAACTGTGGCCTCGGATCCATGATCTAGACCAGCCGTGGACAAACTACGGCCCGAGGGCCGGATCCGGCCCGTTTGAAATGAATAAAACTAAAAAAAAAAAAGACCGTACCCTTTTATGTAATGATGTTTACTTTGAATTTATATTAGTTCACACAAACACCCCATCCACGCTTTTGTTCCGGCCCTCCGGTCCAGTTTAAGAACCCACTGTGGCCCTCGAGTCAAAAAGTTTGCCCACCCCTGCTCTAGTGCCTTCGCTGAGGCTTAGCCTCTGAGCTGTAGATGCAGACAGCCAAGCTGGATTTCGTGTGTGTGCACGTGTGCACACGTGTGTGCCTGTGCACACGTGTGCGTGCTCATACATGTGTGCTGGCAGCGTGTGGCCTCAGGCGTGCGGGGCCTGCTGACGTCCGAGAGGGTACAGCTCCCCATGAAGAGGCATCGGTTCCAGCTTTTTGCTTCTTTTTGATCAAACTGTCAGCTTCCTACTGCAGAGGCACACACAGGGCTGACAGAACCAGACAATATACACGAGCACACGAGGGAGGAAAACTCCCAGGCAGACACGCCGACACCCGTGTGCTTCCCGCAGGGCTCGTCGGGGAGCCTGTCCACCTGTCTGTCCTGATGTGTGACTTCCTGCTTCACTTGTGCCACTCACAGGGCTCCGTGCGGCTCTCGGGGGCGTTAGAAAGAGCCCATCTGTGTCATCGGACCGACAACATGGCTGAACGGGTTGGACTCGCTTTTCGCGCGTCCCAGCAGCAGGGACTCTAAGAGGGAGTTGCGTGTTCTGTGTGTTTGCCGTGTGTGTGTGTGCGTGT
>NW_027223757.1:841397-1038897 GCF_028538775.1 Myotis yumanensis
GAACCCAGAGAAGCGAGTGTGAGATGCCCCGGGACCCCCTCCCCCGAGGATCTCTCTTCACCTGCAGGCACCTCCCAATGAAGCGTGCCCGGTCGCAGATGTCTGCTCCAGGGGTGCGAGCAGCTTGAGCCTCTTAGAAAGTACCACTGACCTCTGCAGCCACCCTGCGACCTGTGAGCCTCGGCCCCAGGCTCCTGCTGAGCTGGTGACAGAGGTCCGTCCTCTGCAGCCTCCGCACCACATGGAGGTCATCACCCCAAGGACAGGCGAAGGATCAGAGGAGAGCCCAGCAGCTGGCTCAGGGCCTGGGCAGCGACCTATGACCAGGAGGTCACAGTTCAATTCCCGGTCAGGGCACGGGCCCGGGTTGCGGGCTCAATCCCCAGTGTGGGACGTGCAGGAGGCAGCAGATCGATGATTCTCTCTCCTCATTGATGTTTCTCTCTCCCTCTCCCTTCCTCTCTGAAATCAATCAAAATGTATTTTAAAAAATTAAAAATGTTAAAGAATGAAGGAGAAAAGGTAGAATTCGAGGGCACTTGGAACAACAGAACAGCTGGCTCCTCTCTGGCCCAAAGCGGGTGGATCCTGCAAGGAGCCTGGAGAAGAAAACACACTGAGCCCCTGACTGGGAGCCCAGCTGAGCCCTGCGGCCCTGCGTCTGGGCTGCTCAGGCGGAGACCATGTGACCGGCTGCCGGTCAAGGCCTCAGCAGGAGGGAGGAGGGAGCGAACAGGCAGAGGAGAGGAGAGGAGAGAGAATCCCCACCTCCCAGGAGCCCACAGACCACAGATTCCAATCCACACGCATAAGCCAAATGCTACAGGCCATCAAACAGCAGCAACCTAAAGAGAATCGACTCCAGACAAAATCAAAACCGCAGAGCAGCCCTGGCCGGTGTGGCTCAGTGGATGGAGAGTCAGCCTGCGGACTGAAGGGTCCCAGGTTCGATTCCAGTCAAGGGCACATGCCTGAATTGCAGGCTCCCTTCCCAGTGGGGGACGCGCAGGTGGCAGCCGATCCATGATTCTCTCTCATCATTGATGTTTCTATCTCTCTCTCCCTCTTCCTTCCTCTCTGAAATCAAAAATATATTAAAAAACAAAACGAAAAAATGGCAGAGCATTCTGAAAAGAGCTTTACGTACATGTTTAGGAACCCTGAAGAATAGATGGTGGTGCAGCATCCATGAAAAAGGATCAGAAGTTAACAACTGGCAGAAATCAAACAAGATCATATTTTAAAAGAACCCGTTAGAAACCCTAAAAATGATCCATCTAGTGATTGACGTAAAAACACGGCAGAAAAAAGGAAAGTGCTGAGCAGGTGTGGAAAGCGGGAGGAAGGAGGATTTTTTACAATGAGACTCCTTACGGGGCAGGAACCACAGGCCGAGCTTGCAGTGGGACCTCATCAGAAGGCCAGGGGGGCGGGAGGGCAGGGAGCATAATGGGAGCAACAAAAGCCGGGTTTCTGGAACGCGAGGCTCCACTGAAAGGTGCTTGCGAGAGCCACGCGGATGAGTGCAGGGCAGCCAGGCCTGGCGGCGGCAGCGGCCCCGGGCATGGTGTGCAGTGAGTGGGTGAGCCCTGCGTTCTGTGTGCGGGAGAACAGGCCGCATCGGTCCTCTCCCCGTGAGGGAGCACCTGCTCGTGTTTCCATCTCGGAGATTCAGGGGCCTTACGGCCCTCCCCCGCCCTGAGTGCCTGGCGAAGGGGCCTGTCCTCACTCTCTGTTCTGCACTTGCACGTCCCCTGGGCCTCCTACTCCCAGGCTTTGAAAAGGGCCGTCTTGGATTTATCATTCCCATCGGCCATGGAAGGGCCGTGGAGGGAGGGGCAGCATGAGCACCTGGGTGCGAACGGAGAGACCCACATCTAGAGAGGGAGGTAAGCTCTGTGGACTCTTTTAAAGGGAAATGCAACAGTTTTTATAAAATAATCGCTTTATTGAGATATAATTCACACACCACAAACTTCACCTGTAAAGGTGTGACCTTCAGTGGGTTTGGTGGATTCACACTTGTGCAGCCACCACCACTCATTTGTGAACATTTTCTTGACCCAAACGGAACCGCTACTGGGTAGCTTCTATTCTGCCCCAACCCGCACACCCAGGGGACCAGGCCTCCCCGCTTCTCCTTTGCGTCTTTCCAGACGCCCCACAGAAAAGGGGTCACGAAGTAGGTGGCCTTTGGGGACTGTTTCTTTCACTTAACGTTTTTAAGGTCCATCCATGTTACTGAACAACTTTGTTTTAAAATGAAAAATGTTACCATACAAACTCTATAATATGTTCACAGTGAAATCACTGCCACTGTAGTAGGCTTGGTCACCCTTCCCCAGCGTGCTTCACACGGCGTTAGCATTTACACTGAATTTTATGGATTACAGCATCCTAACGTGTGCTCATTTTTTTTAAAAATATATTTTATTGATTTCTTACAAAAAGGAAGGGAGAGGGATAGAGAGTTAGAAAATCGATGAGAGAGAAACATCGATCAGCTGCCTCCTGCACACCCCCTACTGGGGATGTGCCCACGACCAAGGTACATGCCCCTGAGTGGAATCGAACCTGAGACCCTTGAGTCCGCAGGCCGACGCTCTGTCCACTGAGCCAAACCGGTCAGGGCGAGTGTGCTCATTTTGCTGAATGGAGAAAATCGGGTGGCAGGACCATGGTATACTAGTAATATTTCTGAATGCGTTCTTAATCAACGGAAACATTGTTTCTAAATTATTAAACATAAGCTCACAGGTCAGGCACTGTATCTTGTAGGATATGATTATTACATGGAAAAGCTTGAGTTAAAAGTAGAGTGTACTCTATCTTGATATTTTATACCAATTAAAAATGTAAAAATTGGCAGCTGCCCAGCCGGCGTGGCTCAGAGGTTGAGCATCGACCTATGAACCAGGAGGTCACAGTTCGATTCCCAGTCCGATTCCCAGTCAGGACACAAGCCTGGGTTGCAGGCTCGATCTCTAGTGTGGGGCGTGTAGGAAGCGGCCAATTGATGATTCTCTCTCATCACCGATGTTTCTCTCTCTCTCTCTCCCACTTCTTTCCTCTCTGAAATCAATAAAAATATATTTTGAAAAAACTGACAGCTAATCCAAGGAGCTTTAATTTGGAAACGTTTATCTTGAGTTTTCATGAGATGTCAAGAGTCTACTCAGGCCCTGACTGGTTTGGCTCGGTGGATGGAGCATCGGCCTGCAGACCGAAGGGTCCTGGGTTCGATTCCAGTCAAGGACATGTACCTTGGTTGCGGGCACATCCCCAATGGGGGGTGTGCAGGAGGCAGCTGATCAATGTTCCTCTCTCATCGATGTTTCTAACTATCCCTCTCCCCTCCTCGCTATAAAAAATCAATAAAATATATTTTTTTAAAAAGTCTACTCAGGTCTGGAAGAAAGTATTTGCAAACCGCGTACGTGAGGGTGGGAGGAGGGAGAGCGCAGGGGCCCAGGAGGACGCTGCCGGGGACATGTGCGTGGGTGTGTACAGTGTCAGCCTCCACCAGTGCCCCTTCCGCACCCGCAGTTATTGTAGGTTCCTCAGACCTCAGCAAGCCGGGAAGACCGCCCTCTGGGCTCCAATCACGTCTATCTACAGACAGGGCTGCCCTCGGCCAGGGCGGTTTCCTGTTGTGGTTTCCACTTCCTGAGGCGGTTAAACTTCGGCAAAAGTTGGGCAACTTTTTTTTTTCTTTTTGATCCTTTGGTAGACATTGACTTTAGCGATTTCGCTTCTTTGTTTCCTAATGGGCTCCTGGAGCAAACGCCTTTAGGAGGAACCCAGCAACCAGCACTGGGAGTGACGTCACACAGCTCGCAGTGTCAAATCCTTCTCCGTGTCTAGAAGTTAAATTATAATCTTTACGTCTAAGATAAAGAAGTGTTTCCTGGTAATAAATCCCTGCAGCAAGACACACAGAACAGTGACTAAGACAATTTGTTCAGAAACAAATCTTAAAGTATATCATCAACATTTATGAACGTAAAGTATTCTATTGGTTTCACAAGGAAAAGAAATCGCACCGCGTGCCCGCACCCAGGAGCCGCGCCTGCAGCATTAGATGCCGGCGGGTCTCAGAGGCGCTGGGTCAGGGGACGGAGTGGCCCCTGGTTCCAGAGTCGAGACCAGCAGTAAGGACGCAGCCTGTCCCTGCTCGGGCCAATTCCCCTGCGAGTTTGTTTTGTATTATTTTTTTAAATATTGTTACTGATTTCAGAGAGAGGCGGGAGAGAGAAAGAGATGGAAACATCCATGATGAGAGAGAATCATGGATTGGCCACATCCTGCAGGCCCCACACTAGGGATGGAGCCCACAACCCGGCATGTGTCCTGACCGGGAATTGAACTGAGACCTCCGGGTTCATAGGTCAACGCTCAGCCACTGGGCCCCCCCGGCCGGGCTGTTTTGTATCCTTGTTTGAAGTGCGAAGCATGCGGGACTGGGAGGCATGGTCACAGGACTGATGACAGCAGGGCGGGCACTGGAGGCGCTAAACGTTGCAGGGGCCACTCGGTGCATTCGGGGTTCGTGGAGACGCTGACTCTGTGCCTCCAGGAACTCTGCTGCCCGCGGAGAAGGCTCCTCTGCTGTGGGAGGAAGGGGGGCTCTGGCCCAGGCCCCTGGACTGGATCCTCTTCAACGCCTCGTCTGGTGTTGGACTGTGAATCTGTAACAACTGGAAAGTCCTGCCATTGCTGGGGACGGGGTCCGGGGGCCTCTTGCTTCCTGCACGCTCTCGGGCGGCAGAGGCTCTTTCCCGGCTGGCGAGGACACACCCAGGCAGAGAGAGCGTCTCCTCTATGTCATCCCGAAGGCCAGGTTTGTCCGCCGTCCCCAGCAACCACGCAGGGCTTCCCTGGGGCGGGGCGGGGCGGGGCGGGGGGCGTTGCGTGCAGCCCATGACACAGACTGCGGTCCTAGGTGTGGAGTCAGTCAGCTGTGACCAGAGGGGCAGTCCACATCGGCATGGGACCTGGAGAGCAGGCCGAGGAGGCAGGGCCGGGAGCAGAGAGCTCCTGCCCCTGACCCAGCGCCCACGAGGCTTCGCCGGCTGACCGGCTGACCGGCTGACCAGCTGACCAGCTGACCGGTGAGTGTGCGGGGGAGGGGGGGAGGCCGAGGATGCCTCCGAGGATCCCGGAGTTGCTGAATGCCGGTCCCTCGCACATGCGCGTCCTCCCTTTCTGAAGCCAAGAATTTTTTCAAAGTGTAGATGCTTGTCAGCCAGCCCTGCTTTTTCCCAGGTGTCAGTGGGTGCCTGTCGTTATGGTCAAAGCCACCTTCTGATGCCCCCTGCGGGGCAGTGACCCGCCGACGAAGAGTGAATGCGTGTCCTTGCCTGTTTGTCTCGGCCGAGGCAGCCGGGCAGCTACGGCTGGACAGACGGACACGTTCCCTCCCGGCAGGCGGCTGAGTGGGGCACAGGAAAGCGTTCCTCATGACAAGCACGTGGTCCAGCACCTCCCTGCTCATCAGGAGAAGGGGACCGAGTCTGCCTCATTGTTCTCCGATTGTGGGTGACAGGAAACCGGAGAGATAACGGAAGGAAAGTGGAAACCCCGGCTTCTCAGGGCCGCCCACTCCTGCACGAAGCTTGGCTACTGCGCCCGTGCTCTGCAGCCACGGCCGCCCACGGGCTCTGCTCCGTGGCATTTATGCTCCTGTGGCTGGTCCCTGTCTGACGAGAAGGCGGGGCCTCCCACCCTTCATGCTCTCGCCGGGCCTGCCACACCTCAGCCTGATCAGATATTGATTTTTCATGGTAACACTGTCACCCTGCAGGCGTTTACCATGTTTACAACGTCTTACTCAGAGCTTCTTGTGAAAATCACACGGGGAACCATGAAATGTTAAACCACACGTAACAGCACCTCCTAGCCCTAACGTTGTGTTGTTACCTCTGGTTAACGAGAGCACCCAACCTCCCCCTCCCCTTGGTGCTGTTTCACTGAAAAACATCTTTAGGAAGGGGCTTCTGGAGGGTCCCCTCCCCGCCCGCTCCCCGAAGAGAGGCCGTGGGTGTCTCCTCAGTGGATGGAGGGGACTGGAGTTCCCCAACCTGGGCACATCCCTGACCAGGACTCGAACCCCGACCTCCTGGTTCACAGGTCGACGCTCAGCCAGTGAGCCACGCCGGCCCGTGAGGCTGAAGACTTTTTAGTCCGTGATAAACATCCCATCCAAACGGTCGCCTTCCACCTGTTTAGGTGTGTGATGTGGTTTATTGTTGAGAAGCAGGTACGTTCAGGTGGAGAGAGGCATCGCTGGGCACCGGCTGGGCCACCTGCGTGCTAGCAGCTCTGTCTGCGGAGCGAGGAGGGGAAGGAAGGCCACGGAGGGACCCCGAGGACCCCCACCTAAGGCACAGGTGGGGTGAGACGTCCACACAGGAGGGTGACTGGGAAACGAGAGGTGTCGGGTGGAGGCAGGCCGGCAGGAGCCTTTTCCTGGCAGCGGGGAAGGGCCTGCTGGGTGGGCGCCGTGACTTGTCGGTGTGCAGGGAAGAGATGGGGATTCGCTGGGATGATCGACTAGGAAGTCGGGGGTGATTGTGGGGCGGTTTCCCTACGGAGTGGAGTCAGGGTTGGCAGATTCTGCTTCTCTGCTGGGGGAGGGGAGGGGAGAGGATGAAGGAGGGGGAGGGGGAGGGGGCAAGGGGATCCGTCCAGGGTTATTGAAATGTGAATGGAAAGTGAGGGAGTAGGAGCAGGAAGTGACTCTTCCAAACGTTTGGTGTAAAGTGGAGGCTGAAGATTTTTTAAAAATATATTTTTATTGATTTTAGAGAAGAAGGGAGAGGGAGAGAGAGGTAGAAGCATCAATGATGGGAGAGAATCATGAATCAGCTGCCTCCTGAACACCCCACACTGGGGACCGAGCCCACAACCCGGGCATGTGCCCTGACCAGGAATGGAGCTGTGACCTCCTGGTTCATTGGTCAACACTCAACCACTGAGCCTCGCCGGCCGGGCAAAATTTTCTTCTTCTTCTTTTCTTAACAAGGCACTGAATCCCACGCGTGCACACGAAGGATAAAGGATCTGTTTAAGAATGCAATCCAAAAACGTTCACGTACTACACATCCAAAATGGGTGTTAAACGTTTCCACCCTTAAGGGAACAAATTCCCATTATTTAGAAAAATAAACTGTATGGGACACTTGGCCTCCAGTAATGCCGACCAAGCAGAGTGGGCGCTAGCAGAGTGACCGAGTGGGGAGAGCAGGCGCGTGGCGGCCCCGGGAGGAGCCAGCGGTGCGGGTGCGGGTGCTGCAGCTTCGGCCGCAGGGAGCCCAGCGTCCACCTTCCAAACAGGAGCCCAGTGGGTGTCCGTGAGGGGAAGCCGTGCAGGTGCGGGGACAGAGCACTCACAGTCCGGCTGCCCCGGGTTCAGGCACCCATGGGGGCTCAGAGACGTGGGAGCGCTGGCGGCGGAGCCCTGCCCACGCCCAGGCGGGCTGTCTGGGGGAGGACCTGGGCCGCCCCTCAGCAGCCTTCTCCCCTCCCTGCCCCAGCGGCATCCTTCGCCCCGACTTCCCTAGCGATCCAGCGGGGCGGCTCCTTCCTGCTCCAGACTAGACCTGGTCCACGGCCCGTGCCCACCACCCTCTCCTCGGCGTCACTGGGCACGCTGGGTGCTGTGGGTGCTCAGAGGCCGAGCTGAGGACAGGACGCCGTCATGTCAGCTACTCACACGCATGTCTGTGACGGTCAGCGCACGGCTTGTTTTTCCATCTCGCTCGGAACTGGGTGGGTAAGAGTTCTGACCTGACGCAGAGGGAGGCTCCCGTGGGGCTAAGAAGGAGAGGAGGTGGGGGCGGCCGTGTGGCCAGTCACCCTGAGAGCGAGTGCCGGCCACCCCTGCCCCTGCCCCGCCCCTGCCCTGCCCCTGCCCTGCCCTGCCCCTTCCCCTGCCCCTTCCCCTGCCTCTGCCCTGCCCCTGCCCCCAGTCCCTTCCCCTTCCCCTTCCCCTGCCCCTTCCCCTGCCCCAGCCCTGCCCCTGCCCCCCCGCCCCTGCCCCTGCCCCTGGTGGAGCGACTGTCCTAAGACCGCCCGTCCCGCTCCCTGGGCTGCCGACGGGTCTGAAGGGCCGGCCCAGGCCCCACGGGGGAAGATGCAGGAAACGGTGGGCAGTGTCCATTGTTACAGGCCCTTCCTGTCCCTGCTGTGTGGCCAGGACACTCCCACACCCGCCTCAAAGTCGCTTTGAAAGAGGGGAGGTGACCTGTCGAGTGTGAATCACCAGGAAGTGGACCCGATGGATCGTGGAGCACATTCCAGAGAGGAAACAGAAACCACCATTCACTGGAGTCATCCCCTCAGCGCCATGCGGCCGTGGCCAAGAGGCAGGGAGGGCGAGGGGGCAACAACAGACCCCCACGGGCAGGGGAGGTGAAGGGGCAGCGACTGACCCCCACGGGCAGGGGAGGTGAAGGGGCAGCGACTGACCCCCACGGGCAGGGGAGGTGAAGGGGCAGCGACTGACCCCCACGGGCAGGGGAGGTGAAGGGACAATGACTGACCCCCACGGGCAGGGGAGGTGAAGGGGCAGCGACTGACCCCGCGGCAGCGCACTCAGGCCACAATTCACATCCACACTCCATGGCCCAGAGGTGCCCACAGGACCCACAGGTACTGGTTTGCGTCTGTTTCGCTCCGATGTTAAAGCTCACGGCACCCCGGGCGGTGCCATTTCAGCTCAGTCTTCCCTCTTTCCCGGTACAGGGCGTTTCATTTCGGGTCCATCACACTTTCCAGGGAGAGGGCAAGGCCTGGCATCGGCACCTGGGGCTTCCCGGCACCTTAGGTCTCCCCGTGGGCACAGGACCCCTGGGTGCCGTCGGTGCCACGCTAGGAAAGGGACTTGGGTCCGGCCGGCTGGCTCAGTGGGTGAGCGTCGACCTAGGAACCAGGAGGTCACGGTTCCATTCCTATTCAGGGCACAGGCCCGGGTTGCAGGCTCGACCCCCAGTGTGGGGCCTGCAGGAGGCAGCCGAACTGTGATTCTCTCTCATCACTGATGTTTCTATCTCCCTCTCCTTCTCCCTTCCTCTCTGCAATCAACACAAATATTAAAGAAAAAAAAGAGGGGGCGGGGGGGACTCGGCCCAGCGCGTGGGAACAGGGAGCCCAGGCTGCCGCTCAGTGGGCACGCGGGCCGGACCCAGGTCACTGCAGACGACCCCACGGGCATGTCTGAACCCAGGACGGCGACCTCCGGCCACAGCCTCTGGCTGCCACGGGCAGCACCAGGCTAACCACACAGCCCCTGCCGCACAGGGGGCTTCGGGCCCTGCCAGCCACCCCCCCACCTTCCCTTACCCACCCCACCTCCCCGCTGCCCAGGGAGCAGCAGCCGCAGCTTTTCTCCTTAAACTCTGTTCCGAGGGCCGACACGGGCGGCATTCTCAGAGCTGCCGCTCTGGGTGGGGCCCGTTTCTCCACTTCCACCAGCACCTAACGCTGTTCTGTGTGACTGTCTCCCCACCGTGTCCCAGTCACCTGAGCCGTGAAGGCTTGCTGTTTCTGGAATTTCTGGAATTTTCCAGAATGCATCCATGGCAAGTCTTCACATTTGTGGTTGTTGCCTTAGAAAATCACTTTCTGGTGCCACATGACACAGGACCCCTCACAGGACCCCCTTACTGCGTGGCCCAGCCAGGACGCGGGGGAGGGCGGAGCCCAGCACCTCCCTCAGCGCTCACAGACCCGGGCGGGCGCCAACATCCCATGACCTCCCTCCCATGACCTCCCCCTCGGCTCTCCAGGCCACAACCAACCGGTGCTGCAGGAATGTGAAACCTGGGCTCCCGACTGCCCAGGGGCGCTGACCGTTTCCTCCGATTGTCAAATGAGAACAATGACAGCTGACAGCCCTCCCCCCGACGTGAATGAATCAAAATTATGCCTTTTTTGGCCTTATTGGCAGAAGCTGTACTTTCGGTGAGCCGCAGGGTTTTAGTGAAAGTTACAGCCGGGAGGTGAAGCGGCTGAGGTCACTGGCCTGGACGCAGTCCCTCTGCTCCTGCCCGGAGCCCGCAGCCCTCCCCACGGCCCAGGCCTCCAGTGCCTCCAGCCCCGCATCCTGGGCCAGCGGCAGCGGGCAGAGTGGGAGCCTCTGGGCAGGAGCTCCTGAGGCCCAGGCTGCACTGGCTGAGCTCAGAGTCCTTCCCCCCCATCCAGTAGCCCTGCCCCTGGCAACCTGTGACCTCTGACCTCTGTGACAGGGGTGAATGCTCTGTGTCGGCACCGAGGGTCACAGCAGGACTCGGGGGTCCAGAGGGAGCTGGTGAGCAGGCGTCCCGGCATGAGCACGCGTGCATACACTCACACACTCACACACACACACACACGCACACGCACACATCACACGCACACATACGCACACACACATCACACACCCTCACACATCACACACACTCACACAAACGCACATACGCACGCACGCACGCACACACACGCACGCACGCACACACACACATCACACGCACACATACGCACACACATGCACTCACACACACATACGCACACATACGCACACACACATCTCACACACTCACACATACGCAAACACACACACACTCACACACACACACATCACATGCACACATACGCACACACATGCACATACGCACACACACATCACACACTCACACACACACACACACACACACCACATGATGGCCCTGGACCTGAAGGGCCCCAGCCACGGGGACCTGTGGGGTCCCGGCCCCGCCCCGTCTGACATTGTCCACACGCGGCCGCCCCGGGCGCGGGAAGAGGCCGTCCCACGCGCAGCGTTTTGTAGTTCCCGTGGGCCCCTCTGCACCTGCAGGCGGCTGACCCAGTGCCCAGCCACAGGCGTGCCCCGGCGGGAAGAGAGGTGCTGCCTGCGGGGGACGCGAGGGTGGTGGCCCCGGGCTTCCGGGTCCCTGAGGGTCAGTCCCCACCTGCCGGTGAGCAGCGGCCGGGCGGTGCCGCAGGGAGGGGCCTGGTACCGATGAGGGGGGCGGTGATCAAACCACAGATCAGGGTAAACAGGCGTGTGAACAGGCGCAGGGGGAAGGCAGAACCCCAGAGCCGGAGAAGGTCTCAGATGAGCGTCTGCACCTGCACGGGGAGAGCGGGACCGTAAGGCCCGGGAGTGACCGGCCCTGGGAGGCGGAGGCAGGGAGGACCTCGTGGGCCGGGAGCCTGCTCGTCCGTCCGTCCGGCGCCTCGCCCGGCCTCCTGTCAGGAGTTTGGAATTTGAACCGAAACCGTGCAGCCCGGCTCTGAACAGCACGTACGTTGGGAGCCAGAGGACTTTGTTCCGAGGGGACGGCAGGCCTTGGGTGAGGCAGCAAACATGGCCTGGCCGAGGCCACCGCCGGGCGCGGCCCTGCTTCGTGGCGGTGTCGGGGGGGGGGGGTCTCTGGGGCCGGGCTCACGGTCCCTGCTGAGGTGGTCCCAGGTGCTGGTCACCACACCCAGGGCCACTGCCCGAAACCCTACGGGGGTGAAGGAAACGGTGACAGACGGGCACGCGCCCCGACAGGCTCCCAGCCAGAGAGGCCACGGCTTGTGGTCCGACCACCAACAGTTTAGAAGCAGCCCAGCCCCTGCAGGTGGAAGCCGCGGGCTCCCGAGAAGGTGCTCCTAAGCCCGTGGTCAGCTTCACCCTGTTCTTCTCTCCCTTCCAGGCCTGTGTGAGCCACGCTGCAGAATGTCCCTCGATCAGAAGTGTCCACCTCACCCTCACGTGGGGCCACAAAGACGCTAGGGTCACCTCAGCTGCAGGCTGACACCCGAGGGACACAGAGCTGTC
This sequence comes from Myotis yumanensis, assembly GCF_028538775.1. Taxonomy (NCBI): domain Eukaryota; kingdom Metazoa; phylum Chordata; class Mammalia; order Chiroptera; family Vespertilionidae; genus Myotis; species Myotis yumanensis. The sequence goes on from NW_027223757.1 coordinate 853,225, forward strand.
CGCGCCCACACACAGGGCTCCCCGGGCCCCGTGGGCGAGGCTGCCGCACCTGTTGGGCGGCCACACCTGGTGCACCTGCTGGCAGCCCCTCCCGGGCGCGGGGGGAGGGGGCGGAGGGAGAGGGAGGGAAAGGGAAGAGAGGGAGAGAGAGAGGGGGAGAGAGAGAGGGAGGGAGGGAGAGAAGAGGGAGGGACAGGGAGGGAGAGAAGGTGGGCTTCGCTGCCTCTTTTGGGGACCCTGGTCCCGTCATCTCCTCGCATCGGCCCCACCCTGAGGCCCGCGTCACCCTCTCTCGCCCCTGCCGTCCCATCGGGACCTCCTCGGGCTTCAGCAAGGGGGTGGGGACACACAGCTGAGTCTACAGCCGCTATGGAGCCGAGACGTCTGAGTGCCCCTGACCCGTGTCAGCCCCTCACAGACACGCGTGCTCCTGGCCGTGGAGAATCGAGAGCTCGTGGGGGGTCGAGACCGAAAAATCAAAAACGAACAGCGAACAAGTGGCCCCGCGAGGCCTCCCTGAGCGTCTGGGCCCCCGGCACCGCGTGCTGGGTGGGGACGCTGCAACGTGGATGACCCTCCAGGACACACACGTGTCGGTCTTTATGGATTCATTTCGCTTTTAGTCACTTACACCCTCCCACTCTTTACTGAATTTGAAAGGAATAAAACTGCGTTTCTCTTAAATATTTTACACCACAGATTTGTAAAGAAATGGATAGGCTTTATAGTCTAAATTAATGAGGACTGATCATGAGCTGCTTTAACTGAGTGTGGAAGGTGATCACTGGGGGAAGACAGGCATCTGTAAGTCAGGGCATTTCTCCCATCATGCCCGCTGCCCGGGTGGAAGGACTGACGCTGTAGCCGGAGAAACTGCGCCCAGTGACTGGGGAGGTGCTGGCGCCACAGGAGCAGCTGTGCCACGGAGAAGCTCGGGGTGAGAGGGGGTGTGCACTAGGCGCTGGGAGTGGCCTAGTGAGGCCTGGAGGGGACAGGGGGGTGGGGATGGGGGGGGACAGGGGGTGGGGACAGAGGGGTGGGGACAGGGGAGTGGGGATGGGGGGGATAGGGAGGGGGGACAGGGAGGTGGGGATGGGGGTGGGGGGATGGGACAGGGGGTGGGGCAGGGAGTGGGATCCTGGGTGAGGACGGGGGGAGGGCGGTAAGGGACAGGGTGGGGACGGAGGATCTGAGGAGACGGGAGGAGTCAGGCGTCCTCCGGGTGCTGGAACCAGCTTGTGCGGAAAGTCTAGAACCAGACAGACGAGTTGGGGACGTGGTGGCCGGGAATCCCCAGCCTGTGTGTCCCTGAGCCCTGGGGGGCCTGGCGGCGGCAGGTGGGTGAAGCCGATGGTTTTAGTAGAATCGGGAGTCGCATTCCTCCTGATGGCTCAGCAGATGCGAGGGGCTCCCCCCTCATGGAACTAGTGCCCCCCCCCCCGCGCCGTGTGCCCTTCTGTGCTGACCCGAGCGGGTCCCTGGGGTCTCTAGGCCAGGGAACACCCACTCCCCCTCGCCTTCCACAAAGCCCACTGCTTCCAAACGTGCCCACTTCTGTGCAGAACTCCTCTCGCTCCAGGAATCCTAATCTCTGTATTTCTCCAAAGACCTTCCAGCGTAAACAGCACTGCCCGCTGCTCTGTTCCCGGGCCACGCGGGGACCCGCGCTCAGGGAAGGAAGCAGTGCGGCTCGGATACAAATATTTAGACAGCGGGCACAGCGGCAATGCCAGGCCGTGACATCACCGTGTGCTCACCGTCAGATCCCACAACTGACGCTGCGGCTCCGGTCTGCCCCCGGGGCGCCTCCTCCCTCGGAGACAGAGCATTGTCCCCGGGAAAGCCGGGGGGAGACACCGTGTGTGAAAAGACTTCCCTGGGCCGGTCAGCCCTTCCTCAGAACACAGGGCACTGAACTGGGGCCTCAGAGAGCAAACCCAACAAGGGAAGCAACCAAGCTGGGCATCGACCCTAAAGCCCGAGAAGCAGAAACCCGGGAGGGGGAGTCCCACGGGAGCTCTCCCATCCGGACAGATGACAGCGAGACACATGTGATGGGCGCCGAGAACCAGCGCAGGTGACGGCCCAGCTCTCTAACGCTCGGCACACACGGTCGCCCGTCGAAGGTCTGCCTGGCGCGCAGGCGGACAGGGCCTCCCACACGGTCTCCCATTAGGCCTCCCTCACGCAGAGGCACCGGGTAGGGGCGCTGACCTACTCTCACGCCAGGCGACCAGGCCGGCCCCAAGCTCACGGGAAATGCCGGTCCTGGGCCTGGAGCAGAGACAAGCTCCAGGCAGCCTCAGACCGAATCTTCAGGGAAAAGGGGGACTAATGTTAACGGATCTGCTCCCTGAGGCCTCGCATCCCGCGGGCACGCCAGACCCGCAGGAACAGGACCGGACAAGAGCCATGTTCCTGCCACTCACAACAGGTTGATGGTTCCAGCAGACAGAAGTGACTTATATCAGTGGACATGCCAAATGCCAGTGGTGCCAACATCTGTAACACTAAAAACTGAAACTGTGAGTGACCCACATATTTCAGCACAAGGAGGGGCAGGGTCTCCTGAAGGCTCGTGGGTCGCACAAACACATTTGCAATCGCTGACGAGGAAACGCTTTAAAGGATATAATTCAATGCCACGTAGTAAACATTTAATGGGAAAGGTAAAAACATGAAGTGCTGACTTTGAAGCATGCTTGGAACTCTGGAAGGAGTCAGGTGACATGTGTGGAGCTCTGTGGACAGGGGCAGCTCGGCCGGCCAGCGAGCTAAGGGTGACCGACCGACCAAAAACCAACTTTCCCAACTGAGCTCAACGGTAGGGACGCTGGGCCTGCAGATTGTTGGGGTGGGAACATGTGTAAGTGATGTCGGCGTGGCGAATGCCGACAGGTGAGAGGAGCCACCGCGGACGCGGACAACGGCAGTGATGTTGCAGGAGCTCAGACTCAGGTGCCAAACGGCCGTGTAATTAACGAAGTTGTTGGGAGGGCTTTGCAGTTCCCGTCAAGTCGAGGGCGTCCCATACGAACAGCCCGGTCAGGCAGGAGCCGTGCCAACAGCGTTCAGATGGCTGAACATAGGTGCTTATGTGATAATTACATAGCTCAGGGAACAAAGGGGATCTACCTTATCATTTTAAGGCATATGCCTGGGGTGGGTAGGGGCTAGGAGGGGGTGGGGAAGGAGAGGGGAATGGGAGATATCTATAATCCCATCAACAACAAAAAGTATATTTAAAAAAACTTCGAAGCATAAAAAAATACTGTTTCCTGCACTAAATAATAACCATCACAATAAAACAGGTCGATCCACATATTCATTTAATTTACTGCTCAGTAACCTATTTTGACTCTCCCCTGTTGCATCAAGTGGGACCAGGTCAATGGTTTATACCAGCAGTTCTCAACCTTCCTAACGCCGCGACCCTTTCATACAGGTCCTCATGTGGTGACCCCCAACCATAAAATTATTTTCGTTGCTGCTTCATCACTGTCATGTTGCTACTGTTATGAATCATAACCTAAATATCTGATATGCAGGATGTATTTTCATTGTTACAAATGAACATAATGAAAGCATAGTGATTAATCACAAAAACAACATGTTATTATATATGTGTTTTCCGATGGTCTTAGGCGGCCCCTGTGGAAGGGTCGTTGGAACCCCGAAGGGGTCGCGACCCACAGGTTGAGAACCGCTGGTTCATAGCATTTGTAGGGCAGGCCTCCGACTCTTCCGAAGATGCTCACAGCCTCAGGTGTGAGGGCCCGGCCCGGGAGGGGCCCCCTTAATCCCGAGCCCACAGCTGGGGGGGGAGAGGTCACTGTCTGACCTGCTCGTGGCCTGAGGTTAGGTGACCTGCTGGGAACTCAGGTGGCAGGTGACCCACCAGGCCAATCAGCTCTGCTCCGGGGAAGGCGGAGGCCAGTCCACCCAGAGGCCTTCCCCCGCCTGCGCCTGGCACCCCCAGGCCTGGAAGGGAGACCGCCGGCGGGGGGACCCCAGCCGCCTCCGCCGCTCGCTCACCTGCCCCGACAACCCCAGCCTCGGAGGGTCCCCGGGCATCGCTGCCACCTCGGCCCAGTGATGCGAGGCCCGCGGAGGTGCGGGTGACAGCACGTCCGGCCGCCGGTCAGCAAGTCCGAATAATGCCCATGACCCACGAGAGGCCTCCGGGCGCCAGGGGCCACTCACCTCTGGGCAGCGGGCGGCCTGCGGAGGCGTGACCTCCAGCTCCCGGGCGAGGACCGGCCCCGGGTCCCAGCTGGTCCCGCGTCTGAGCCCGGGGCGTGCGGCACCCACGCGGGCGGCGGGAACCCGCGGCGGGGCCGGGCTCCACAGTCACGGCTGCGGGAGCCGCACCGGTCGGCGCGGAGGCCCCGAGAGCCAGGAGCCGGAGCCGCAGGCTGCCAGCCGGTGCATGGAACCGCGGGCCCAGGGGCCAGAGGGCTAAGTCCGGCCGCTGTGGACTCAGACCCGCCTTCCCGAGCGGACGGCGCCTCCGTGCCCCGCGTGGGCTCCACACGCGCCCGGTGAGCAGGCCCCGGCACGGGTCCCATTTCAGCCAGATTCGGGGGGACGGCCCCACGTTCCCACACGCGCTGCTTCACCAGGTCGCCTGTCCCCACACGGGCCCAGGGCAAAGCCAGTGGCCGGAGGAAAGGGACTGGCGGCCGACTCTGGACGGACCGGGCACACACTGCCTGCCACGGGGTCAGGAGGTCGTGGATCACGTGGCCACGCCCACCACGGGGTCAGGAAGGTGGTGGATCACGTGGCGGATCACGTGGCCACGCCCACCACGAGGTCAGGAAGGTCGTGGACCACATAGCCATGCCCACCACGGGGTCAGGAAGAGCCTGGACCACGTGGCCACGCCCACCACGGGGTCAGAAAGGTGGTGGACCACGCGGCCACGCCCACCACGGGGTCAGGAAGGTGGTGGACTTGGGTGAGCAGCATGAACAGCTGTCACACGCTTAACAAACATCAGCTGTTACTGCTCAGAAAGCCCTGCTGCTGACCACGCTCTGACCGAGCGGAGAAGGACCACTGCACAGTCATGGGACACAGATGCTGTAAATAGTGTCTTTGTCTTCAAATCTGAAGGAAAGTCAAGATGACGTTTTTGTTTCTCTCTGTGATGTTTTTTGGCCGCCACCTGTGTCCTGTGGGTAACAACTTCACAGAGGCTCGGCCGATCCAATCCAGGAACAAGACCTGAGGGCGAGCGTGGCTCCATAGACCCGGCCTTGAGCTGCATTCGCCGGCTGTTGAAGACCCGGCCACCAGCTTGGTACCGATCGGTCGGAGCTGGTTCGCTTCCTTTTGCACCGACGGGAGCACAGAGCCTGCGCACTGGCCCTCGCGCCGTCTCCTGGCAACAGCCTGTGCTGACGTTGGAATTCCCGCTGGTGGTAGCACGATTGGGTTCGTGGTCACCTGGGCCTCGGCCCGCAGTGAGTTTCACCCGCCCCCGAGCAGCTGCCAAGCGTGGGGAGGACCGGATGTGTTCAGTGATCATTTCACCAGTCAGTGCATCGACCCCTATGCCCCTCTGGTCTGGGTCATTTGTCACAGAAAACCCAGTTAGTTTCCCCCATAAATGAAGTTGATGAGTCGGCAAAAATGCAGCGTTGTCCAGAACTGAGGTGAACATGGGGGCGAGAAGAGGGTCTCCCAGGTGAAGTGCAGAGAAGGCCAGAGGAGGGTCCATGGTGAGGCCCACAGTGAAGGTGCTGGGGGAGCATCCTCCCGGCAGCTGAAGATGCTGACCAGACCCCAGCCTCCTGTCCATGCATCTCCAAGCGTGCAGTCTAACCTGCCAGAAGCCGGTCCATCCTTGCTGCTTGACACAGTTGCTGCAGGGAAGAAACATCTGCACAGCGTATGTTTCAAGGCACCTGGCGTATATGGCATACTGTTCTTAATATGTTTGCTCCCCTTCTTGGCGCTATGTGTTTTAACCAAGGTCACCTCTCCGAGAAAGGTTGTTTCCCCAGGTAGGGATTTTTCCCTGAAGTTAGGAGGGAATAAAACCCCTTAACTAAGTGCCAGGCGGGTAGTTAATCACTTTAACTGCGAACAATCACCCTTAAGCTACATAATCTTTACTCCCTGGAATGGAGATAAGAAACGCCCTAACCTTTGGAATAGAAATTGATAGGATTAAAATCAACTGGTTTAAATACAGATGTAACAAGACAACAGGACACAGAACCTGGAACCTTCTCCAGAACAGAGTGTCTTGGGAACTCACTTGGCTGAGGAGACTTCTGGAAGAAACTGCAACCACACATCAAGGCTTGATCCTTGAGCTGACCTCTTCCTATTTTTCCTGCTACAGAAAGCCCTGCATCTGCTCCTTAGGTGAGTGCACCATTGCCCATTTGCACTATTCTAAAGAAAAACAGCGGCCGGGCGGCCCCAAAGAAGAACGAGAGGGTGGGCGAGCGAGTGAGCGAGCGCGGCGCTCCCGGGGAGGACCGGGACCGGAACGGGAGTGAATTCCCCTAACTCCTTCACCCTCTCCCTGCACCCGGCCCCCGTGTGAGGAGAACCCGGCCCGGCCAGGCCTGGCCCGCGTCCTGTGTGAGGAGCACCCGGGAAGCCCACGTGCCGTCTTGGGCCTGGTGCGGCTCGCTGGGTGTGTGAAGACTGGGGCAGGTGCGGCCCAGCCCAAGGGCAAGCCGAGGGGAGGGGCCTGGTCCAGCTCGCTGCCGCCGCGATGGCCCAGAAGCAGACGACCAGCTTCCAGAAGGCCCTGATGCTGGAGCTGAAGTCCCTGCAGGAGGAGCCGGTGGAGGGCTTCCGGATCGCCCAGGTGCATGAGTCCGACCTCTACAACTGGGAGGTTGCCATCTTCGGACCCCCCAACACCCTCTACGAAGGCGGCTACTTCAAGGCGCATATTAAATTTCCTATTGACTACCCATATCCACCACCTACCTTCAGATTCTTGACCAAAATGTGGCACCCCAACATTTATGGGAATGGACATGTATGCATTTCAATTCTTCATCCACCCGTAGATGACCCACAGAGTGGTGAACTGCCCTCCGAAAGGTGGAATCCTACTCAGAATGTCAGGACTATCCTGTTAAGTGTAATCTCATTGCTTAATGAGCCCAACACCTTCTCCCCAGCCAATGTGCATGCTTCAGTTATGTTCAGGAAATGGAGGGACAGTCAAGGAAAAGACAAAGAATATGCTGAAACCATTAGAAAACAGGTTTCAGCCACTAAAGCCGAAGCAGAAAAGGATGGAGTGAAAGTCCCCACGACCCTGGTGGAATATTGCATCAAAACTAAAGTGCCTTCCAATGACAACAGCTCAGATTTGCTTTATGACGACTTGTACAACCTTGACATCAATGATGAATGAAAGGGCGAGGGCTAGGCCCTCCATCTTGCCCCAGGGTAAGTGCTCCATCTTACCTTGGCCATGTGCTTGGCAAGGAGCTTCTTCCCGGAAGTCTAAGCCTCTGCTAGCCACACCCAGGAACAAGACACTGACTTGCGCCTGGCCAATCGGCAAGGCCACAGCCCTTTCTCCTCCCCTTACTCCAACCCCCTATAAAACCCCTCTCCACACAGAGTTCTCTCTCTCTCTGCTTCCTGTTGCTGCGTCGGCAAGAATGGGGAGCCGAGCTAGCTCGTATAAAGACTCATATGCTTCTGCATCGGACTGGCTGGCTCCCTGATGTGGTTTCTTGGGGATCCTGAAATCTGGGCATAACAATGAAGATGAGGAGGAGGAAGATGCCGACTGTTATGATGATGATGATGATGATGATGATGATGATTCTGGGAATGAGGAGTCGTGACCTGCTCCTTCGAAGCCTCTGGACTCCCCTGCCATCTCTGGCCAAAGGGAGGGGAGCAAGTGGGGACCTAGCAGTGGCCCCTCAGCAAAAACCTATCACAGGGGGTGGGGAGAGAAAACAAACATGGCTCCTGCTGACTCCCCTTGTGGATCTCAGTTTGCTCCTTTTTATGGATCTCTTAATGGAGAGAAGGTAATTGTGAACGAAAGGGGCCACATGCTGACCTGACAAGCTCAGGGGAGGCCTGCATGGCAGTTTTGCAGACTCGGAGACCTAAAGTAACCACAAAGGATGGTCTGAAATTAAACTTTAACTAAAAGCAGTGATGGTGGCAGTTACGTCCTAGGCCAGTATCTTCACTGACAAGGTCAACCTTTACCTTAACTGAGCCTATCTGTCTTTTTGCATCTATGATAACAGACCCTTGAAATGTCTGGGTAACGTGTAACTTCCCTTTTTCTGGAGCCCCTGGGGCACAACCAAATGTGCTGGGCGCCAGGACAGATACCACAAATTCCTTCACTGTTATGTTAATTGATCCTGCACCCACCTAAGCATGTGTCCATCATTTTACTTTTATCCAATCCCAGGGATTTCCCTGCTTTGCTTTATCCCTCCTCCTTAATCTATCACCAATGAATTTCATGTAACCCACCTATGTCCCTCCTTTGATTGCAAATGTATAAATACAAATGTAACCCCGCCATTCTCCGGAGCATTACCTCAATTCGTTGAGGTTCTGCTTCCTGGCATATGTCGACAGTTTGGCTCAAATAAACTCACAAAAATTCTTAAAAAAATAAAACACAGAACTTGGCTGGAGAACCTAGCTGTGATGATCAACTGAACGCTGCCTCCGTGTCATTCCTTCTTCACCGACTCCATCCACACCTTTGGGAACCCCTGGACCTGCTGGGGCTGGACCCCAACACTAACACGTGTTAATACAAGCACAACTGTGTGTCTCCTTCCTTTGCCAAATGTGGAATTCTGCCTACCCAGTAACCCATAGTATCTGTTCATGATAATGCTATAGATGAGTGGATGGATGGATGGGTGGGTGGATGGATGAGTGGGTGGGTGGATGATGGATAGATGGATGGGTGGGTGGATGGTTGGGTGGGTGGGTGGGTGGGTGGGTGGGTGGATGGATGGATGGGTGAGTGGGTGGGTGGATGGGTGGATGGGTGGGTAGATAGGTAGGTAGGAGGATGGATGGATGGATGAGTCAGTGGATGGGTAGGTAGGTGGATGGATGGATGGATGGGTGGGTGGGTGGATGGGCAGATGGATGCTACATGCTCCATGGGTGAATGAACTCAGAGGGGGCAGCTATAATCTAGTGATCTGGGTGGAGAGGCAGCTTAGGGTGTGATTAAGAGCAAGGCCTGAGGAGCCCCCCTGCCTGTGTCTAAATCCCAGCGCCCAACACCCTCCCCCCATGGCCCTGGGGACTCCCTCCCTGCTCAGACTTCTGACATGTAAAACATGAGTGGGAACAGGGCTGTGGTGAGGATGCAATGAGCTAATCCATGGAAGGCACTGGGAACAGGTCTGCCGTATATTCACGACAACATGAGTCATTGTGACCGAGAGGCAGAGCCAGGCAGGGAGATCTGTGAGCGCCCATTCAGGGGACAGCCCACACGGACTCTGGACAGAGGGCTGGGGAGCCGGCCTGGAGCCAAGAGTTTTCATAGTTTCACAATCACTCCTCACCTTTGACCTCGGCACTCCAGGCTGCCCGGAAGCCTGCGGAGCACTGTGCTCCCTGGCGGGCAGTGAATGGGTCCTTAGGACGTTCTCCAGCTGCCTCCCCGGGGAGGACTGCTCCTCACACATGCAAGGCTCTCAGCGCGCACAGCTCCCCGGTCCCTCCCTCTTCCCTCGAGGCCGCCCACGAGCCCTGTCTCTGCTGGAAAGCTTAGGAGGACCCTGTCGGGACCTGAGACAGAGGACGGGCAATGCCAACGTGGAGATTCCTGACGGGAAGATCTGTGTTTCTCATGCCCAGGTGTCTTCGCCCTCCGCCCCTGTCAGACTGCTTACTGCAAGGCCCCTTCCTCTGCATCTGTGTCCTGGCTGTGCTCCAGCTCTTCCTCGCTGTGTGTCAGCAGCCCCTCTTCATCGCCGTCATCTCAAACCTGTGCTTCTCCCTGGGGTGTGCCTGCCTCAGAAGTTGTGTCCTCTTGGGGGGCCAGTGGCCGGCTGCTGTCACCACTATTGCTGCTGCTGCTGTCGCCTTTCTTCTTGCCATCTGGGCTGGCCTTCTGCTCCTCAGCAATCTGTTCCAAGCGGCCCAGCAGGGCGTCAATGTTGGACTTGATCTGTGTCAGCTCTGTCTTGATGGCCTGCAGCTCACTACTCTTTAACTTAATTTTGACTGAGCTGGTGGTGATGGCTGTGGAGCGGGCAAACAGCTTGACTGGAATGGTGGTTTTGACACGTCGGACCAAAGGGACTGTGACCCGGAGTCACTTCACAGGGACAGCCCTGGGCACAGGCACTGGTGAAAGGCCCCGATAGTCGAAGAGCCTGTGGTAGAAGTCGTCCCGGTAGTAATCATAGTCAAAGCTGTAGCCACTGTAACTGGCAGATGCTGTTCTCTTTAACCCCTTGGGTGTGTTGGGCTTGGGCTCACCAGCCATGCTGATGTCCAGGGTCTGCCCTGCCAGCGCCCGCCCATTCTCTCCCAGCACAGCTGCTCGGGCATGGCGCTCGCTGGCATATTGGACAAAGGCATAGGCCTTGTGCCCAGAACAGCCGGCCACACGGCCAGACTTGGAGAAGATATCCTCCACATCTGGCTTCTTCACCACAGCTGTGTTGAGGTTTCCGATGAAGACCCGAGAGTTGATGGACTTGGGGTCATTCTTGTTGGTTACGTTGCTTGTCTGGATCTTCATGGACGTGGTGGGCACCGTGCCAAGGTCTAGCGGCAGCCGCGTGGTGCGGAAGAAGGCCTCACCCCCACGCTCGCCAGGCTCCCCGGGCTGGGCTTGGTTAAATACTGGCTGGGTGATGGGTGATTGAGTAATTACGCTGAGGAGCCTCTGGGAGCCCCAGGTGCCCGCCCTCAGGGTGTTCGCAGAACCAGCTGGGCCAGATGCTCTCCACCTGCCCAGGGATGAAGCTGGAAGCCTGGGCTCCTCACAGGCCCCCCGTGGTCAGGCCACCCCCTGCCTCCAGGCTGCTGTAGTTGTCATGACAGGGGCACAGCGCCCGCCCTGCCTCACCTTCGGTGGCTCAGGGGGCTTTGCCGATGCCAGCGTGAGCGAGTCAGGCTGAGCCAGGGCGATCCTAGGGGCACCGTCTCAGCACCTGGGCCCCTCCCCACCCAGGCCGGTGTCACTCTCCTCTGAACGGGGTTCCATGAGCAGCCTGCCAGGCCGTGAAGACCCTGGAGCCTTCATGTGGCCCCAACCTCAGCCCCTGTGCTCACCACCACCTTTGTGGCAGCCACAGTCCCCTGGTCTCCTCAGGGGTGACCTCGTGTTGCCTCACCTGAGCTCAATCCCTGATGTATGTGATGCTGTTGCCCCATTTTGCTTCCATTAAAAATGTCTGTGTATTTCCAACCCTCAGCCACCGGCTTCCGCCAGCGGAGGCAGCCTGCGCCCTGGGCGAGGTCACCTCTGAGGAGACCAGGGGCCTGTGGCTGCGACAAAGGTGGTGGTTTGCACAGGGGCTGAGGTTGGGACCACACCAAGGCTCCAGGGTCTTCATGGCCTGGCAGGCCGCCCACAGGACCCCGCTCAGAGGAGAGGGACACCGGCCTGGGCGGGGAGGGGCCCAGGTGCTGAGACGGCGCCCCTAGGATCGCCCTGGCTCAGCCTGACTCGCTCCCGCTGGCACCGGCAAAGCCCCCTGGGCCACAGCATCAGCCACCAAACAGGAGCAGAGAAGCCGGCCTCAGCGGGTCTCCCCGTGCTGTGCGCCTCCTCCTCATCCAGAGGGAGCCACCGAGGCGGAGGGGAGGGGAGGGCGGTGCGCGGTGCGGTCTCAATAGGCGCCTCCCAAAGCCGGTGCTGGGTGTTTGGTGGATGTTGGACGAAAGGTCCGGCTCGTTCTTCCAAGAACACACCGTCCAGTGGCTCTTCGTCGTTCCCAACAACAGGAATGCAACTGAAGCTAACACTCCCTTTCTCCCCCCACAGATGGGCACACCGTCCGCAGGCCAGAGGCTCTGGGCTGGGCCTGGGAGCAGGTGCTGCACCCGAGGTGGGTGTGGAAGCGGCAGCATCGGGAGGGATCTGTCTTGTCCCCACAGGTAGGGAGACACAGGGACCTGGCCCGCAGCCCCAGCTCGGTAACTCGGTCACACTGGCCACCTGCACAGCGACCTACATATTCCATGGCTCCCGGGGCAGAGCCCACAGGGCAGAGGGTGGGAGGGCCTGGGTTATTGTGCCCGGGCTGCTGGGACACCAGGCAGCTCTGAGCGAGAGCAAGGGCGAGGGCGAGCTGCTGTGAAGGTCGTCAGAGCATGAGGCCAAGTGAGAAGCAAAATACAGACCTGCAGGGGTGGGGGGAGGAATGTGTCAGCATGTGCTTTTATTTACATAAACGAACAAAAATGATACAGCTGATGAGGGAACTGGGTGTGGCAGACATCTCTAAGATCATGCTGAGCTTTGAACTTCAACCTAACACCCGGCCGGCTGGTGTGGCTCAGTGGATTGAGCATCAATCTGTGAACCAAGAGGTCCCGGGTTTGATTCCCAGTCACAGCACATGCCTGCGTTGTGGGCTCGATCCCCAGTAGGGGCATGCAGGAGGCAGCCAATCAATGAGTCTCTCTCATCATTGCTGTTTTTATCTCTCTCTCCCTCTCCCTTCCTCTCTGAAATCAATAAAATATATATATATATAAAAAGCTATCATCCGCCTCATCAAAAAGTTAAAGCCTCGGTAATAGCTTGAGATTCAGGTCAGTGTTTCGCTCATCTCTGTCTCCCCTCCCCCTTCTCCATGGCACCCTCCCCCTTCTCTGTGGCACCCCCCGCCCCCCTCCTCCGTGGCGTCCTTTGAAGCCCAGCTCTGATGCCTGCTCCTCCCAACGCCCCACCAGCTGTCATCACTGTCTCCCTGCGTCTCCATAGCGCACGTCTATACGTTTATGAAAGCATTTATTTCGCTCAGCCTTCCACAATAGTTAGTAATTAACCTGCCTGTCTCCCCCAAATGACAGATTCCCGAGGGACAGAGTTCATCACAGCGTGGCGGCGGGGACACTGGCTGAGGAGGGAGTAATTAGGGGACCCCTGAGAGTGCTCCGCCCTCGAGGTGACTGGGGTTCTCTCGGGACTGAACTGGGAGCGGGACCTGCGGGAACCGGTGCCGGTCTCTGGGTTGACCGTGGGATGCCGTGGGCGGGCCAGGCTCCCTCTTCCTGCTTCAGGCTGTGGGGTGGCATAAGGCGGATTGGGGCGGCTGGCTATCTGGTGGCCTGTGTTCCGGGTCCAGGTGAGGCCCAGGTGGTCGCACAGCCGGGGAGGACACGGGCAGGGCTGCCCTGCCCCTGACCAGCCCCCAAAGGGACCTGGGAACCCCGCCCCCCAGGCCACGCCCACCTCGTTGTGACTGTGCCCCTGGGGCATCTGTAACTCCCACTCGCAAGTGCGCCTGGGTCGGGCCTGGTGACAGCGCCGTGAGCAGTGGGGACCGGGAGGGAACAGGCCAGAGGGGCCTGGACGTGGAGGAAGGGCGCCCAGCCCAGCTTCCTCCCTGCAAAGCACAGCGGTGCTCCTGCGGGCGAGCGGGGGGCAGAACCCGGCCGTGGGCGCCGTCCCGGGCAGCGGGGGGAGCAGGGGGCACTGCCGTGTTGCTCACGCTGTCCCCCAACCCCCCCTCCCGCCCCGCGTCCAGTCCCGGACCGCAGAGCCTGGAACTGCTGGGTGGGCCCTGCTCAGAGGCAGCTCCAGGGTGGGCCGCCTCGCCAGTTCCGAGAACAACGGGGGTCGCCCAGATGTGCTGTGGGGTCCAGCTGTCCCTCCTGTCCCCCCACAACCGGGACCCGCGCCTCCAGCAGCAGCTCCCTTGCCGCCTGCTCTGCTCTGACTCACAGGAGGGTCCCCCCTCAGGAGGCCCCACGTGCACCTCCAAGTGAGGGGTGCTCCTCGCAGGGGCCTGGCTGACGAAGACGCTGTCCCCCGCCTGCTGGGCTGCAGTGGAGGGGCCCTGGCACCTGCCAACGTCCCAGAAGGAGGGGGAGGAGGGCGAGGGCCCAGGACGCGGGGCACGGACTGTGGTCAGCGCCGAGGTCTGAGGGTGACGGCGGCTCAGGCCTCCTTGGCGGACTGGGCGCCACCGTATCAGCGGGAGCAGATAAGACACACCGGCTGCTCCCGGGGGAATGCCAGGGGGGCCAAAGGGTGACGGGGCCTCGGCAAGCCGTCCAAGGGCGCCTGGCCTCCCTCTGCGCGTGGCCCTGTCCCGTCCGTCCGTCCGTCACAGCCCCCCTGGTGGCCCTGCCCACGAGTCTGCACCCTTCACTGCCGGCCAGGCCGCACCCGGTGTTCTCAGGGGCTCAGACAGCAGGGCGTGTCCCCCACCACCCCCCTCCTCCTGGGATGTTTCTCTCGCTCCCTCTCCCTTCACTCTTTGAAATCAATACGATATATTAAAAAAATAAATAAAAATAAGAACGTGCTGTCTCCCTATGGAAACACTGCACTAATTCAAAGGGAGCATGTTTGCATTGTTTTAGAAGAACATTTAAACCAGCACAGACTGCCACTGTTCTAAATACATTATTTATTCGGTTTAAAAATTTACAGTGTGCCCATCAATAATGCATCCGGCTGGGGAGAGCGAGTCCGCGGCAGGCCGTGCACCAAAACCCGTGCTGTCCCGCTTCCTCGCGCCCTGCGCTGCCAGCAGTGAGCTCCATCGCCCGGGGACAAGCGGTGGTCGGCCCAGGACGGACACGCGCCTGCACGCCAGGCAGGGCCCGGCTCCCCGAGGCTCCCGTGTGCGTCACAGGCCGGCTTGTGGCCAACCCCAAACCCTAATGACCTAGCTCCTGAGGACAGGAAGTTGCAGAACCAGCTCGAAAGGGATTCGGGTCTTTGGGTGTCTGTCTCGCCCCGAGCTCCCAGGGTCCGACCTGAGGAAGCACACCAGCCACCTTAGGAGGGTGCAGGACAGGAAACGGGCACCGACGGTGTTTCCATACAGAACATTTTAAGGTTCGTCCTAAAATCATTGTTCTTCTCTAAGAAAGCCCCAGAGCACAGATCTTGTAAAATTCAATCATTGAAATAGTCTAAACAAGCAGGAGTCCCTGAAAGCATCAGGTTAAAAGAGCCCTGTCAGCCTAGCCGGTGGCTCAGTGGTCAGAGCGTCGGCCCACAGACGGAAGGGTCTCGGGTTCGATCCAGCCAAGGGCAGGTGCCTCGGCTGCAGGCTCCGTCCCTGGCCCGTGTGCGGAGGCAATCCCGATGAGTCTCTCTCACATTGACGGCATTTCTCTCTGTCTCTCCCCTTCCCTTCCACTCTCTAGAAATCAGTGGGTCAGTGTCCTCAGGTGAGGATTTAACAGCAACAACAACACAAAGCAGAACACACCCTTCCCGCCCGCCGGGTGTTGGAAGCTGTGGCTGGTTTCCGGGGGAGACACAGGTGCGGGGCCAGGGCTGCCTCAGCCGCGGAGCCTGGCTGGGCCCCTCGCCGACATTCTGGCCACGAGTCCCACGGGGGCCTCAGTCGGCATTTGGCGGGAAGAAGCAGGGAGGGATGGAAAGCCCATGAGGATGGTCCTGGCTTGTTTCGTTCCAGATCCCTGGCTGCACAGCCTGGGTCGGAGGCAGGCGCTGGTGGCTGGGTTCCTGGTGGGACAGAGGGCACAGGTTTTGTCTGAAAGTGAAACTTCTCCCTTTTGCTGAGCCAGAGCTCCTCCGCTCCCCCGAGGGGGTGGGGGGCTGGTGTGGGGTCGGGACAGTCGGGTCTGACTCAGGGAGCTGGGAAGCGGCGGGTCTGGGTGGGGTCACAGAGACCTTCCCCGCTCCCGTCCCCCTGCACCGTGAGGGCTGCGGGGGGCGGGGTAAGGTGAACCCCTCAATCCCACCACAGCAGGAAGTAAGGGCCTTGCTTCCTTTTCTTTTTTAAAAGAAAAAACCAGATATTTAGGTTTTCAAATAACATTTTATAACTTAAACAGATTAGCCAACCACTGGACCTGTGGGCTAGCCCCCCAGCCTGCACCCCGAGCCCAGCTGTATCCGCAGACGCCACCCGAGGCCCCGAGCCCGGAAGGCCTTGCTCAAGGCCCTGCACCCCTGTGGGGAGGTGGGGCTGGAACCTGACCTCTTGGGGGTCGGCCGCCGCCAGTCCCACGTGCTGACACCCGCACGCGGGAGCAGTTGTTTGGGCAGCATTGTCCTGACCTCTCCTGGTCTTCGAGATTTAAATAGAAAAAATGTGAGTACAGGCCTTTTCCGTTGAACACACTCACATGGCGTGTAAGGTGTGTATGTGCATTTATGTCCGCGTGGCCACATGGAAGGGAAAGGAGATCTGAAACCCCAGCCCTCGGCCCCTCTTATCTGGGAGGCCGCCAGCGCCCAGGGCATTCCTTCCAGCTGCTGTCAAGATGGAGATGGAGATGACAGAGATGACGGGAAGACCTGGGGCTGAGGCTTAGAGGAGAGATAAGGTCCCTGCACAGCCTCTGATAAGGAGGGCGGGGAAGCGCGGAATGCCTGGAATTCACTTTCAGCTCTGAGCCCGCCTGCAGGCCCGGTTGGGGGGAGGCAGCCTGGGCGACCGACCGGAGCCCGGCCTCTCCATGGGAGATAAGTCCTTTCTGGCCTCCCTCGGCATCTTCCGTTTCTAAACTAGAAGCCTGGAGTGTTCCCTCTCTAACCTCTGGGGTCCCAGAGGCCAGTCTCCAGCCCCAGCCGGGCAGCCTGCCGTGCGACCTGGGGCAGGCCATGCAGCGTTTCCTCTCTGTTCCTTTAAGTCCTTATTGTCGAAAGTATTGCACACGTCCCCCCCCCCCCCCCCCGCTACACCCCCCTCCCCGAGGACGCCCCCCCAGCCCCACCCCACCCTCCTGCCTGTGTCCATGGTTATACCCACGTGCACACAAGGTCTATGGTCTCCTCCCCCGCCCCCCGACTTCCGGCTGAGATTCCGACTCTGGAAGGAGTGGATCCAGAGAGTCTGCTTTCTTATCTGGGAGACTGTCCGCCTGGATCCACTGGGGAGAGGCCGTGCCTGGCCTGTGCTCCCCACCCCACCAAAGGCTGTCTTCCTGGAGCACGGCGTTTGCTCCATAAATACCAACTAGCAGGCTAGGCCTGATGTGGCGGTGCCCCTGCCTGCCACGGGGCCCTCACACGACCTCGGCGACCTCGGGGCTCTGCCCTGGCCAGATCGTGGGGTTCTGGTCTGGAGGCTCAGGTCGGGGGGAGGGGGCCTGGTGAGTCACCACAAGCAGCAATGGCCCTGACGCCTTGCCTGGGGGCTGGGCTGTCTCCCTTCGAGAATTGTCCCAGAGAAAGGCATTCTCACTGAGCTCTGCGTTCACACCCAGGCCTCGCAGACCAGGGAAGCCCACCCTGACACTGGGTCACGGGGTGACCGGGAGGGCGGGGTGCCGGGGGGCAGCCTGCCAGGGCCTCGTGGACCCTGAGACACCGAGGGCCCCCCACCCCCTGCCCAGGTCCCCACAAGAAGGGTCAGGGCTGGAGAGAACCAGGAGCCGTCACGGCTCAGACGTGAGGATGCGGGCAGAGCTGGGGCAGCCTCCTGCTGGGATGCCCTCGAGGACACGCGCCAGGTGCTCCGCAGACGGGTGAGTGCGGGCGGCCCAGGGGCGAGGAGCGAAGGCAGGTCCCAGGGACGTGCTCCCGCTGGCTGCGGGCCGGGCCGGCTGAGAAAGCCTGACTGGGTGCAGCCCCACCGGCTGCAGCGAGGGCCAGCTCCCAGGCGTGGCTTCCTGTACGCTCAAGTTCAAGTGGGATGGGCGCTGCCCCTGTGCCCGCGGGAGGGGGCCGCCCGGCCACAGTCTGAGGCTGACTGAGATGCTGGAAATGCTGTAATTAAAGC
The DNA here is from genome assembly GCF_028538775.1 of Myotis yumanensis. Lineage (NCBI taxonomy): Eukaryota > Metazoa > Chordata > Mammalia > Chiroptera > Vespertilionidae > Myotis > Myotis yumanensis. The sequence goes on from NW_027223757.1 coordinate 871,113, forward strand.
CGAGTCGCCCGGGGCACCGGGAGTTCAGGGGCAGGGAGGCTGTTTGCTGTGGCTGTGGGCTCGGCGGCCGGTTAGCAGCTCTGCCCGGGACGGCACGCCCCTGGGAAGTTGCACAATGCGGCCCAGATCAAGGCCACAGCCGGTTCAAACAGGCGGGAAACAGTGGTTGAATGTCTGACTCTTAGGGATGAATTTAGACCATTGTTTAAAGTAAAACATTTGGTCAGAAAACCCACGCTGTGCAAACAGCAGAGGAGGCTGGCCCGGCAGGGGCCTGAGGGCGTGGCCCTGCGGCACTGGGAGTCCAGCCGACCACACTCCCCAGAGCCTCCGAGCAGGTCAGGCTGGGAGCTGGGCAGCCCGCAAAGCCCAGGAGGCCTCCCTGTGAGCCAGCACCTGGGCCCATGTTCCGCAGGGCCCCCAGGTGGCGGGCACTGGGGGAGGCTGTGATGACGGGGACACAGGTAACACGGGTGTGGGGTGCAGCACCGCTGACTCAGGTGGGCAGTGGGGCGGGCGAGGGACGGTGATGTGCCGTGAGACCCGTGGGATTCGAGGTGACTTGGGAACGTGAGAGGGTGTGGGCGGGAAGTGAGTGTGTGGTTTGAGCTCAATGCAGAGATCTGGGCTCGAGCCCCCAATCTGAGACTCACCCAGATTCGGACGACAATCGGCGGGGGAAGGACAGACGGCAGTGGGAGGGGATGGGCAGCTGGACGCCAGGGGAGCCCGGTGAGGGAGGGGTGGCTGGGGAGACAAGGCCCAAGGGAGCACCTTGCACTGTGGACACAGCCCCACGTTCCCGAGGGACCCGAAGGCTGCGCGGGCTGAGTGGGGCTCCCGCGGGCCTGGCGCCGGCGAGGAGGGCGAGGTAACCAGCCCGATGCTGGGGAGCGCTGGGTCATTCCCTCCTCCCCGGTCACCCTGGTCCGACTGCAGGTCCTAGAAATCAGCGCAAGTCAGGGAAGGACTTGGCTCCTGGAACCGGGGTCCCAGGAGAAGCTGGTGTCCCACAGGAGATGGTCTGCGCCCCGACACCCGCCTGCAGACGCCTCGCAGTGCAGGGTGGGAGTGGGGGGCCCAGGGAGAAGAGGACGCTCTCAGAGGGGTGGCTCGGATCTTGCTGCCCATCTCCATGGGGATAGAGGGGCACAAAGGCACACGAAGAGGCCAGCACGGGGCCGGGCAGGTCTCTCACACACACACACACACACACACGCACGGCGTCTCGGTCCCAGGCCTGGGTTTCCCGTCTGTCAAGTGTGCGTGCGTCGTCTCGTGCTGAGTAGAGACAAGGTGAGCACGCACGGTGTCCCACGCACCTGGCAGTGGCCGCCCTCACCCGTCGCGGGGGCAGCGAAGGCAGAGGAGCTGGTCCCGTGTGCGCAGCCCGGGCACCTCCCGTGCAGGCCTCGCTGCTGGGCTTCAGCTCCAGGCGGAGACGTGGCAGCCCAGAGGCAGGCCCACAGGGGGAGGAGGGATGGCCGAGCGCTCCGGCCTCTGTCCCAACCCTCCTCTGAGGAGCTGTGTGTCCGGGTGAGGAAAGGAGAGGGGGCTCGGGAAGGAGGGCGGGCGGGGCTGCCCGTCCCCCGTGGACGCCCGCTCTGTCCTGTGGGCGCTGCGTCTCCCGAGCACGCGTGTCCTCACACGGGTGCTCGGGCTCACCTACCGCACGGGGGGCTGTACCACCTCATTTATGAGACGCAGTTTTGAATGTGTTTTGTTCATCTTCGTGCAAAGGGATAGTGAGGAAGAGAGGGTAGGAAGGGCCTATATCTGTGACCCCATCTCCCCTCCCCGAGTGTCCCCCACACCCTGCTGGCAGCGTCAGAACCTCCAGGGAGGCAGGAATTTCTGGGCTGCCTCAGCGCCGGTTCCGGCTCCGTGTCAACGTCACCTTATGGTCCATCACCATTTATTTATTTGTTTGTTTGTTTGTTAGTTTAATATATTTTTATTGATTTCAGAGAGGAAGGGAGGGAGAGAGAGAGAAACATCAATGCTGAGAGATAATCATGGATCGGCTGCCTCATGCACACCCCACTGAGGATCAAGCCCGAAACCCAGGTCTGTGCCCCAACCGAGAATGCAACTGTGACCTCCTGGTTCGTGTGTCGATGCTCAAGCGCTGAGCCACGCCCACCAGGCTGTCATCACCATTTAAAATAATACGTTCTGGAAGTAATTATTTTGTTTAAAATGAAGTAAACGTGGAGGACTTACTGAAGAATGGGGAGCATTTTCCACGCTCAGCCCCCTAACAAGGTGGCGCCCAGGCCCAGCGCTCTGTCAGCTTAAAGGGTGTGTGGGTGAGGATGTGATCGGGCCACCACGCCCGCACGCCCGCCCCTGTGACCCGGTGCCGCCCTGCACACCGCCCTCGCCCAGCCAGATCTCCGTTCTCCCTGCAGCTCAGGGCGCGTCTCAGCCGAGCAGCCTGGGAATCGGGACTCTCCCTCCTGCCTTCGGAGCGGGGCCCCTCAAGGCCGGATTAGTGAAACGGGGAGGCCCCCGCTTCTTCCTAATAGATTTGTCAATGAGGAGACTTGGCAAGGGGATTCCAAGGTGCCCTGCCAATCACCCTGGGTTTCTCTCTGCGTCTCCTATGGAGACAGACAGATCTTAAAGGCCCAGCAACCCCGGTCCGGCTCAGTCACCTGCAGCGTAAACGCAGCCGCAGGGAAGGGCCGGGGCTGCAACCCCTCTGGGCACAGACCCTGGGCACAGACTCCGGGAAACCTGCCCGGCCAGAGTCACGGCCCTCCCACAGAACGGGGCGTCTGTTTTAGCTGCTCTCAGGGTGGGAGCTCCCAGCAGGAACGAGGCCTACGCCCACAGGGCCCCTACGTGACCCCACGGGGACAGAGACGACAGGACCCCTCCCCAGCCCCCGCTGCAGGTCCAACTGGCCTGAACCAGGACATCCCATCCCTGTCCGGGCGCACGGGAAGGACTCTCTCCTGTTAGCTCCTCTCCCTCCTGCTCCACACGGACCCCCCTCCTCTCCGGCGGCGGGAATGGGGCAGGGCTGGGAGGCTGCGCCCGGCATGACAGCCAGTGCCGCGACCCCGGGGAAGGCGGAGGAAGAATTGGCAGAAAGTTAACCTGGAAATTAATATCAATAATATTAATAATAAAATCATGTTCTAGGGTCAGCGCCAAACCATGCGGGGACAGCAGAGGCCCCGCTGCTAGAGTTGGTCTGTGAGCCCCGCCCCCCCCACCCTCACCCCCGCCCCCACCGCCCACCCGCCTCTCCCCGTCACAGGAATCAGGCCTTTCTGTCTTTCTGTTTCCAACCTCCTTGTGGTTGCAAAACGGCTGCCGCCGCCGTGGCCATCACACCCACGTTCCAGCTACATTCCATTATTTGTTTTCCCTTTGGAAATTCCTAAGCTGATTCAAAATTTTTTATTGAAATGAGAAAAGCCGAGAATAGCTAAGCCAGGCTTAAAAATATAACAAACTTAGGGGCCCCAGGCGACCAGGTATCGAGACACGTTACAGAGCCGTGACACTGAAACGGGACAGTGTTGGCACAAAGCCCAACAGAACAGGCTTGGGAGCCCGGGGCCTGCCCCGCCACAGGCACAATCCCCGTATTTTCAGTGAAAGAGGGAAGGCATGATGTTTTCAATAGGAGGCGCTGGGTCCATTAACTCTCCATATGGGACAGAACCGCCTGGCTGCTTTTTTAGACTTTTAATTTTTATTGAATGAATTGGGGTGACATTGGTTAATACCATTATACGGGCTGCAGGTGTGCAGCTCTGTAACCCGTCGCCTGTACGTCTCGCGGCTGGATGCTGGGAAGTTCAGTTTGCAGAGGGCATGTGTCTACTCCCTCCTTGAAGAGGGAGGCCGTTGGGTACCTAGGATGAGCTCCGACCATGTGGGGTACAGAGCGTCTCCCCTCCTGTTCCCTCTTCCTCTCCCCACCCCTTCCCCGTCCTCTGAGCCCAGCCTGGAGGCTCCTCACAGTGGGGGTGGTACGTGCCCACACAGGAGCCTGTGCACCTGGACGCCCTGGCTGTTTTCCCAGCTGGACTGCCATTCGCCCCGTGTGCCCGGTGCCAGGCACGGTCCTGCACGGGCCAGGGTGCCACAGGACTCGGGGGAGTGTGCGCTGTGCCCACCCCTTGGCCACCGGTTCTGAGCACGCACCCCCCGAGCAGGCACCTTGGGGAGGGTGGTGCCCACCTGTTCCCCGGGGAAGGCAGAGGGGAGAGCGGCTCAGGGCTCCCGGCCAGGCTGCTGTGAGCGGATCGTGATGCCTTCACCAAAGTCCTCCTTTGGTTTCGTCTTGTCCTAGACACTGTGATTAGCCAGGCCACCTCCTGGTGAGGACTCTCCCCCGAGGGCAATGCCCACCTTCTGCCGAGCAGGGGACGTGACTGTCTCCAAAGAGGATTTTCATTGGGTGGTGACGACAAGGCTCTATGATTTAAAACAAGGTGGGGCGGCCGAGGCTGAGGAGCAAACTGACGCTTGAAGGAACAACTCCAGGGCGAGCGGCGTGTGGCCTCCAGGACGCGACCACGTCGATGGCCCTGCCTTTCCCCTCTTTCCAAAGTGACCAGCGCCCAGCAAACAAGACTCACTCGCGTCTCAGCGCCGGAAAGCACTGCTCCTGCCGCGTGGCCGGCGGGGCGTGGGAGGCGGCGCGGGGGTGTGGACGGGAGCACATTCCTCCGGTGACTGACGGCTGATTCACCAGGCCCGGCGGCCCTTTGTTCGGCGTCCCTGGCCCGGAGCCTGCGGAGGTGGGAGGGCCCTGGAACGAGGAACTGCGGGCTGGGACCAGCTTTCACAGCGAGAGGCCAGGGCGGCAGGCCGGCCACGCAGAGGCCCGCGGGTCACGTGGGGAACCTGAAGGGCTGGTGGAGCGGGTTTGCTGGGCACAGAGAGTCCCTCTGCACTGTGCCCGCCCCTGGCCGGCGCTGGGCCTGCCCGTCTCTATGACAACGCCCCCCTCCCTCCCCAGGCCTCCCCCGGGTCACCTGCGGGCGGGAAAGGCTGGATCAGGAGTGGACAGAAGGTCCTTACTCAGTGCGTGTCCAGCCCACGGAGGCCCCAGAACATACTTGTAGCGAAGTGTGGCTCCTTTCAGTCCATGATGAGCAAAAAGGAAAATTAACCTTATCAGACGCTATTAAACGCTAGATCAGCGTTTCCAAGTGTGGGACATGCTGTTGGTACTTTAGGAAGTAATTTCAGGTGGTACATGTGTGAATCCCTTTACAGTATTTTTTAAAAATATATTTTTTATTGATGTCAGAGAGGAAGGGAGAGGGAGATAGAAACATCAATGATGAGAGAGAATCATGGATCAGCTGCCTCCTGCATGCCCCCCAATGGGGACCGAGCCTGAAACCCAGGTATGTGTTCTGATCGGGAATCGAACCCTGACCTCCTGGTTCACAGGTCGATGCTCAACCACTGAGCCACACCAGCTAGGCTACCTTTACAGTATTTTAGCAGTTATTTATTTTAATGTTTACTGGAAAGGAAAATACTGCATGAGTTGGGGGTTAGTTTTGTTTAAGAAAGAGACTATACTATGTCTTTAAGTTAAAAAGTGAGCCTATTTAAGGAAAAATATAAGGTAATGATGCTGTATGTGGTAAAAAAAAAATGTCTAAAATTATGGGGAAAAATAATAAAGTTTGAGAATTATACATCATGAATGAAACATATTCCCTAACTTGCTTTCATTGTTTTGGAAAATCACATATTCTACTTTAAATTATACTATTAAATATATTTAAATTCTTCAAAGTAATTAACTTACATTTTTGAAATAGCATACAAGTGAGTTGTGTGTGATTTTGTGTGTATGCATGTGTGTGCATGTGTCTGCATGTGTGTATGTACATGTGTGTCTGTATTGTGTGTGCATATGTATGTGTGTCTGTGCATGTGGGTGTGCGTGTTGTATGCGTGTATTCTGTGTATGTGTGTATGTGCGTATGTGTGTGCATATGTATGTGTCTGTATGTGAGTGTGTATTCTGTGTATGTGTGTGCGTGCGTATGTGTGTGCATATGTATGTGTCTGTATGTGAGTGTGTATTCTGTGTATGTGTGTATGTGCGTATGTGTGTGCATATGTATGTGTCTGTATGTGAGTGTGTATTCTGTGTATGTGTGTATGTTTGCATATGCGTGTGTGTATGTGCACACGAGTGTGTGTGCATATGTATGTGTCTATATGTGAGTGTGTATTCTGTGTATGTGTGTGTGTGCGTATGTGTGTGCATATGTATGTGTCTGTATGTGAGTGTGTATTCTGTGTATGTGTGTGTGTTTGCATATGCGTGTGTGTATGTGCGTACGAGTGTGTGTGCATATGTATGTGTCTGTATGTGAGTGTGTATTCTGTGTATGTTTGCATTTGCGTGTGTGTATGTGCACACGAGTGTGTGTGCATGTAGCTGAAAACCATGGAAGGCCCTCCATCCTCCTCCCTGCCCCACACCCCGCCCTCACCTGCCTGGCTTTTGTGCCTTAGGCCTGGGGTCTCTGCTCCTTGCTGGTGTTGGGGTCACGTTTTAATTTTGTATTATTTTTGGAGCCTGGTGGGCTGGGAAGCATTGTCTTTGGTTTTAACTGGTCTCGGCCACCGTGGCCAGTGTTCCCGCGAGGCGGCTCACATTCTCGAGCTAATCGTGGCTTTTTCTCTCCACTGGGTAGTCTCAGTACATCTTTCCAGGGAGGCGGATACCTGCAAGTTCTCCTGGACTTGACATGAGTCTTCTTGCTTTTAATTAAATTCTCCTTTTGAATCGAAGGACAAGGCTATAGTTTAAATGTACAAGCTTGTCTTTACAGAGGAAGCTCATTGGCTGGCCAGGAGGCGTGAGGTTGAGTTCTCTGCTCCGTAAGCCTCTCCCGGTGCCGTCTGTCACCGCTGGAGGGTCGCTGGGTTTGTGTTCTCACCTGTCATTTCTCCTCAGAGCTGGTAGTGTTTGACTTTTCCTGTCCCCCAGTGTGGGGATATTGACGAGGTTGGGTGGGGCGTGTTTGTGTTGCTGTGCACACGCCCTTACTCAGCGCCCTAACCTCGCCTCCCTGGGGCCAGAGCAGACTCAATGCTGACAGCCTGAGCAGCAGGGGTCCAGGTCCTTAGCAACACTCGGCACCAGAACATGGGGTCGCCCAGAATCCACCAGCTTTCCGTCCGTGGCTGCCTGGAGCCTGGCCGTGGGAGCCCCAAGGGGGTCCCTCCCGGGGAGGTCAGGGGAAGATCAGTGCCTGTCCCCATGCCCGGCCCTGGCCCCTGATGGTATGGTCCTGGGGGGGGGGGGGGGGGAGCCTGGGCCGAGCCAGTGCGGGCGTGGCCGTTCCCTCAGCGATGGACACGGGACAGAAACTCTGACTCAAGGGCTTGGGAGGCGGCGGGAAGGGGTGGCCTCACCCCAGGAACGGGATGCGGGCGGCGGCCGAGCAGGTGAGTCAGGGCGGGACAGGTCCCCCGCGCTGGTTTCCTGGTGCCAGACGCGTGGGCAGGGTCCCCACACCTCACACACCCCGAGATCCCGGCGCCCAAACAGACCCACCAAGCCCGCAGGCCGGGCAACCCCTCTCTTATGACAAAGCACAGCAGCCATTTAAAAACTCAGAGATACCGTCCCGTCAGGAAAACCACCTCCTCACTGCCGCCCCCCCCCCCCCCCCCCCCGTCTGCACAAGTTCCCTCCAGTGGAAACAACGCCGGGAAGTGGGAAAGGGGGAACAGGAGCCCCCGTGCCACCACCCCCCTGCCCACACCACAGCCGCGCCCGCTGACTTCCTCCCGGGCTGTCTACACGGAACAGAGGGGCGAGCGAACCCACCCCCGAAAGCGGGGCATGTCCTGCAAAGGCCGCTCCTCCTCCTGCTGGAGCCCAGGGCCGGCCCCTCTGTTCCTCCCTGCGGCTGCACCGACGCCTTAGCCGCCCGTGGCTGGACGTGGGGGTCCTCCAGCTGCTGTTCTTACAGGAAAGACGGGGACCAGCCTGGGACACAACCGGTCCTGCTCTTGGGTGACTGTCCCTTTGGACACAGTCCCGGGTCGGCCGTGTCCTGTCCACGCTCCCAGACAACGGGGCCGCAGGGCAGACGGCTTCGCGTGGCCGGTCTGGGCGCGGCCCCTGCTCCCCACGAGGCTGAGGCAGCCACAGCGCCGAGGGAGCGAGCACGTGAACTCACGAAACACGCATTTCACGGGACGAGTGAAAACTGAGGGCAGAGACGTTCCTCTCCTCTCGCGTTCAGTAGTCAGCCCCCGGGCGTGGGCCGCGAGAAGCTGGGCCCGGGCTTCCCGTGGGACCTGCCCCCGCGGGTCTGGGGGGCCCAGCAGGCTGGTTTCCGAGGTCCCTCATTCCGGCCTGAGAGCGTGGATGTGGACGCTGCTGCCTCGTCTCACAGGTCCCTCGTGTAGTTGGACTTGGGCTGCCATCTGGCTGGTGTTTCCATTTGGGGCTCTTCCTGCCGCTTTTAGATTTAGTTTCCTGTCTTTATTGAAATCACTGAGTTTCCTGTCTGTTATTGAAATCACTGAGTTTTGTCTTTATTGAAATCCTCTAGTTTTCTGTCTTTATTGAAATCCTCTAGTTTCCTGTCTTTATTGAAATCTCTGAGTTTTCTGTCTTTATTGAAATCACTGAGTTTTGTCTTTATTGAAATCACTGAGTTTTCTGTCTTTATTGAAATCATCTGGTTTTCTGTCTTTATTGAAATCATCTGGTTTTCTGTCTTTATTTAAATCATCGAGTTTTCTGTCTTTATTGAAATAATCTAGTTTTCTTTGCCCCCCCCCCCCCAGGTTAGAAGGCACCCGTCCTACCGTCCTAGACCTCGTCTCCGAGTGCCCATGCCCACACCCTCCTCTGAAGACCCCGGGGGCCGAGGGGGCACAGGCACCACCCCCACCCCCGTCCTCGCTGCCCCTCAGGCTCCTAAGTGTTGGGTCAGTGTCAGACGGTTTCTTCTTTTTTTTTTTAAAAAAAAAATATTTTTATTGATTTCAGAGAGGAAGGGAGAGGAAGAGAGGGAAACATCAATAATGAGAGAGAATCATGGATCAGCTGCCTCCTGCATGCCCCACACTGGGGGTTGAGCCCCCAACCCGGGCCTGTGCCCTGAGCGGAAATCGAACCCTGACCTCCTGGTTCACAGGTCGAGGCTCAACCAGCTGGGCCACATCGCTCATGTTTGACGCTGAAACACCTGCCAGAAAAAAGTGAGACAAAGAGAGTCCTCCTGCCCAGTGAGCCTCCGGCCGGGGCAGTAAACTCGGTCACCACTCCCCCTTGTCCTCCTCCTGCCGACCTGGGTCTCTGCCGCCCTCAGCGGTGACTCCCACCGGGCCGCACACGCTCCCTGGTGAGGGCTTGGTCAGGGCCTCCAGCAGGAGCGGGAGCTGGAAGGCGAGCCGCCCTGGGCCAGGTCACCCACTGGCTCCATGGCTGACGGAGGACTGGCTGTCGTCAGTGGCCTCTGCCCCTTCCCCTGAATGGAGTTTCTTTCAGAGTCTCTAGGTTTCAGGACATCTGAGGTCTCAGCGCCTCACCAGCCGCTCACCTTCTCGGTTCTGGCTCGGCCGCTGCCTCAGAACAGAAAAACAGAAAGGGAACTCGTGCGTGTTCTTAAGAAAATCAGAGAGGAGGGGGGAGGAGGGGGCAGAAAGGGGGGGGAGGGGAGAAGAGGGAGGAAGAGGAGGAGGAGGGGGGAGGAGGAGGGAGGGAGGAGGAAGAGGGAGGGAGGAGGAGGAGGGGAGAGGAGGAGGAAGAGGAGGAAGGTGTAAGTTCCTGGTCTCATCCAGGCTTCCCGGGACTGCACGGTGGTTTCCAGGGCGGGTTCAGGAGCGGAAACTCCAGTTTCGTCCTCGATGAAGCCGTCCCGCCGCTGGTACATGTAAATGACATGCAGGCGCAGTAACTGGGTCACCTTGTCCTCCCTCCGTCGGGCGCCTGCCTCTGCCTCCAGGCACCTGTCGCTGTGACTGAGGGAATTCTGCAGTTGGCTGATGCCGCTCCTTTGTGGAGGCGGTTTCTCATACGCCAGGTGCCTGTTCTATCGAAGAAAAGCTTCTCTTTCCTGGACGCGTTTGTACCCATCTTTCACGTTTATTGTTCTGCTCTTTCCCTCCCCCTCCCTCTTCCCTCCCCCTCCCTCTCCCCCTCCCTCCGCTTCCCCTCCCCCTCTCTTTCCCTTTTCTCGATGAGGACCTGTCATAGGTCCTGGCTGGATGTTCCCACTTATCACTCATCTGTGAACAGGAGGTTCTGATGGGCCCATTCCTCCCCCAAGGATGTGACGCTGATTCTCCACACTGGCTCCTAGCAACTGGACCATGTTTTTGTTATTTGTGTGTGTGTGTGTGTGTGTGTGTGTTTTAAAAAATATATATATATATTTTATTGATGCCAGAGAGGAAGGGAGAGGGAGAGATAGAAACATCTGTGATGAGATAGGTTTGTGGATCAGCCGCCTCCTGCACACCCCGCGCTGGGGATCCAGCCCACAACCCGGGCACGTGCCCTGAGGGGGATGCAACCGTGACCTCCTGGTTCATAGGTCGATGCTCAAACCCTGAGCCACGCAGGCCGGGCACAACTGGGCCATGTGTGATTGTCCCCTGGAATCTCACCTGAGCGCCTGGGCCGACCCCACCTGGCCCCTGGAGGCGGGGGGCAGAGGCGGCTCAGGGAGCAGGTGGGGTGGCACCTGTGACTGGCAGAGTTCCCCCTCACTCGTAGGCAGCCACACCTCCGAGTCCCCGGCTCCCACTCCCCTCCCTGGGGAACCAGCTGGGACCAGCCCCACCTGTGTGGTGTCCTCCACAGACCACAGACACCATCACTCAGCACAGAATTATAGGTGTATTTGTTAATCCTCGTCCGAGGCTGTTTTTCCATTGATTTTTAGAGAGTGGAAGGGGGCGGAGAGACACAGAGAGAGAAACATCGATGTGAGAGGGACTCATCGATTGGGTGCCTCCTGCACGCGCCCCAACCAGGGCTGGGAACTGAGCCTGTAAGTGGGGGTACATGCCTTTGACCGGACTTGAACCCAAGACCCTTCTGTCTGTGGACCAACGCTCTATCCACTGAGCCACACCGGCCGGGCCATCACAGTTACTCATCGGTGCCGACGCGCTGGAGGCCTGGAGCACCTGCCGCCCCTTCCTTCCCGGGGACTGTGCGGCGTGGGCTGCCGTGTCCCTCCCGCTCCGTGACCGCTGGTCTAGACGCCAGGACACGGCCGCCCAGAGCCCTCATCCTCAGGAGCCTCGCCCCACCACGTGGCTCAGGCCCCGAGTGTCTGTACCAACGCTGAGGGCAGGACCATGGTGCTGTGGGCGGGTCAGTGAGGGCGGGGGCGGGGGGGAGGACCGGGCTGCTGTGCACCCCGACAGGAGCGGAGCCCCCACTGCCGCTGAGGGAGGCAGGGGAGGGGAGACGGGGCCCGGCCTGCGGTCACTGCCCCTGCAGAAGGTGCGGACACGGCAGACGCACCCCTATCTGGTGTCTGCGCTCCCTGGACAGACGGGAGGTACAGGGCCGCCCACTGAGTGTGATTTCTGGTCGCTCAGCATCGCCGAGGGGCCGCCTGGAGCGAAGTGTCCGTGCGGGCGGCACCAGGCCAAGGCGTCCGGAGGGGAGGGGTGGAGACTGAGGGCCACCATCTCCCTGAGGCAGCGCCCTCTCCACGGAAGAGGCAGCCGCCCAGCAGAAGGCAGACGGGTGCTGGGTCCGAGGCGGGCAGGGACGGACTGTCCAGGCCAGAGGTACAGCCCGTGCCCGTGGGAGGCAGTTCATTCCCAAAACCCTCCACTCGAGTGCGGCCGGCGGGGCTCAGTGGCTGAGCGTCCACCTAGGAACCAGGAGGTCAGGGTTTGATTCCCAGTCAGGGCACAGGCCCGGGTTGTGGGCTCGATCCCCAGTGTGGGGTGTGCAGGAGGCAGCCGATCCGTGATTCTCTCATCATTGATGCCTCTCTCTCTCTCTCTCTCTCCCCTTCTCCCTTCCTCTCTGAAATCAATAACAATATATTTAAAAGAAAGGGAGGTAATGGGAGGAAAGGTTAATTTATAGGAAAACCACCTCAGGTGAACCCCCGCCCCCACTCTGTCAGGTGCTGGTTTAATCTGCACGTGCTCACGGGGTGACGTGCTCACGGGGGTGACGTGCTCACGGGGGTGAAGTGCTCACGGGGGTGACGTGCTCACAGGGGTGAGGTGCTCACAGGGGTGACGTGCTCACGGGGGTGAGGTGCTCACGGGGGGTGACGTGCTCACGGGGGTGAGGTGCTCACGGGGGTGACGTGCTCACGGGGGTGAGGTGCTCACGGGGGTGACGTGCTCACGGGGGTGACGTGCTCACGGGGGGTGACGTGCTCACGGGGGGTGACGTGTCACGGGGTGACGTGCTCACGGGGGTGACGTGCTCACGGGGGGTGACGTGTCACGGGGGTGACGTGCTCACAGGGGTGACGTGCTCACGGGGGGTGACGTGTCACGGGGTGACGTGCTCACGGGGGTGACGTGCTCACGGGGGGTGAGGTGCTCACGGGGGTGACGTGCTCACGGGGGTGACGTGCTCACGGGGGTGAGGTGCTCACGGGGGGTGACGTGCTCACGGGGGTGACGTGTCACGGGGTGACGTGCTCACGGGGGTGACGTGCTCACGGGGGTGACGTGCTCACGGGGTGACGTGCTCACGGGGGGTGACGTGTCACGGGGGTGACGTGCTCACGGGGGGTGACGTGCTCACGGGGGTGACGTGTCACGGGGTGACGTGCTCACGGGGGTGACGTGCTCACGGGGGTGACGTGCTCACGGGGGTGACGTGCTCACGGGGGTGAGGTGCTCACGGGGGTGACGTGCTCACAGGATGACGTGCTCACGGGGATGACGTGCTCACGGGGGTGACGTGCTCACGGGGTGACGTGCTCACGGGGGTGACGTGCTCACGGGGGGTGACGTGCTCACGGGGATGACGTGTTCACGGGGTGACGTGCTCACAGGGGCTGAGCGTGGAGAGGCCTCCCGCTGGGAGCAGGAGCGTCTGGTACTCACATCTTCCTGCCTCGTTTCCAGACACGTCCAGGGTGGAGAGCGGCTACAGCGTTCGGACAGGTTCAAGCCTGGGACTAATGAGAGGGCACGGTCCTCTCATGGCAAAGCCACGTGCAAGTCCCAGCACAATGACAGCCAAAGGCCATGGCTGTGAGCTTGACCTGATGGTCCGAACCTGTGGGCCCACGTGGCTGGGTGGTGTGGGCTGCGGGAGGGGCAGCAAGTAAACAAAGCTGGACCAGGTGCATGTGACTGAGTGGATTCGAAACCCACGAGGACGTTGTGACCATGCCCTTCCTTTGCCTCGTGGGATCTGCTGTGAAATAAAGACTCGGCTTGCAGGCCGTGGCGCTGTCTCTCCATCAGAGAGCAGCGTCCCACCCAGACCCAGCCTTCTTCTCTTGTCTGTCTTTTCCACCCTTCACCGCCCCCTCAGGCTCACCCATGGCCGTGCCAGCTCAGCACATCCAGCCTTTCTGGTCACATGACCACAGCCTGTGTGTTCAAGAGCAGCTGAAGGATGGGTTCTTTACCCTGAGGACGTGGAGGAGCACTGGCCACGGGATTGGCAGCAGGAAACCCAGGGGGCGGTGCCTGAAGCGGGAAATTCCTGGAGCTCATGACCCCATGAACCCCAGGCCCTCCCACGTGGGTGCCGGGAAGGGGCAAGCCCTGCATTTTCCGTTCTTTTTGGCATTCCATCCAAAGTATCTTCCGCTGGCCGGTGTGGCTCAGTGATTGAGCATCGATCTATGAACCAGGAGGCCACAGTTTGATTCCCTGTCAAGGCACATGCCCGGGTTGTGGGCTCGATCTCCAGTGGGGGGCGTGCAGGAGGCAGCCGATGCCTGATTCTCCCTCATGGTTGATGTTTGTCTCTCTCTCTCTCTCTCCCTTAAAAAAAGTATCTTTCTTCCAGTTGACATGGCCCCCGGGCCACCTTTGAATCACGCACCCAGTCTAGTCCTCCGTGGACCCCGAGCCCCCACCCTCCATCTGGGTGGCTGATATCTGTGGACGGAAGGTACACCTCCTGGGGGCAGCTGGGCCTCAGGGCTCTGGGGCGCGGGAGGCTGAGCGCCCAGGAGGCTGCCCCAGATAGGATTCCTCCGGGGCCTGGCTTCACCCCTGAGGAGCGTGGACACAGCCCCTCGCGGGGGTGGCTGTTTACAAATAATCTGCAGGTTGCGGCTCAGTGGGGGGTGGGCAGGAGGCCAGCAATCGGTGATTCCCTAACCATTGATGCTCTCTCTCTCCCTCTCCCTTTCTCTTTGAAATCAATAAACACAAACAAACAAAATTAGAAATAACCCTCAGGGAAAAGGCAGCCAGGCTCCAGTCCTTGGAAAGTGGAGGAGCCCGGGTGGCGGGGGGGGGGGGGTTAAGGGTTGTAGGGAGCGGAGGGAAGGTTGTCAGGGGTGGGGTTTGGGAGGTGAACGCAGAGCTGGGCCAGCTGAGTCCCAACCCGCCCCCACGGAGCCTCAGTGTTGCCCTCTGCGCAGTGGGAATGGAACACCGCCTCTTGCTCTGGTCGGACAGACTGATGGATGTCATGTGAAGGCCCCGGCAGGGACGTGGACGTGGCCTTGGACTCCTGGGACCTGTTGTTACTGCGCGTGGGCTCTTTCCTAGAGAAGGGAGCGGAGGAGAAGCTGCCCCGTGGGATAAAGGCGTGGCCGGGCTCCGTGGCTGGGCCGTGGCATGTGGCTGCATCGCTTCCCCTTTGCTGGGAGGCCCCTGCGAGGCTCCAGCCGACGCCTCACCCACAGCTGTCCCTGGGCTTTGCAGGGAGCGTTGCTGCCATGGTCCTGGTGGTAGGAGGGCAGAGGAGGGAGAGGCAGGTGTGGGGAGTGCACACATTTGCAACTTGCCCTGTAGCTGCGAGGAAGGGGCAGGGGCCTCTCCCGGCTCCTCCCAGTTCAGGCTCCTCCCAGTTCAGGCCTGGCTTGGGTGCCCGCCAAAGTCCGGTTAATTGACTGTCTCTTTATAGGCGGAATGTCGGGGCCGACGTGGGCGGCCCAAGCCCAGGCGTGGCTGGGAGAGCCTGACAGGGGAGCTATGTGTGTGTGTGAACAGAAATTGATGTTCGTAAACAGGTAACAATTTGGTTTGAAACCTGTAATAGGCAGGCTTTCTGACCTGCATTAAATTCTCTGTCATCTTTTTAAAATTTATTTTTATTGATTTCAGAGAGGAAGGGAGAAGGAGAGAGAGATAGAGACTCCATGATGAGAGAGAATCACTGATCCTCCGCCTCCTGCACGCCCTCCACTGGGGATCGAGCTGCCACCCAGGCATGTGCCCTGGCCGGGAATGGAACCAGGATCTCCTGCTGGTTCCTAGGTCCACGCTGAGCCCCTGGGCCCGCCGCCGGGCTGTGATCTTTGCTTTAGGGAAAGTCTGCTGAACCCCTCCCGGAGGAAGTCACATCTGACGCGCTTTCCTCAACGGAGAGGACACTTCTGAGGCGGACGGCCGGGGCGGGCGGAGTGTCGCGCCGCTGGGACAGGTCTGCGGGGCCTGCGCTGTCTGCTTCTGCAGCTTTGACACAATTTACATACTTGGACGAATCCGCTTCGTCCGCTGAGCCCCATCCCACGCTGGGACCAGTGACACCTGAAGCAGAGCCATGACACGGATTTCCGACGGAGGAGGCAGCCGGTGCGCGGCCCGGTTTCCTGTCGGTTGGTCAGACAGGACCTCGCCCAGCCAGACCCTTGGGCACACAGGGTGTTTGTTCTTTCGGGGAAACGAGGTGGAACCAGAGCCGGCTGTGCCCACGGCATGGAGGCCCCGCAGCCGGGAGGCAGCCCTGGCGTGGGGGGCTCTGTGCTCCGCCCTGGTGAGCAGGCGCCCCTGTCGCTGTGGGGCCAACACACGCCTCTAAGCGCTTCCTGGAAAACTTGCCACGTTGGCCAAGGGCTCAGCTCAGCCACTTCCTCCTGTCTGGCCCACTCCAGCCGCCGGGAGGAGGCCCGGGGACGGGGCACGATTGTGGGCCGGCCTCGTCAGGGCTTCGGGTCAGCAGACAGTCGTCCACTCGCGGCTGGGAACTCATCCTGATGGCTGCGTGCTGACATTCAGCCTGTGTCTCCCTGGCCTGGGTGCCTGGTTGCGTCCTGGACCTGCAGACACTCAGGCACCTCCTGCCTCCCGCGGCCCCACCGCTCCTGCGCTCTGGGAGGGCAGGGCCCAGCTCTCCTGGAGGGGCGTGCATGCAGCCGGTGCTTAAACAGTGCTGCTGAGCGGATGGGCAAGTCCCCGGCAGGAAGCGAGCTGGGAAGGCCCGGAATTCACAGGTCAAGTGCTTTCTCCATCCCAGCAGCTTAGAGCTGGGCGGGGGCGGCGTGGGAAGGAGGCCGCCTAAGAAGCAGTAAATAGAAACACACTATCGGGGGAGCCGGGCCTCTGAACGGCCAAGAAGGCCACGTCCGTGTGAAAATGACGGATGAGGCTTACTGGGCGACAGCGCTGCTCCCACAGGGACGCGCCGGCACGGGCCCGGCCTACGCACCGGCCAAGGGTCATCGCCGCTCGGCCTCAGCCCAGCAGGACAGGGCGGACCGCTGCTCTGTGACCAGATCTGCCGAGGGCAAAGCAACAACCCCACCCCCGAGGCCTGCGCGGGAGGCGCCCTGTTTTCAGAGTAAACGAGCAGGACTCCTCCTGCTGGAACAGCCCCCGCAGGCTCCTCTGCCTCTGCCTCCCGCCCAGCCCAAGCATGGAGCTCAAGGCCTTCCAGTGGTTCTCAACCTCCTGGCCCTTTAAATACAGTTCCTCATGTTGTGCCCCAACCATAACATTATGTTCGTTGCTACTTCATCACTGTCATGTTGCTACTGTGATGAATCGTCGTGTAAATATCTGATCTGCAGGATGGTCTTAGGCGACCCCCGTGAAAGGGTCGTTCGACCGCCAAAGGGGTCGGGACCCACAGGTTGAGAACCGCTGCCTTAGACCGAGAGGTTGTGAAGGGTCCAGGACAGAGGCCTTTGCCGGCATCCTCTGCGTGGGGTCCGCACAGCAGGTCAGGGCGCAGGCGCGGTGCCATGGAAACGGGGGGAACGCCGCACTCCCCGCCCGGCTCCCCCACCAGCCCATGGACCACAGGCCCCGAGCGTGGTTTTAGGACAAACCCAGGCAGGAAGCGCTGTTCTTATAAAGCTCCTGTGTCGTGTTTCTAGGACACAAAGGCCCGAGTCCATGTCATTAGCTGCTTCTGACACGACTTCCTTTCAGAACCCGGCTCCTGGGTGAGAAGAGGCCCACCTGTCCGAGCCCCAGTGACGGACGGAGACAGGAGTCTGGCGAAATGAGGCTCCATGCGCCCTCGAGAGCGGGGGTCCGTCCGGGTGTCCAGGCGCCTGGGCAGCGAACGGCCCGTTTACCCCGTCCCTCCTCCGGGTCAGCACTGGCTGGCCCTGTGGGGTCCCGTTTCCCGTGTGTGGCCCAGGTCTTGCTGTCTCCCACGGGGCCACTGAAAAAACTGGCTGAGGCCTTTCTGGCTGCCTCCGCCTCCCCGTCTAGCTGAGGCGGACGCCTGGGTCCCCCACGTTGGCCCACGTGCACAGCTCTTGGTTCCTCTCCCCTCCTCCCCACATCCTGCTGGCCCCGGGGAACTCGGTGAATGCCATCAGAAGCGGAGGGAATCCGCTGGAGGACATGCTTCGTTGGGGCGATGTGGCCTGGACACGCTGGCCCACTTTTTTCACTCAAACGGGATTTTCCTGCTGCCAACAGGCAGGAGGGTTTGGAGTCTGGGAGTCGATGGACGGAGTAATAAGCGGCTACTAGTTTCTGGTGGAAGCCCAGAAACCAGCCGAGTTAGCAGGTGGCTGACAGGCTGCCCTGAAGGCGAGCCAGAGGTCTGAGCGCTGGACACAGAAGGTGTGAGTGGGCGTCCTCCCGCGTTGGCGGGGATGCAGGGCGAAGACCTGCTGGCGGAGGAGAGCGCTGTGCGCGTCTGTCCCCCGCTGGGCGCCTCCGTCCCCCGCTGTGCACGTCTGTCCCCCACTGTGCACGTCCGTCCCCCGCTGGGCGCGTCCATCCACCGCTGGGCGCCTCCGTCCCCCACTGGGCGCCTCCGTCCCTCGCTGGGCGCCTCCGTCCCCCGCTGGGCGAGTCTGTCCCCCGCTGGGTGCCTCTGTCCCCCGCTGGGCGCGTCCGTCCCCCGCTGGGCGCGTCCATCCACTGCTGGGCGCCTCCGTCCCCCGCTGGGCGCCTCCGTCCCCCGCTGGGCGCCTCTGTCCCCCGCTGGGCACGCCCGTCCACCGCCGCGGCAGTGCGGGTGCTTTCCCGCGAGCACAGTGAAGCCGGCAGTCGGCCTCCCAGCCCAGCCCGTTTTGAAAAAGGTTAACCTTCTCTCTCTGGAAGGTTTCCAGAGCAAGACAACGGCTCCTTCACCGAGAAGCTCGAAACTCGGGTAGGATTACTCCGGCTCTGATACCGGGAAACGCATTTTTAGATGACGAGCGTCGGGGGGAGGGCAGGGGGTGGATCCGATGTTGGACAACTGTCCTTCGAAAAGATATGTGTGTGCATGTGTGGAGTGCATGTCTGCACACGCGGGCTTGTATGCGTGGGTGTGCATATGCGCACACATTTGTATGCACACATGCGTGTGCCCATGCGTGCGTGTCTGTGTGAACTAAATCGCTAGGAAGAAAGTGACACGCTTACAGGGCAAGAGGAGGCAGAAACTAAAATAACCGCGTGGACTCTGCGCATGTTCTAAGGCTGTGAGGCAGCCTGCGCCCGGCTGCGTGTGGGCTGTGAGGAGAGAAATACTTCAACCCCGGCCGCATTGTCTGGGCGCCATGGAGTTCTCTGTGGGGCGGAAAGGCGAGCGCCATGGGGGCGGGGAGGCTCTGATCCGAATGTTCATCCCAATGAGCCCAACAGTCGCCTGGTTCCCAGGGCCGGTGGACCCGCGTCTCTGTAAATCAAGAGAATGCCCTCTTCCACCTGGTTACCAGCAGATAAATGGAAGGGGAGCGGTAAAGCAGGTGTCTTTCTGATCGTCCCCAATGGGACACTTCCGGGAACACGTCACCCACACGTTTGCTCCTCATCTCCCGGACGGGGCTGGACCCAGATGAGCAGAACATTTCCAACCAGTAATTTAAGCCAGAAACCCCCACTGCTCTTGGCTCTGACTCCTACCTGCAGAGTTCATTGACACTGTATCCATTCATCCTTCCATCCGTCCATTCGTCCGTCCATCCATTCCTCTGTGCGTTCATCTATTTCAGTGGTTCTCAACCTTCTGGCCCTTTAATACAGTTCCTCATGTTGTGACCCAACCATAAAATTATGTTCGTTGCTACTTCATAACTGTAATGTTGCTACTGTTATGAATCGTCATGTAAATATCTGATATGCAGGATGGTCTTAGGCGATCCCTGTGAAAGGGTCATTCGACTGCCAAAGGGGTCGCAACCCACAGGTTGAGAACTGATGATCTATTTCAACCGTCCATCAGTCCACCCGTCCATACGTCCATCTGTCCATCTATTGCTACTGCCATCTGTCCTTTGTTCCATCCATCCCCCGACAGGCATTTTCAGGGCCTACTGTGTGCCACTGTGGTTGGTGCTAATGATGCAGAGTGAGCAGAAGCAGAGATGCTGACTCACTCACGCAGTGTGCTGCTTGGTGCAGGAGGTGGACAATCACACCATCTCAGTGAGCAGCGAGCATTACTTACACAAACTATGGACGTGTTTGGAAGGACAGGACCATGGGCCGACGCTCTAACCGCTGAGCCATGCTGGCTGGGCAAGCAGGTGGTTTTGATAACAAACGAATGAACTTCACAGCAGAAATGGAAAGCCTGTAAGCTCGGTGTTAGGGTGACTTTGGAGGGAAGCAGATCGTTCAGCCTTAATGGGCAATTTGGGGGACGTCGGCACCCTCCAGGAGATGAAATTCACAGGGTGTGAGGTCATAAACAGAACGAGGAGTCGGCAGCTCACACAGACACCGGCCGTGGAGGAAACAGCGAGGGAGAGGCTCCGAGCACGTCACAAAGCTGCCAGCCCCTTCGTTTCTAAACAGGCCTCAAGCTTCAAGTCTGCAACTGCTCGGCGGACCTGTGTCCCCGGGAGCAGCCGGCGTCCTCAGCCCTGTGCCTGAAGGGACTTACTGGGTCTCTGCAGACACCAGCACCTGAAAATGAGGCACCAGTGGGCCTCGTGCAGCCCGACAGGTGTCCTTATCCAAGAGGCGGTGCCCCGTGGAGACAGGGACGCAGCAGGAAGGCCACCAGGCGACAGCCAGACAGAGGGAGGCAGCTGGTGATGCGGCCGTTGGTGCAAATTCAATGCCAACATGAATCCCAATATGGGGTGTGAAGGAGGAAACTTTTAGTGCAAAACAGCGCAACTGTGGTCCATTGCAGCTGTGAGGAGCCCTGGGACCAGGCCCCGCTCCCACCACACAGCTCCGCGCTGCCCCTGGGGGGTCCGTGCTGCTCCTGGGGGGTCCCTGCTGCTCCTGGGGGGTCCGTGCTGCTCCTGGGGGGTCCCTGCTGCCCCTGGGGGGTCCGTGCTGCTCCTGGGGGTCCCTGCTGCCCCTGGGGGGTCCGTGCTGCTCCTGGGGGTCCCTGCTGCCCCTGGGGGGTCCGTGCTGCCCCTGGGGGGTCCCTGCTGCTCCTGGGGGGTCCCTGCTGCTCCTGGGGGGGTCCCTGCTGCTCCTGGGGGGTCCCTGCTGCCCCTGGGTGGTGGGCGCTGCCCCTGGGTGGTCCGTGCTGCTCCTGGGTGGTCTCTGCTGCCCCTGGGTGGTCCCTGCTGCTCCTGGGTGGTCCCTGCTGCCCCTGGGGGGTCCCTGCTGCTCCTGGGGGGTCCACGCTGCCCCTGGGTGGTCCACACTGCCCCTGGGTGGTCCCCGCTGCCCCTGGATGGTCCCCGCTGCCTCTGGGTGGTCCCAGCTGCTCCTGGGGGGGTCCCTGCTGCTCCTGGGGGGGTCCCTCCTGCCCCTGGGTGGTCCCCACTGCCCCTGGGTGGTCCCCGCTGCTCAGAGCCACCTTCCCTGCTTCAGCTCAGCCAGGGACCCGGCCTCCAGCCCCAGAGCGAAGGGAACGTGCACTGGCGGAGCCAGAGCGGAGCTGGGTTCTATGGACAGAGGTCCCTGCCCCTGGTCCCTGATTGGTCTGTCGTTATGCAAAGGAGGACTCCAAATCTGCACAGTTTGATTGGTCCACAAGGTGCTGTCCTGATTGGTCAGAATAGAGCCACTCTGATTGGTCAGAGCTGTGCCGCTCTGATTTGGCTGGGGAAAGCCTCAGTCCTATTGGTTGAAATGAGATTCCAGGAATTCCTTCTTAAGGGCTGCCCTGGCTCAGGCAGCATCCCAGGCCCCTGTGCAAAAATGGCTCAGACTTCTTTTTTCTTTTCGTTTGAGCCCCGTCGGCCCCGGGGCGCCCTTCTCAGTAGGTGCCTTCTTTCTTCAGGTGGCACCATCAGAAGTCAGAGAAAGGCTTAGAGCTGATCCCCCCAAGGCCCTCACAGAGAGGGCGGCCCTGCGGACACCACCTGCAGACCCCGGCCCCCAGGACTGTGCAGGGACCCCTTCCCGCTGGCTCAGCCCCTGGGTTTGTGGTGCTGCATTGTGGCCGCCCAGGACACCATCGGGACCCTGACAGCAGGCTAGGCCCTGACTGAGGTCCCTGAGATGGCGGTGGCGGTGCCGGTGGTGCCAGGGCTAGACGGCTTCTCTCTCGGCTTTGGAAACAGCGCAGGAGGTCAAAGCGGAGCCGAATGTGCTCCGTGTGTCCACTCAGGAGACTTACAGCCCGTTACTGGGGACTCTCGCTGACGCCCGGAGCTTGAAACCCCCGGGCTCCAAACCACAAGGCTGCTCTCAGGGGCCTGCCATTAGCAGACGGCCCTCCGGCCACACGGTCCCGGGCCATCAGGACACTTCCAGGAGCTTCTGTGGCCCTGCCTCCCCCCACAGGTCCTTGGGCTCCCTCCGCCCGCTCCCACGGTCGGGCCACTTCACGGTCTCGGAGAATTTCGGGACAATGTGTGGCTGTGTTTCTCCTCCCACCGTCTCGGTCACCCTCCCTGGTTCGGAACGAGGCCATCCTGGCCGAGGCTGAAAAGCAGGGCTCCCTGGTGTCTGAAAAGCACTGGCCGTCCCTGTCCCTCTCGTCAGCGTCCATCCTTTCAAGCCTGTTGACCTGCCTGGGAGCGGCAGGGGAGTCAGGGCGTTCTCACACCCGGGCCCTGACCTCCGCGGCCACCGCCCCGGCAGGTCCCACCCATTAACGCAAACCCATGGGCACCCGTGCCAGCTGGCCTGTCCCCGACCTGCAGGGCTGGGCCTGGGATAATGGGCCGACGCACGCGGCGGCCGGGGCAGGTGCGGCTCCGTCTCCAGGGGACGCTGATGTCGGCCCGGCTCAGCCCCGGCCCTGGACGAAGGCGCCCCTGGAGCGTGGAACCCGATCCCTTTGTCCGAGGTCCAGGGACTGTCCGCTGCGGGCGCTGGTGCGACGTCCAGGCCCCGCCCGCCGCTCAGGCCGAGTTTCTCTTGGCCTGTACCCACCCCCGCCTGTAACCGAATACGGGCAACACAGAAAGTCCGCCTTTCTGCCTGTGTTCACCTGACGCGCTCTGGGAAGCTCTGGACGCCCGGGGGTTGGAGAAGAGAAGAATTGTTTTCAGGCAGCGTTCCCCCCGGGCGCTGCCTCCAGACCTGACCTCGCCCTCCCCCTGCCGAGGTTGGGACACTGACAGCACCTACTGTGCGCCAGCAACACTCCTGCGTCTGCTCATCTGTGCGCACGAGAGGGCCACGGGGCCTTTATTTTTATTATTTTCTTAATTCAATTTTTAAATTTTGTTTTAGTTTTCCTCACCTGAGGATATTTTCCCCTTGATTTTTAGAGAGAGTGGAAGGGGGAGAGAGAAACACCGAAGTGAGAGAGACACAGCAGTTGGTTGCCTCGGGATTGAGCCTGTAACAGAAGTAAGTAAGTAAGTGCCCTTGACCGGAGTCGAACCCGGAGCCTGCAGTTCCAGGGCCAGCACCCTGTCCACTGAGCCACATCGGCCAGGGCGGCGAGGCCTTTGTGCCCAGCACGTGACAGCCGAGAGGGCAGGTGCAGGGACGTGACCTGAAGCGGGAGGTGCTAGAGCCGCCTCCTGGGAGAGAGGGGACATGCAGCCCGCCCCCTGCAGACCCTGTGGCCGGAAGGGCCCCTGACGATGGAGAGTGAGGAGGCAGCACTCACCCCGCGGGGGAGGCGGGATCACCTTCCCACTGCCCTGGGGAAGCCCTCAGCGGCCAGGCACCACCAGCAGGGCCTTAGCAAAGGGCGACTCCGGTCCTTCCGTTACGCTCACTGGTTTGTCAGCTGTGAATAGTTCTGATTTCTGTGATGGCTATAAAGGTTACACTTTCTTTCTACATAGTTTTTCTCACGTGTACTTCGGGCCCTGAAGTCCTGGACGGGCCGGGAGGTGGGACCCTGGCAAGGACCCAGGTCCCTGCAGCCCTGGGGGGGGGGGGGCGCCAAATCCATGTGAGGAGGGCGGCGTCGTGGCCACACTCGACCCGTGACGAGCTCTGAGAGCCAAAGGCATTTTCAGCGGCTGCTCCGCGTGGGATTCCGGGGGGCGGCCGGGGAGCGGAGCAGGAATCTTGAGGAGTGCCGCTGCGCTTCCGCCCCCCGCCTGTGTGCTGGCGGCAGGAGGCGGGGGAGGCGGGGGGCGGCGGGGAGGCGGGGGGCGGCGGGGGGCGGCGGGGAGGCGGGGGCCGGCGGGGGCGGCGGGGGGCGGCGGGGGGCGGCGGGGGGCGGCGGGGGGCGGCGGGGGGCGGCGGGGGGCGGGGGGGCGGCGGGGGGCGGCGGGGGGCGGCAGGAGGCGGGGGGCGGCGGGGGGCGGCGGGAGGCGGGGGGCGGCGGGGGGCGGCGGGCGGCGGGGGGCGGCGGGGGGCGGCGGGGGGCGGCAGACAGGAGTCAAGAACTCCAGTGTTTTTCAAACTCTTTCCCACCAGCCAGACTTTGTTACTTGAATGTTACTTTAAACAAAGATTGAGAGAGAGAAAGAGACAGAGAATGAATGAGCTCAGATCCCATCCATGAGGGCCCCCCTCATGACCTAAGCAGCCACCTAATACCTCCTGTTGGGGTTGGGGTTGGGGTTGGGGCTGGGGTAGGGGTAGGGGTAAGGGTTGGGGTAGGGTAGGGGCAGGGGTTGGGGTTAGAGTAGGGGTAGGGATTGGGGTTGGGGTAGGGTAGGGGCAGGGGTTGGGGTTAGAGTAGGGGTAGGGATTGGGGTTGGGGTTGGGGTTGGGGCTGGGGTAGGGGTAGGGGTAAGGGTTGGGGTAGGGGTAGGGGTAAGGGTTGGGGTAGGGTAGGGGCAGGGGTTGGGGTTAGAGTAGGGGTAGGGATTGGGGTTGGGGTTGGGGTTGGGGCTGGGGTAGGGGTAGGGGTAAGGGTTGGGGTAGGGGTAGGGGTAAGGGTTGGGGTAGGGTAGGGGCTGGGGTTGGGGTTAGAGTAGGGGTAGGGATTGGGGTTGGGGTAGGGGTTGGGGCTGGGGTTGCGGGGATACCAGCGTGCAGCCCACAGCACAGCTGTTTCTGGTAGTTTTTAGCTAACGCTGCCCTCGATGGCGGATGGTCTGCCTTCCTCATCCTCCCGGATCTCAGAGAGAGACCTGCCCTTAAGATAAGGCAAAGGCAGTAAGAGGAGGCCCAGGGCGACTCAGGAAGCGGGAAGCCTGGGTGACCAGAGAGGGCTGGCCACTGATGCGGAGACCAGGCCTGGGGGTGGGGGGTGGGCAGGGGGAGGAGCAGGAGGTGAGGGTGGAGACGCGGAACTGGGGGCGCAGTGGTGCAGACACACCGGGGGAGCATGGCGGCCGTGAGCGTAGGGTGTAACCCAGGACACCTCCCGGGCCAGGGAAGAGCTGACGGAGGAAAGTGAGCTGAGCGAGGTGACCCACGGCCGGCCCCTCTGCAGGTCGCGTGGCCGCAGCCCAGGATCTTGGGTTTCCAGCGCCCACGGGGGGAGATGCGCGTGGAAGCCACAGGCTCTCAGGCAGAGGGAAGGGGCCGTGGCCGCTCCTCTCTGTGACCCTCAGCACCATCTGCCCAGCCGGAGGTGACACTCAGGACCCTCCCGTCAGCCTGTCCATTTGGGCGACTTCCTCCTGTGAGAACCCGCCTCCCCGAGCAGGTCCACGGGACGGTCAGGCTGGTTTCCTGTGGGTGAGACCGTCCTCGGTCCCTGGCATGTGCTGGACTTTGAAATACGTGAAGACGTCACCGATAAACACACGCCATGGACTCTGCGGACAGCGTTGCCTTGAATTGTGTTTCCGTTGTAGCTCAAGTGCTGAGCTTTGGACCTGCCCACCACGCGCCCTCTGGTCCCCCACACATAGGGATGGACGGCCAGTCCCTCCGGGACCCCCTCTTCCTGTGAACAGCCCGGCCCCCACCGGCTCCCTATGGAGCGGGTCTGAGCCCTGTCAGGGCTCTGTCACCCCCGAGGCCTTTGCCCAGGGTTAGAATCGGGCTCAAGGAGGAGAAGCCAGATACCTCGGGCCCTTGACGGGTGGTCGGCGGCCACAGCTGGTCAGGTCCTGACCCTTATTTCAAGCAAAGCAAACAGGAAGCAGCCTCTCCCTGCAGAGCCATGCGTGGGGCGGGTCGTGACCTTGCGCCCAGGGACCCTCCCCTAGGCCCCCTCCCGCCTTTACACCAACGGTGTCTCCCCCTCCTGGTGTTCTCCCTGTTGGAGGGAGGACTTGGAACTCGGTGCACATCTTCACGCGCTGCTCCTCGGTCCACCTCACCATTCAGCCTGCGGAGGCCGCCGCGCCTTGGGGCACAGGCACTCCCTGGTTCCTCCCCGTGTCCCCTGTCCCGTGTCCGGGGACCACGCCCTGCAAATACTAGCAATTGGTCCCGGATGCCTGAGAACGGGCCGGCACACTCCTGACTCTCCCTTGGCTTCGCCGATTTGGGGAAGGTTTTAAAGGCCACTTGACTTTGTTTTTATTTTTTTGTTAATCCTCAGCTGAGGATATTTCCATTGATTTGTACAGAGTGGAAGGGAGGGGGAGAGACAAAGATAGACACACACATGGACTGGTTGCCTCCTGCACATGCCTGGGGCCGGGGATCCAGCTTGCAACCGGGGTACGTGCCCTTGACCAGGGCTGGGGCGGGAGAGCTCTGTCTTAGGTTCCACACCAAGCGGGTCATTTAAAATGTCAGTGGCTGCCCCGGTCGGTGTGGCTCAGTGGATAGAGCATCAGCCCATGGATGTCGCTTCCCGGCCTTGCCCAGCGTGTCCCAGGGCCCCAGGCACCATGGACCGGAACCAGCACTGCGGGCGGCAGGAACGTCCTCTCTATGTAGGGGCCATGTCAGGCGAGCGCGGTCATCGTGGCGAGGCTGATGAGGTCCAGGTCACCAAGGGTCCCCCACAATCTAACGGTGACCGCCATGCGCTCTGCGCCTCCGTTCACCGCGGAGTTCTCAGCGCAGCTCCGCGTGGGCCCAGACACCTGCTGAGCGTCACGGGGCGTGGGCCACGCGGGCGTGGGTGTGGGGAGTCGCGTGCAGCCGGAGCCAGGGCCCTGCGGCAGCGCGGGAGCATCGGTGTCAGAAGGTGCCTCTCGCCGGGGTGAGCGGCTTTAGGCCGGAGCCCGCGAGGTGCCTGCGGGAAGGGCCGTCGCAAACTGGACTTCCTTCGGGCCGGGCGGCCTTGCCTGGCTCACGGCAGGCCCCCAGCAGCTGTCACTGACGGTGCCGCAGAATATTTACAGCCGGAAATGTCTCACCCGGCCTTCCCGTGCCTGTTACTTTAAATGTAACCTCATTCTTTGACGGGAGCCTGACATTGTGCGATTAAGTCCACGGCACGGCACGGCACGGCACGGCTGATGTTCTCAAAGCTGTAAACGGAGAGCGACTAGCAGGACAGCAGCAGACCCTAGCTCAGGGGTTCTCAACCTTCCTGATGCTGCGACCCTTTAATACAGCTCCTCATGTTGTGACCCAGCCATAAAATTATTTTCGTTGCTACTTCATAACTGTCATTTGGCTACTGTTATGAATCATAATGTAAATATCTGATATGCAGGATGTATTTTCATTGTTACAAATGGAACATAATTAAAGCATTGTGATTAATCACAAAAACTATGTAATTATATATGTGTTTTCCGATGGTCTTAGGCGACCCCTGTGAAAGGGTCGTTCGACCCCCAAAGGGGTCGCGACCCACAGGTTGAGAACCGCTGCCCTAGCTGACGCCTGGCCCACATTCCAGGCAGGTCCATGCCTGTCACTCCGAGCTCCCTGAGGTCAGAGAGCGAGGTCGCCGGAATGTTTTCTGAAAGTGAATCAGCTCTTGCCAGTGTGGCTCAGTGGATAGTGTGTCGGCCTGTGGACTGAAGGGTCCCAGGTTCCATTCTGGTCAAGAGCACATGCCTGGTTGCCGGTCGATCCCCAGACCAGCTGGGGGAGTGAGGTGTCAGCAGCTAGCCACCCCCATCCTGACGGTCACCTGGGGATCATGGTCGCTCAGCAGCACACGAGCGGGAGCGGCATCACCTCCGGCTGTGGGCGCGAGGCGCCATCTCAGGCGCCGGGAGACAGGGCCGCGCCACCATCTTCAGTCTCCTGCCTGTGACTGACCGTCGGAGGGACGTTGGAGAGCCCTGAGGCCGCAGACAGGCACCTGGCAGACAGACAGTGACGCCGAGAAGCACCTGCCTTTGATGTGAGAGCCGTGGGCGTGGGCGTGGGCTCCCACGGATCCCGAATCCTGACTTTCCGTGCGCTCGGCACTGGGTCCTGACTCACCGCCTCGGTTTCATCCGAGGTGGTTGGTGGGGGGACCGGAAGCAGGCTGAGCGGGTGAGGTGCAGAAGGGCAGGGGTGGGGCCATGGAGCCCCTGAGGGAGAGCTGCGGCCTGTCATTGTCCGGGGAGCTGGCAGGGAACATAGTGACTTGGCAGAGATGGCTTATCACAAAGGCCTTCCCATCTGTCATCTCAGTTAAACCACCAGGTAGCTGTTATCTCTGCCTCACAGATGAGAAAATTGAGGGTCGGGGGTAGGTTGCCTTTCCCAGATCATGAGGCTGGGCCAGTGCTGCAGGGGAGTTGATGTCGGGGACTGTGTTCTTCAGGGTTCTGCAGAGCTGGGCCATGGGCTGTGTGTGCATGTGTGTGCATGTGTGTGCAAGTGTGTGCAAGTGTGTGCATTCGGGTGCATGTGTTTATCTGTTCTTTTTCCACTGAGCCAAACCGGTCAGGGCAATCTGTTCTTTTTAAAAAAATATATTTTATTGACTTTTTACAGAGAGGAAGGGAGAGGGATAGAGAGTTAGAAACATCTATGAGAGAGAAACATCGATCAGCTGCCTCCTGCACACTCCCTACTGGGGATGTGCCCGCAACCAAGATACATGCCCTTGACCAGAATCGAACCTGGGACCCCTCAGGCCGCAGGCCGACGCTCTATCCACTGAGCCAAACCGGTCAGGGCTATTTGTTCATTTTAAGGAGTCAGCTCGGCACCTCGACGTGCACCTGCACTGGGCTGTCACGGCACTGCCAGCTTGGGGTGCGCTTTGTGTTTACATTTCCGTCCTGGCTTCTCCATTTCGCCTTTAATCCAGGTGCGATTATTCGTAACCCAAAAACTGCCCGGCCTCGGCCAGAGGGCTGGCCTGGCTCCCGACCGTGCTCAGCCTGGGATTCGTCGTGGCCGGGCGCTGGCCTTTCAGAAATGAATGGCACGACCTTCTGTTTCCCTCCCGTTATCACAGCTGGTCCCTGTGGCCTGGATTCCGTCACCAGCTGGAGGGTCTGTGGGGCACGGTGTCTTGTTCTCCTGTAGCCGGGAGACCCCCCTTCTGACCCACAGATTAGGAGGTTATTGGGGACTTCTGTGTTGACATTCTGATATCCGTGCAGAATGCCTTCTAAACCTTTATCTCTCTGAGCTGGGCGGCGCTTAATCACTTTTCCAAAGGTAAAGCCTGGTGTGTCCTGGATGAATTACAGGCAAGATAAGCCCACGACGCAGGAAACAAGGGTGATTTATGCGGCCAGGACTGCGGAGTCAACCCGGGCAGGCGCGGCCGGAATTCAGCCTGGTCACAACGGACGGCTGGCTTTCATGTCAGGATTTATCATTCGTTTCACACCGATTTCAGTTTCACCTTTGTGTGTGCCACTTACGAAACCAGAAGAATGGGGTTTTAGAAATAAATTGTTTAGATGCAAATGGATCTTTTTCCAAAAATTAAACAATTGGTAGGAAACACCAGTGCCGACACGCACTGCTGTGCTCCAGGGGAGCGCTCTGGGGCCGAGCTTCTTGCTGTGCCTGCTCTGGCCCGAGCGGCCCTGGAGGCTGCAGCGCAGGCCTGGGCGTGAGGAGCGCAGGCCCTGGAGCTGGCCCAGCCCTATCTCGTGTCCAGGCACCGGGTCCTGGCTTAGCAGGTGCTGCCTGGGTGTTGGTGAGCTAATCTACGAAACAGGGCAGGACAGAGCGGGAGGGTCTTCCTGAGCCCAGGCGTCCCATTGCCTGTAAACACCGAGCACGGTGCCCACACCAGGAGGTGCCCATGCCATAGGGTGATGATGGTGATGGTGCTGGTGCTGGTGGTGGTGCTGATGGTGATCATATTGGTGCTGGTAGTGATGGTGATGATGTTGGTGGTGGTGGTGGTGGTGCTGGTGGTGATGGGAATGGTGATGATGAAGATGGTGGTGGTAATGGCTATGGCAGAATGATGGTGACGATGGTGGTGATGATGGTGATGATGATGGTGGTGGTGATGGTGATGATGATGGTGGTGGTGATGGTGATGATGGTGGTGGTGATGGTGGTGATGGGAATGGTGATGATGGAGGTAGTGGTGGTAATGGTTATGGCAGAATGATGGTGACGATGGTGGTGATGATGGTGATGATAATGGTGGTGATGATGGTGATGATGATGGTGGTGGTGATGGTGATGATGATGGTGGTGGTGATGGTGATGATGATGGTGGTGATGGTGGTGATGGGAATGGTGATGATGGAGGTAGTGGTGGTAATGGCTATGGCAGAATGATGGTGACGATGGTGGTGATGATGGTGATGATAATGGTGGTGATGGTGATGATGGTGGTGATGGCGGTGATGGTGATGATGGTGGTGATGGCTGTGGGGATAGTGATGATAATGGTGGTGATGGTGGTGGTGATGATAATGGTGGTGATGGTGATGATGGGAATGGTGATAGTGGGAATGGCGATGTTGGAGGTAGTGGTGGGAATGGCTATGGCATAATGATGGTGATGATGGTGGTGGTGATGATAGTGATGATTATGGTGGTGATGATGATGGTGATGGTGATGATGGTGGTGGTGATGATAGTGATGATTATGGTGGTGATGATGATGGTGATGGTGATGATGGTGGTGGTGATGGTGGTGATGATGGAAGTGATGATGGTGGTGATGGCGGTGGTGGTGGTCATGGCTATGGCATAATGATGGTGAAGATTATGGTGGTGATGATGATGGTGATGATACAATTGGCTTCTGTATAAGGCTGTGAATTAGGTCTCCATCTCTCCCCAGGAAGCACCGCCTCCTGCTGGACCCAGAGCCCCGGCTGGTGCAGCAACCTCCCTGCTCTGACTGAGATTTACGTTCAAAGCTCAGCTCCCAGAATTCCCAGAAAACCTTTCCTCTCTCAACAGAGCCCTGATCTTGAAAATCAAAGTGCTTCGGCTTCAGACTCTTGCACAGAACACATGTCTGCTCGTCGGAAAACGACTTTCCTTCCCTGGGCAGAGCCTCCGTCCTACACACCAGCAGTAGTGATGGGGGAGGGGTCCGTTATGAAGACGGTCCCTCCGGCTCGGCAGGGCAACCTTTCTCAGCGCTCCCCCTTCCTACGTCCTGCGTCGCCTCCCTTACCCCCGAGCTCTCCAGCCTCCTTGTTGTCCCAACACCTGCCTTTCCTACAGGTAAATGCCCCCCTCTCCTGTCCAGTCCTCCCACCGTCTCCCCACGTGGGGGGCCTGACAGCCGACCGGTTAGACCCGGTGCTGACCTGCTCTGCCGGGTGACTGGCCTGCCAGCGTGCTCTGGCCGAATGGCTGGAGCAGGAGGCCCCAGGGCGGTGCATTAGCCCCTAGTGGGTGTGTGGGGGGAGGTCAGGAATGCAGGGCAGGCAGTGGGCATGGGGAGGCCCCTCCCTGTGGCTCAGGGCAGAATCCTTTGCCTACAGAGCTGCTAGGACCGCATGGACACCTCTGCCAGACCCAGTCCCCTGGGCCCAGGGCGTCCACGGCAGGGCGTCCTCAGCCGTGGCCACGGTCATGGGCGCGGAGCAGGAATGTGCGCCTGTGCCAAGCCATCCAGCTGGAGAGGTTGTGTAAACAGCAACCAATACCCGAGCCACATGGAGCAGGAAGGAGGGGGATCCAAAGGAGAGGCCGCGGCCGGGAGGGACCGGGCCCTCCTGACCTTGTCCCCGAGCCACATGGAGCAGGAAGGAGGGGATCCGAAGGAGAAGCCTCGGCCGGGAGGGACTGGGCACTCCTGACCATGTCCCCGAGCACGGCCGTCACGTGAGCCTGCGGGCACTGAGACCACGGCTTCTGTCCCTGCCCTCGTCCGGCCTCTGCACTGAGTGACGGTCCGCAGGCTCAGGCTGACGGGCTGACCCCCCGCCGAGCAGCAAGGCGGGTCATCGCTGCGGGTCCCAGGGAGCCCCGGAGACCAGCGCTGCCCACCGGGGAGGGTGGACAGGGTCTTCCTGCTCCCCTCTGCTGTGGCCCCAATTCTATCCATCACAGGTCCCAGACCTGAACCCCGGGCGGAGGCGTGTGCTCCCGTGACCAGCCTGGCGGTCAGTGAAGGGACCGTGGGGTCGTGACCACAGACCCTGCGTGTCCTGGGCTGTGAGGCCTGAAGGCCGCACCGCGATCTCTGCTCGGGCGAGGCCACGCGGCTGCCTGGGGACGCTGCTCCGGGTGCCCTGGGAGCCTCCTTCGTCCGGGTCCAGATGGGGCGGGTGGGGGACCTGCATCTCCAGCGGCCGAGTCCCGGTCAGAAGCACAGGAAGCTGGTGCCCTTGTGTACGTCGCGAGGTTCGGGTTAAGGAAGCGCCTTGTTCACCCTTCACTGGAGGGACCCAGGTGGGCGCTCACCGCCCAACCTCCCAGCCTCGGCCCGCGGGGCAACACGTCGTCCCCAGGAACCCGACCGCCCATCCCGTGTCCCCAGCGGAGGCACAGAGAGCTCCCAGCAGGCCCTCTGGGCTCAGCTCCTGGCCTGTGGGCGGCTCCCTGTGGGTGGGAACTGCCCCCAAGAAGGGCCTAGGGTGACACCTGCTGCCTCCACCTGTGGGACCGGTCACCGAGGCCTGGGGCCCAGGAGCTGCCAGCCCGGACGCCTGACCCTGCTGACCGCCGAGGAGGGAGCTGGCCCTGGTCCCTCAACCCCTCTTCCTCCCTCGTTCAGTGGGCCCCTCAGGGATCACTGGAGACACGTTTGGCTCGTATTAGAGTGAAGATTGGGATTTGCTCTCGATTTAAAAAAAGAGAGTTTGACATGATCTGAATCTTCCCCAATCGCACAGCGCTGCCTGGGGACCGAACCCTGTAGCAGCCGGAGGGGTGGGGCCGGCCGAGCACTTGGCTGGCGGGCGGACCTCCCACATCGGCCGGGAAGCTGTGACCCACGTCAGCCTCGGCCCCGCAGCCCCGCGGCCCTGCGTCTGCTGCGGACAGACGAGCTGGCAGGACTGAGAGCTGTGGGCAGGGTCGCGGTGCCTGGTGGTCTCGGGACACTCAGGCCGAGCGGGCAGGGCTGTGACGGAGCGACCTCCATGGACCCCCAATCGGTTCTCCCCCGCCCCCCGCCTCCTCCGCCCGGAGACCTGGGCCTCCCATCGGCTCTGCGGGAAGCTGGGCTCCAGGGAGCACGTGGGTGGGCGCAGGAGCAGCCGTGTCTCCCTCCTCCACCCGCCCCACCCCCAGCACCGGGGCCCAGCTTCCTCTGTGAGCTGCTGCCCAGGCTGTGGTCTGCCCTGAGCATGCAGGCCTGTTCCCCAAGTTCTCCAAGGCACCCCAGCATTTGAGCGACCCCTCCTCCAGCCTGCCCCTCCCACACTATAAAAACCACGCTGCGCCCCTTCCATCATCCAAACAAGGGGAGCAGGTCTGGTTGGGGGGCACTCACGCTGGGAGTGCTCAGGCCTGGCCTGCTCAGCAAGTCAGCCAGGCCACGCCCCTGGCCACGCCCCCAGCCAGGCCACACCCCGGCCAGGCAGGCAGGTCAGTCCCTGGTCAGCTGCTGCCTGGAGCTGATCTGCAGAGATGGGATTAGGGGCTCACATGGAGCACGTGTCCCTTTCCAGATTAATCTGTCTACGTCCTCCTGCCTGAACGGAGAACATGTGGTAAATGCACGATCTGGGGACAAATGAAGGAGGGGTCAGGGCTCTGATTCATGGAAGATGTTAGGAGGCCACCTTGGCCATCAGAGCTGCCCTGCTGCCATGGCCAAGGAACCAGTCTCAGGAGCTGGAGTGTTGTGAAAAGTGTGTGTGTACATGTGTGTGCGTGTGTGTGCATAACTGTATGCACATGCATGTGTGTATATGTGTGCGTGCATCTGTATACAGGTATATGCATGTGTATGTGTGCGTGCATCTGTGTAGATATGTGCATGTGCATGTGTGTATAATTGTATGCATGCATCTATGTATATGTGCATGCATGTGCGTACATGTGTGTACATGTGTGTTATTTTCTATTAAGAAGGCAGAAGCAGCCACTTTTCAGAAAAGCAAACACCAGCGTCTTGGGCGCAGCCTGCGGGCGTCCGTGGCCACTCACTGCCGGTCGGAGGTCGGGGCGGGAGCGGAGCCTCTGTCCCCTTCTGTCCAGAGGCCACCGCTGAACTACCCAGACGCCCAGCACAGCTGCCCCCTGAGGGGCTGGAGGGACAGTGTGCGTCAGCGTCCCCTCGTCCCGCCGGGCCCCTTCCTGGAAGAAGTTCCCAGGAGGAGGCTTCTGACCGTGAATAAAACCTTCAGACACTCCTGCTTGGCTGCAGGGGAGGCTGTGCCCCTCCGGGGTGCTGGGCAGTTTCCACGGTAACGGAGGTGGGCGGACATGTGCGCGCGGCCCCCGGGACATGGCCTCCGCCAACGCAGGCGTCCTGAGCTCTCGGGGAAAACACGGGGTTTTCATTAAAAAAGGAGGAAGACACAACAGCAACACTGCTGTCCTTTTCTCATGACAAGGGAGCTCTCCCACTGGGCGAGGGCGTCAGCCTCCAGCGGGTCCGGAGTCTTATCTCCGGTCACCGCCCCCACCCCCGCCTCCGGGCAGCTTCTCCCGCCCTCTGGGGGTTCTGGTCACTGCATGGTCACTGCCAGGAAGGGGCGCCCAGAATGAAACCTCGGCTTGTCCTCGCCCAGGTCCACCCCGACGGCTCAGCCACACACCTTGACGTGACCTAATCCTAGAAAAGCCCCGAAACCCGCGTCCTCCCGCCCTGTCTGCCCTGCCGGAGGCAGCCTGCTCACCAGGTGCTCAGAGGGACGAGGAGGAGGAGGAGGAGGAGGAAGAGAGAACAGGTGAGGCCAGATTCTTTAGAAAGAAGACGGACTGTGACTTTGGACAACACATGACCTGCCTGCAGAGGTGAGGGCTGGAGTCCCGGCAGGGGGTGGAGGCGGGGAGGTCCCGGTCCCCTGCCCAGTCTGACCGGTTTGCGTGGGGGGTAGACAGGGGAGCAGTAGGCGCTTGCTGGTGGGAATCCCTGCCAAGAGCCTGCAGTTTGGATTTTTTGAGGCCGATTTCACGTCCTCTGTTAGGACCCCCACAACCTACCGTGTCCATCTGAGAGCCACTGGGATGACTTGTTCAGGAAGGAGTAACGGCCCCGCCTGTGCGTTCCCGGGGCCACCAGGAGGGATGCTGCGGGGCCGGCGTTCCGGGGCCGACGGTCAGGACAGGCCAGGAGGAGGGGTGATGCCCGGCCGGCGTTCCGAGGCCGACGGTCAGGATGGGTCCTGCGCTGCCTGCGGCCAGTCTGTTGGGTGCGGGACACAGAGCAGAACAGGCCCGAGTCCGCACGGCCCCTGCGCCTGCCTGGTTCACGGACGAGACGAGTGGCCACAGGACAGAGTGGCGACCTCAGGGCCCTGCGGTCCCAACAGCAGCCCCGGACTTTCTGGGCAGACACTCTGCTCCACTCGCTCAGCAGGAAGGGGCAGACATGTTGTTAACGGAGCGTGGAGAGCGGCTACCGAGTTTGGACGGTTATGGTCCGAACCTGTGGGCCCACGTGGCTGGGTGACGTGGGCTGTGGGAGGGGCAGCACGTAAACAAAGCTGGACCAGGTGCATGTGACTGAGTGGATTTGAAACCTGCGAGGACGTTGTGACCACGCCCTTCCTGTCCCTCGTGGGATCTGCTGTGAAATAAAGACTCGGCCTGCAGGCCGAGGGGCTGTCTCTCCATCAGAGAGGGCAGCGTCCCACCCAGACCCAGCCTTCTTCTCTTGTCTGTCTTTTCTCATCCTCCACCGCCCCCTCAGGCTCACCAACCCTGGCTGTGCGGGCCGGCACAATATAGTACATCTGCAAGACTTCGTTAAAGATTCTGTGCTCAAGTTTGTCCAGCCCGGCTGGTGTGGCTCAGTGGTTGAGCATCGACCTATGAACCAGGAGGTCACGGTTTGACTCCAGGTCAGGGCACGTGCCCGGGTTGTGGGCTCGATCCCCAGTGGGGGGCGTGCAGAAGGCAGCTGGTGGATGTTTCTCTCTCTTCGATGTTTCTACCTCTCCCTCTCCCATCTGCTCTCTCTAAAAATCATGAAAATATATTAAAACTAAATTTGTCCAATAAAAAGGTTGGTTTTTATTTGTGTCCAAGTTAGACGGCTTGAAGCACTTTATGTCCCGTGAGGAGCAGCCGGCTCCAGCCGCGGAGGGAGCGTGCGTCCTGCAGGCAGGCCGTGCTGCGAAAACCCGCCGTCCTCACCCCAAAGGCTGTCAACTCTGCGTCAATGGAGACCCAGGTGCTCACGAGGTCACCTACAGTCCCAGTCCTTCGCCACCTCGTTCTCCTCACAGGACCTTCCTTACGAGATGGTCACCCGCTGGGGGCTGCAGCCCCACTACGTGCCGCGTGCCGAGACCACGGCCCCTCACCCCCCAGGTGAGCCCGGTGAGCCCAGGTGCAGCTGCCTGAGGCTGCCGGCCCGGCCCCGTGCTGAGCCCCTCACGGGTTTTTGTCCTATTTCATACGTAGGGAAGCGGAGTGAATGCCTGGGTGAAGCAGGAGCCATCCCTTCAGAATCATCCCCGACCTGTTCACAGGATGAAAGCGCTGCTGCCTCCAGTGCTCCCTCGGCACGCAGTGCGCAGCTGCGGGGGGTGAGTGTCTGTGGGGCCTGACTGCAGAGGCGGTGGGTTCACATGTGCCTGTGTTTGCAGGATCTAGAGCTCGCCCTTGGTCCGATGATTGTGACGAGTCACCACCATTTGCATCTTTGCTGCATGTTCTATTATTACTGAAGCTTTTAGACTGTAAAAGCAGAGACGGGAGAGCCCACCCAGTTACCGTCCCACTCCCCCCTCCCCATCCCCCACTCCCGGGTCCCCCATCCCCCCTCCCCGACCCCCCCTCCCCCCCTCCCCGATCCCCCCTTCCCCACTCCCCGATCCCCCATCCCCCCTCCCCAATCTCCCATCCCCCACCCCCATCCCCCACTCCCTGATCCCCCACTCCCCGATCCCCCATCCCCCACTCCCCGATCCCCCATCCCCCATCCCCCATCCCCCATCCCCCATCCCCCACTCCCGGATTCCTCCATCGCCCATCCCCAATCCCCCATCCCCAATCCCCCATCCCCCTCCCCGATCCCCCATCCCCCACCGCCATCCCCCACTCCCCGATCCCCCCTCCCCCACTCCCCGATCCCCCATCCCCCATCCCCCATCCCCCATCCCCCATGCCCCACTCCCTGATCCCCCGGGGGGCGGGGGGGGGTGCTCCTTACAGACCAGGGTCGCAGGAGAGGTCAGGCCTCCTCATTGCTGTCCTGGTGATCATCCCGGCTGTGGGCCAGCCCTGTCCTGTCCTGCTTCCTCCCCGCCCGGGGCTCTGACACGCTCCTGACCCCGACCCGGACCCTGGGCCCAGGGAGCAGGTGCAGAGGCCCAGGGTGGTGTCCCTGCTCGGCCCCGGCAGCCGTCTGTGCTGCGTGAGGAGTTCCAGGACCGGGGCCATGGGAGGCTGCCTTTCAGGCCTCAGTGGCCGACTTCTAATGCGTTTTGTAAATAAAAGAACGAAGCCGTTCTCTGCCTGACACCCCCCCCACACCCCCACGCCCTGGTGGTGAGGGAGCCGGTCTCCGGCCCCTGCTGCTGGCCCACACACTGGTCTGGTGGAGAGACACGGGTGTGGGGGGATTGGGGGATGGGGGGGTGGGGGGATCAGGGGATGGGGGATGGGGGATGGGGTATTTTGTACTAGTTTTGGGTGTGCAGCTCAGTGGTTAGACAATCATATAATTTACAGAGTGGTCCCCCCGATATTCCCAGTGCCCACCTGGCCCCACACAGAACTATTGCAACGTTATTGACTGTAGTCTCTGTGCTGTACCTTACGCCCGCGACGGTCCTGTAACTGCCAATCTGTCCTTTTCAGTCCCCTCACCTTTTCCACCCGGCCCTCCACCCCCCCTCCGGCCACCACCGGTCCGTTCTCTGCATCTGTGGGTCTGTTCCCGTTCCGTTTGGTCCCGTATTTTGTCTTTAGCTGCCTCATAGCAGTGAGCTCACAGGGACTGTCTTCCTCCGCCTGACTCACTCCACGTCGTCACACCCTCCGGCCTCCACGCTGTGCAGTGGTGGGGTTCCGTCCCCACGGCGGAGCAGACCTCGTGCACGCACCTCGGCTCCCCACCCGCTCATGCAGACACACTGGGCTGCTTCTGCAGCCCGGCTGTTGTGAGCGAGGCTGTTGTGAGCGAGGCCGCGGGTCTCTTCTCGGGCTCGAGCTTGTGTCTCTGATAAACGCCTGAGCGGATTGCTGGTCAGAGGCCGCCCCGCGGTCAGCCCGGAGGCCCCGCGCCGTTCGCAGAGCGTGGCTGGGCCCCTGCAGCGGCGAGGCCTTTCCCAGGCGCTCACGCGTTTCATCCCCGGAACAATCTTGCAAAATAGGGCGTACGCTGTGTTTCCGTTAATGAATTATTCACTGGGCAATGCGATTAAAAGCGAGCCGCGGAACCCCCAGCGCCAGCCCCAGTGGCTTCTGGGAAGGCAGCCACCAATAACGTTTATTGCTTTTCCTTGCAGACATGTTTTATGTATATGAATATCAACGATAAAGGACCGCGCAGGCCCCTCTGCAGACTTGCTTTTTTTTTTCTTTGCTCTTAGCAACGTGCCCTTCGTTTCCACAGAACAGAGCGCTGGCCCTGGGCCATCCGTG
Organism: Myotis yumanensis; assembly: GCF_028538775.1. Taxonomy (NCBI): domain Eukaryota; kingdom Metazoa; phylum Chordata; class Mammalia; order Chiroptera; family Vespertilionidae; genus Myotis; species Myotis yumanensis. The sequence continues at coordinate 909,663 of NW_027223757.1, forward strand.
TCCGAGGAGACCTCGTTCATTTTCTTTGTTTTTCCTTTTTGTAATCCTCACCTGAGGAGGTCCACTGATTTTTCAGAGAGAATGGAAAGGATGGAGGGAGAAAGTCAGGAAGAGAGAGAGAGAGAGAGAGAGCGAATACCGATGGGGGAGAGACAGCCGACCGGGTGCCTCCCGCATGCACACACACCCCCCCGCTCCCCCCGTAAAAACATCGGGGGGTGGTTTTGTTTGAGGCGATTCGCTGTCCTGTTTAGGGCTGCATGTAACCTCTGTGAGCTTTGATTTTCCAATAAATGAAAAAATGGAGGCACACACATCCCTCTAATAAACTCCCAACTCCATCGTGCGGAGGAACAGACAGAGCACGGGGTTGCTCTCGGAGCTCCGGAAATTGCATTTCCTAATCACAGGTGCTTGTCACAGGGATTCCTGCAGAGGCTGCGTCCCTGGAGGCGGCTGGCGGCTGAAGCTGCCGGTTGCAGCACAGAGACCATTTCTCAAGGCCCTGTTCCCAGAACCTCAGAGGAGGGGACTCTGCCCTGGCCTTGCACCTGCAGACGGGGGTGCAGGCCTGGCTTTTTACCTGCAGATGGGGGTTGCAGCCCCAGCCTTGCACCTGGGGACAGGGGTGCAGGCCCGGCCTTGAACCTGCAGACAGGATTTCAGACCCGGCCTTGCACCTGCAGACGAGGGTGCAGGCCTGGCTTTTTACCTGCAGACAGGGGTTGCAGCCCCGGCCTTGCACCTGGGGATAGGGGTGCAGGCCCGGCCTTGCACCTGGGGATAGAGGTGCAGGCCCAGCCTTGCACCTGGGGATAGGGGTTGCAGCCCCGGCCTTGCACCTGGGGACAGGGGTACAGGCCCGGCCTTGCACCTGAGGACCAGTGGAGAGAAGGGAGAAGTTCCTGCCTGCACGGCCCAGTGGGCACGACCTGTAGCCCCAGAGGAGCTGTCTCTGCAGCCGGGGGCGCGGGTCTGATGTTTGCACGTGTGGGGAGGGGACACTGCGCTGGGCAAGGACACCATGAGGGCCCCGCCTCGGAACAGCCCCGAGCTCCATGGGGAAATGGACTTTGTTCTCCAGTATTGCCCACACCCGGGACACACCCTGAAGGGACCTGCAGGAATGCCGCTCTGAGGTCAGTGCCCGCCTGGAGCCACAGCCCCTCTGCACCAGCTCACAGGGCCTTGCTCCTCTGAGAGGAGGGTCCGGTGTGGCCGTGGCCTCGCTGCTGCTCCCGTTTCTCCCCTCAGTGGTGGCGGGTCCTCATCGGCAGCTGACAGTTCAGGGCACAGCTCGGACACAGGCCAGCCTCTCCCCACGCGGGGGCAGGGCGCGGCGCCAGGGACACACCACCCATGAGGAGTGAGGGGTGCAGGCCAATGGCAGGACCGGCTGGCCCCGGGCTGGCCCCAAGCTCACGAGCGCATCTCTCAGAGCCCACTGCTCTGTTTCCGATAACAAGACAGCAGTTCCTAGTGGACCACAAGTTCAGTGCTCGGAGGGGCTCCCTAGGCTTCGGTCTCCACAGGGTAGAGGTCCTGTTCTTGCGGAGGCCAGCACCTGGGACCACCTGCTGCCCCATCGCCCAGGACACACTGTGGCCCGTGGCTGTACTTTCCCGAAGAGCAGCCCAAGTCATTCTCATCCAGCGGACGAGTGAGGAGGAGCTGGAAGCACCTTTACTGAAGTGACTAGTAAATAGTCTCTCCCATCATGGATGTTTCCCTCCCTCCCTCCCTCTCCCTCCCTTCCTCCCCTTTCCTCTCTCCCTTCCTCTCCCTCCCTTCCTTCCTCCCTCTCCCTTCCTCTCTGACATCAATAAGAAATATGTTTGTTTTTAGAAAAGACGCTGAAACGTCCGAGGAAATTATGGCGCCGGGACCAGAGGCTGGTGAGGCCGTTTCCGAGGTCTTCGTGGCTGAAATGCCCGCCTTCCGCCCCAGACCGAGCGGGGCTGTCCTCCAGGTCACACGCCCACACGCCGGTGTGGAGGGCACGGCTGACCAGGCTCCTGGGGGCATGGGCTCTGTCCTGGGGGCGTGCGGGCTCGGGCCGCAGGCCGTCCAGCTGGCTGAACGCACTGTGCCCGCAGCGCGGTGGCCCTGGGAGATGGGTGGTGCTCATCTGCACAGAACGGGGCTCATGTGTCCCCAGCTCGTCCAGAGCGTGGCCTCAGAGTTTTATCTATGAGGACGAGGGTCAGGCAGCTGCCAAGGAGGCCTCGACGCCGGGGGACCCGAGTGCCCCGCCAAACGCTGAGACCCTCGCTCGGCTGGAGGCCAGGTGCCTCCCCTTCCAGATGCGGGTGCGAGGCGGGCAGTGGGTGTGAGCGCCTTGCCCCCTCTTTCCTGGGACCTGTGCCCTCTGCCCCTCCCGGCCCTCCCGCCGCACCCCCAGCGCCTGTGACTTTGTTCCAGGCCCAGAGGGGGGTCGGAAAGGAAAGGCCTGTGTGTCTCGTTGACCTGCTTCGTGAAGACACAGGCCCGGCGGGCTCTGCTCCTGCCCCTCCGCAGCCAGCCCTCGCGGCCAGGCCTGCCTCACAGTCATCGCCCTAGAGGCAGAGCGGGACCAGCTGCTCCCTCAGCCCCAGGGCTGCCTCCCATGTGGGTGTCCCCAGGGCTGACTCCTCTGTGGAAGGTCTGGGGGGGGGGACTGGATCCCCTGTAGGGTGTCCAGGGGGCTGGCAGAGGTCAGAGGCAGAATGCAGGCTCTTCCCACCAGTGGGAGGAAGTCAGCAGCCACGTGGCTGACGTGTCTGAAGACAGAGGCCGGGTGGGAGGCAGCTGGCTGCAGCTCCTACAGGTGGGCGCCTTCGACGCGGGTGAGGTGCCTGCCACTGGGCAGCCCAGCCCAGCAGCCCGAGGGGAAGGAAGACAGGCCTCCAGTCCAGGATCTGGCCCTGCAGGAGCCGAGGCCTCCTGAGCTGAGGTGGCCACGGGGCAGCCTGGGAGGAGAGCTCCGAGGTGTTCGGGCCCCGCCAGCCGGTCCGGGCGGAGGCTGCCCACAGCGGGGCAGCAGTGAGAGCCCGTAAAGCTGGACCGGGAAGGGCGGCCTGGGGCATGGCCTCCGCTTCCCTGTGTCACTCAGATGCCACACGTGTGTCACGTGTCCGTGTGGGGAGCGGGGTCCCCCCCTGGCTGAACGCTCTCCCTGTGGCCAGCTCACCCGGGAGGCCGGGGATGGCTTGTTCCTTCCAGCTGTGACTCAGCACTAATCAGACTGCTGCTGCCGGAGCTGCCGGGGGCCCAGCTGGGCAATGACTCGCCTGGCATTTCACACAAGAAAAACAAGATAAAGAGGGGCCTGGTCCGCCCGCCTGCTGGGCGAGCAGGAAGCGGGAGAGCTGGGAGCAGCCCAGCCGCCCTGAGCTGGGCTCATCCACGTTCCCGGACGCTCGGTCCTGTCCAGCTCGAGGCAGCTGGTCCCCCACGGCCCAGCTTCCTGTGCCCCAGCAGAGGGGGAGGCGCCGGGATCCCGGCACCCCAGCCACAGGAGACTCGGGGTCCCAGCCCAGCTCTGCCCACCAGCCCTGCCAAGGGCTCCTGGCAGTCACCCCCTCACCCCCCCCCCCCCCCCAGGCCACGCGGTGGATTGAAGACCCGCACAGCGAGGGCCCGGTCCCAACCACAGTGTCTCTGGGGACCTCACACCAGCGAGCGTGGGAGCTGGACTCGGGCTCCCAGGCCCAGCGCCCAGGTTTGGAACCTCCTTCTGACCAGTGACTCAGAGCAGCTGCTCCCAAACTCAGGAGGCGAGTGAACCACAGCCCCGGGCAGCGGGCAGGGCCGCGTCGAGGGTGCCAGCCAGCTTCCCGTGACCCTGGAGGGGCAGCGAGGACACCTCACGGCCCCGCCGGCTGGGTCAGGCTGTCCTGGCTGCCGGCAGCTGTGCCCGGAGGTGCAGGTGAGAGAGCAGTGGCACGAAGGCCCGGCCCCCACACCAACATTATAAACAGGCCTCAGGGCGCAGTGGGGGGGGGGGGGCACGGCTGGGGGAGCCCCGCCACCAGGGAGGTCACCACGGCTCCTGCCGCCGAGCGAGGGACCAGCGGGCGCGTCTGCACGGCTGCCACAGCCGCCGGGGTCAGCCACCCGCTGCCTCGGAGCGTGGCCGCGGCCGGGGATGCCACTGGCGTGGGAGGAGGTTAATGGAGCTTTAAAGGCATCCAGATGCTGCGCTTGGCCCTGAGGAACATCCGAGTTTAGAGAAACGTTGGTGCATCACAGAGAAGAGCAGGGAACAAAGCGAGCCCCAGCAACAATGCGTCCCCCGGCTGCCTGGCCCCGCCGGACGCGGCCTCTCTCCGCGGGCAGACAAACGGCACCGGTCCTCCTCCGAGAAGCACACTTTCTCCGCAGAGATGTCCGCTAAACCAGCTCAGCCCCTTTCCGGCACAGGTCGGGTGGGGTGCATGGCAGCAGTCACTCACCCTGCAGGCTGTGAAATTCACAACCTCAGGGCGACTTGGAAGGAGGGGGATGTGGGGCGGGGGGGGAGGCGGGGCCCAGGCCCGGGCAGCCAGCGGTCACCAGGCGTCCGGGCAAACACGTGGTCTTCCTTCTTTATTATTATTTTTTTGCTGTTACGTGGCAGTACATTCCGGCTGATGGGTAAGGTCTGACCTATCCATCTTCCAGACAAATTTTCAGCTCAGACCGGAAGCCAAGAACGCAGCTGGAACCACTGCCACAGCCCCAGAGCATGTGGGGACGGGGTGTCCCGGAGGCGGAGCCTGGGCGGAGCAGGTCGCTTCAGAGGCGGCGTGGCCAGGTGCAGCCGGGCCAGGCCCCCGCACAGCCGGCTGGCATTTCCTCGGTTCTGCTCTCGGACCATTTCTTCTGCTCTTCACACAAACCCCCTTCCTCTCGATTTCAGAAGGCACGGTCATTACTCGAAATAATTAGCAGCTTACGTTTTAAAGCTGTTTTTAAAAAATTGAAAGGCTTTAATTATTCCAAGTTCAGCTCAGTCAGCCCTCACCGCGCCTTTCGCAGGTGGCTGAGGTCTGGTCCAGGCACGGTGAGGAGCCACGCGAGGGCCTGCCTTGTCCGTGGTGGGTAGCGAAGCCCTGAGTTATGACTGTCTTTTGTCGTGTTAGTCCTCAGGCGAGGACATTTTCCCATTGATTTATAGAGAGAGGGGAGGAGAGGGAGAGAGAGGCACTTCGGTCAGTGGCCTCTCCCATGTCCGCTGACTGGGGCCGGGATTGAGCCTGCCCTTGATTGGAACTGAACTCGGACCCTTCAGGCTGGGGCTGTGGCTCTATCCACTGAGCCACACCGGCCAGGCACGCCGGGTGCTGAAGGACATGACCACCTGAGGCCATAGGTTACGGGGCCGTAAGTGGAGCAGGAAAGCGCTTTCCAGGGCACGGTTTTTGCCAGTGCCCCTCTGTGCCTTTGTACCATCACGTACATGATCAATGTTTGGTTAAGGGATGAGGCAGGATCATAAACTCAGGCAAGTTCTGCCTCCAAGAGGCCCCCCAAACGGCGGGGCTCCCGGGGGTGACACTCCTACAGGTGTTTCCATCCGGCATCCAGTCACGCTGGCGGTTCTGAGAGTTGCTGTGAGGCTGGGAGGTGGGGCTTCAGCCACATTGCGACTCAAGTCCTAAAGTCACCACAACTCGGAGTGTGGGCTACGAGAGCGCAGAGACTATTAGGACAAATGAGCACGAGAGACCTAAATGGGCTCAGGAAGTAACTGATCGGATCCTTCTGAAGAAATGAGAATCCTGTGAAACGGAAATTCCCAAACATGGAGAATAGACTCGAAAGGACAGCAGCACACACATCTGTTGAGAGCAGTACAATCCCTAACCCTAACCCTACCCCTAACCCTAATCCTAACCCTACTCAGCGTTTTGAAGACGGGAGGTGTCACTTTATCATTTAAACCTTGAGGCCTAGCTCCTAGCCCTCCGCCTGGTGTACCCATACGTGGGAGGGCGTGAGCCCCCCCCCCCGCCCCCCCCCCCCCCCCCCCCCCCGCTTTCATGGCCTCAGCTTTCCTTTTTCTGAGAATCGGGCAGCGGTGGGATCTGGACCCACGGACAGCTCTGCCTGGGTCCCTGAAGGGATGAGCTGTTGGCAGTTCTGACCCGGCTGATGGGCAGGCCCCCCCCTCGCCCCCCCACCCCCCCCAAGGGCACAGACGCCAGCCACCCGCCGCCACCAGCCCCCCCCCCCATCTCCCTGGACGGCTGCTGCGTCTCCCCCCTTACACAGGCCCCCAGGCATTTCCCAGGTGCCGCCCTCGCAGTCGTGGGCAAGAGGGCACGAGGGGACGTGGTGAAGCTGACAAGTCCCCCAAGGCTTCTGAGCCCAGACACGGCTCCTTCCTCACGCACTACAGGGCCCTCAAGCCCGACCCCCGACCCCCCCGGCCCCCCTCCCAGGCCCCCGCCTTCCTGGGCAGCACTTCTCCCTCCCTTCCCGGAGGGCCTCTCTTCCTCCTCCTCCAGCGCCGTCTCCGGTGTGACAGCGCCCCCTGGGGACCTTGTCAGCACATTGTCTTCTCTGAGCAGGATGCGAAGACCCGGAGCCCAGAGGGACCTGAGGGGCCAACGCACCTGCTGCGGAGCACAGAGCCAAGCCCGTGCGTGGGCCTGTCCGCACGCCGTCCTCCGCCGGCCCGGGTGCTGTTACTGATGGGAGCCAGGTGACACTCGGCCTGGACGTTGTCGCTGATTCGTGTTATTCAGAACCAATACTAAATCGCTGAGCAGCAGACGGCAGAGCACCGACTCCCATCTGGGCGTCGTACTTGTCAGAATCATAGGAACGGGGCCGCTTCCGATGGAGTCAGGCCGCTGTCCCAGGGGCTGCCCTGCCCGCCCGAGCCTCGGACCTCCGGGAGCTAAGACGGCAAACGCCCTCTGCGTGGGCCTCAGCAGCCCCGTGTCTCTTGGAGAGGCTGGCAGAGAACTCGGAAAGCGAGATGACGACCACCGGACGGGCGAGCCGGGACTGAAAGTTAAAGCATGTTCAGGGGCAGCGTCACCCACACGCTGTCTGCACCACAGCAGTGCCTCCGGCTGCGGGTGTCACTGTCCCGTCCCTCGCCTCCCCGTCGGAACGCGGTTTGGGCTTCCTCACAAGCCGGGGTGCGGGCTGGCCGGGCTCTGATGCTCGGGGTGCTGCACTGGGGGGCAGCTGGCATCTCTCCTCTCACTTCACCCCCATTGAGGCCCTGCGAGGCCTGGGAGCTCCAGTCTCTGGGGCCTCCTGTCCGGCCAGGTCAGCGGCCATTCTGCCCCTCCCCCGGGACAGCCAATGGCCGAGGGAAGGGTGGTCACTGGGCAGGAGCAGCTTGGTGCTCTTCACACCCTTCCATTTCCCAGCGATCCTCATGGCTGCCCCCAGAATGCAGCTCCAGCCCTGACCGGTGTGGCTCAGTGGATAGAGCGTCGGCCTGCGGACTGAAGGGTCCCAGGTTCGATTCTGGTCAAGGGCATGTACCTTGGTTGCAGGCACATCCCCAGTAGGGGGCGTGCAGGAGGCAGCTGATCAATGTTTCTAACTCTCTATCCCTCTCCCTTCCTCTCTGTAAAAAAATCAATAATATATATATTTAAAAAAAAAAAAGAATGCAGCTCCGTCCCCAGGAACCAGCACCTCAGACAGGACTTCCCGACCCCGGGCCACTCGCCGCCCCAGGGTACCCAGCTCCCCGCCTGAGGCTTCCTGCCCGGCTCTGCAAACCAGACGGACTCAGTTCCGGAGGAAAACAACAACTTAGCCTGTGCACCGCGCACACACTGAGCGCCTGCACCACACACACACACATACTTAGCACATGCACCGCGCACACACTGAGCGCCTGCACCACACACACACACACACTGAGCGCCTGCACCACACACACACACACTTAGCACATGCACCGCGCACACACTGAGCGCCTGCACCACACACACACACACACACACACACTTAGCACATGCACTGTGCACACACTGAGCGCCTGCACCACACACACACACACTTAGCACATGCACCGCGCACACACTGAGCGCCTGCACCGCGCACACACACACTTAGCACATACACTGTGCACACACTGAGTGCACGCACCACACACACACACACACACACACACACACACACACGGGAGATCTCAGGACGCGTAACTCAGAGGGGTGGCCTGTCTATGAGCCAGGAGGGCTCAATCCCCGGTGGTGGTTGTGCAGGAGGCAGCCGATCCATGATTCTCTCATCATTGATGTCTCTCTCCCTCTCCCTTCCTCTCTGAAATCAATAAAAATATATTTGGAATAAAGAACAAACCCAGGCTACTGAGCATCGTAGAGCGACCCATCGCACGCAGCAGGGACAAGGCACGGGAGGGCGCGGGGTTTGGGGGGAGGTGGAAGGCGGTCCCTGGAGAGCTGCTGGCGCAGGCTGTCTCTCTGGGCTGCGAGGTCCAGGCAGCGTCGTGCTGAGCCATCGCCTGCCCTCCGGGTGGGAGGAAAGGCAGCGAGGTTCCTGTGTCACTTGTCAGTGTTTGGGTGAAAGCCCTCCTCACGCCACAGCTGCATATTTGGGGTGGCGCCCTCCCCCCTCCAGCAGCCGGCCGGGGCACAGGGCGGAGGAGCGCTGGGGTCCGAGCTCTGTCAGCGGGAGGGGGTGTCTCTGAACAATGTGCTCAGGTGGTTCATTCTCCGTTCTCAGGCCCCAAACGGTCAGATCAGCAGGCGGCTCCGTGCAAGTCACATGAGTGCACCCCTGGCAGGCCCGCGGGTCTCCGTGCCACCTTCTCTGCGGACACGCCCCGGGCACACCTGCCCAGACCCGGACACACTGCCCCCAGGTCATGGCTCCGTCTTTGTTCCTGTCCCACCTGAGCCAACACTGCTCCTCCCGGCTCCCGGGCTCCTGGTCAGCCAGGACACGGAGAGGGAAGCTGGGGTGGTACAGGCCACGCAGTTTACAGCACCCAGTAAACTGCAAACCGTCTGCCCTCACCCGGCCGCTCAGGAGTCAATGATTTACACCTTCCCCGATCTCGGGCCATGGCTCCTCGGGGAGAGCAGCAGGAACCCAGTGAATGCCAGGTGTCGGCTGTGCCCAGGGACCAATAAAGGCAGAAATGAGTCCACTCTGGCGCGTCAGCATAGAGCGGACGACTCTTCTATTGGGAAGACCCTGCCCTCCGGAGAGCCCTGAGTGGCTGTGTCATCCAGACCCTGGCCCCGTCCCTCAACCCCCATTCAAACCCTCAGCACGCCCTCCCTCTCGGGAGCACCCACCTCTCCCAGCCGCCCCCCCCCCACCCCCCAGCACCTCACTCTGCCTTTCTCTCTCGAAGGCCCTTCCTTTGCGCCTGTGACTTGTTCCCTGAGCCCACACGGCCCAGCGGGCTCACTCCTACCCCCCTCTGTAACTTTCTAAACAAACATTTGGTCATTTGAGTTCCTGGCTCTGAATCCTTTCTTTGCCGAACTCAAGAACCGAGGTCTAACTTCGCCTGTGACGACTGGTGGGAGCTGTCTCACCGCCAGTGTCGCGGGAACATGGTGGCCAGGGAGCCGTTCCTTTCCCTGGGTCCGCGTACCTCCTCCGGGGCCCGTCAGGGAGCCACGCCGGCTCTCGGTGTGCTGGGAGGAGGAGGACGCAAGCATGTGGAGTAAGAGCGGCCACACCCGGGGAGGATTTCTTGTGAGAGTCTATTTGCGCCAAGACTGATGACAGGAGCTGGGAGCAGGATCTCAAAGCTCCGGAGAATAACAATGCTGCCATTTCTTCTTCCGGTTGGAAATGACAGCGGGAACGTAAGGGAGACCCGGGAGTGGGAGAAGCGGGTGGGTGGGTTCCAGGTGAGCAAGGCGAGCGCCCTCGGTGTCCGCTTCCAGGTGGTGGCGCCCGGCCGTCCCAGGTGTGTCCCCTGGATGCACAGAAACAACGCGCAGGGCTGGCTGCGGGCACAGAGGCCTCCATTAGAGCTGCGGCCGGCCTGGGCGGGGTGCCCGCCTCGCCCTGCCCTGCCTGCCTGCCAGGAGTTTATGCTCAGATCCCCTGGGAGGGGACCTTCCCTGGGACCCTTTCTTCCTTTACAACCTTCTCAGAGGGGCGTGTGCTCGGCTGGAGTCCCACAGACCCAGGCAGGAGGGACCTGGCACACGGGCGCCTGCTCTCTGTGCAGCCGGCACTCTGCAGGTGGTGGCCCGACCTGTATCTGAGCAGCGTCTGCCCCGGTCCCGGAGGGCAGGGTCACGGGCCCCAGTGAGACGGGCAGCCTCAAAGGGCTCCTCAGACGGCAAGGGAGCTGAGAACGGTGGGCGTCTCGTGCGGACACCCTGCCCCCTGGGACAGCTCAGGGTGCCAGGAGGCGAGGGGGGGGATGGGGGCAGGCCTCCTGCAGCGGGGGGCCCTGGGCTCCCCGTTGGCAATGGAATGTGGGTCCCACAACAGGAGGCGGTTCCCGGGCCCCGCTCCTCCCGGGGGACAGAGCCCTGAGCGGCTGTGTCATCCAGACCCTGGCCCCGTCCCTCAGGACTAAGTCCCCATGCAAACCCCAGACTCAATGATGAGAGAGAAGCGGCGATCGGCTGCCTCCCGCACGCCCCCCACTGGGGATCGGGCCCACAACCTGGGCCTGTGCCCTGACCGGGAATCGCACTGTGACCTCCGGGTTCACAGGCCGTGCTCAAGGCCCTGCGCCGGCTTTAGCCTCGAGGCACTTCAGGCTGAGACCTCGGTTTGCTCTCCTGGGCTGTGAGGGTGGGGTCGCCTCGTTCCGGGGGCTCCTCGTTTGCTTCACGGACGCTTCCCCATGTCGCTCCTCTCCTGACACAGGACAGAGGGGCCAGGACTTCCGTCTTTGTGCCCCTCCGGGTGTCAGAGTTCAGCGGCTCGTGGCTCCTGATAGGACGCGTGGGTTAGGGCTCGGGCCATGAAGGATCTTCCCTCCTGCTCATCTCCTGTCCATCCTGTGCTGCCTCTCCAAGCGAGGCCAGGCCCGGCGCCTGCTGACGGCTGGGAGCGGACGGAGGCCTTTGCGGGAACACGGCGTCCCCCAGGGCCTTCGACCGTGACTATCAGGAGGTTGAGGCCAGGACACCGCTGGAGCAGCAGACACAGCAAAGCGCCGAAGGCCACCAGCCTGCCGTCGCCGGCCCGGGCTGCTCATTTCCGGTGTTTGCCACCATGGCGTCGGTCGGGCACATCGGGAGCTCTCTGTCGGCACCGGCTCCTCCTGGCTCGGCCAATGAGTGACCGTCAGCAATGCCGCCCTCCAAAGCCCCTGGGCAGGAGAGCTGGGCCCGAGGCGGCAGAGGCCGGGGTGCTGGGCCCGAGGTGGCGCTGGGCCCGAGGTGGCGCTGGGCCCGAGGCGGCAGAGGCCGGGGTGCTGGGCCCGAGGTGGTGCTGGGCCCGAGGCGGCAGAGGCCGGGGCGCTGGGCCCGAGGTGGCTCTGGGCCCGAGGTGGTGCTGGGCCCGAGGCGGCAGAGGCCGGGGCGCTGGGCCCGAGGTGGCGCTGGGCCCGAGGTGGCGCTGGGCCCCGAGGCGGCAGAGGCCGGGGTGCTGGGCCCGAGGTGGCGCTGGGCCCGAGGTGGTGCTGGGCCCGAGGCGGCAGAGGCCGGGGCGCTGGGCCCGAGGTGGCGCTGGGCCCGAGGTGGCGCTGGGCCCCGAGGCGGCAGAGGCCGGGGTGCTGGGCCCGAGGTGGCGCTGGGCCCCGAGGCGGCAGAGGCCGGGGTGCTGGGCCCGAGGTGGCGCTGGGCCCGAGGTGGCGCTGGGCCCCGAGGCGGCAGAGGCCGGGGTGCTGGGCCCGAGGTGGCGCTGGGCTCGAGGCGGCAGAGGCCGGGGCGCTGCCTTCCCGGCGGGGACGGAGACAACCAAGCTGAGCAGCGAGAAGGAGGCTCCTATTGCAGATGGAGGGCTGATGGGTCTTGGGAAGCTGCCACCCTGAGGCCACCTGCTCCTCGAGAGGAGCCCACATCCAGGCTAACCCTAGGCCGGCCGCGGGGGCAGGCCCTGCATGGGAAGCAGCCCTCTCCCGGGGGAGGACCCACAGCTCAGGTCCCTTTGTGGGAAAAGAACACAAGTGACTTGTACACACGGGAATGATGCCCCCATTGTCATCGGGAAACGCAACGTAAACCCCGGCCTGTCTCCGCCCAGCAGGCGAGGCTAAGAAGGAGGACCAGGGGGGTAAGGTCCAGGCTACACCGCCCGCACCACACCTGTCCCCAGTGTCACCTCCCCGAGGAAAAGTGCTAGGGTCAAAGTTCACACAGGTGCTCAGGAATTCTGCTCGTGGACTTCCTGGCACATGCACGCGTGTCCCTCTCAGGAGCCACCCCTCCCCCGCCACAGGTGCACCACCTGTACCCTCCTCCCTCCCAGCTCCCAGGCCCTTCTTCTGTCCCGTGATTCCCGTGCCTTTTCTTCTGCCTCCGGAGGGAAAGGAACAACCACCAAACAGGTGAAGGGTGGTCGCTACAGTTTTGTTCCGAACCACAAAGAGCTAGGAGCGGCTTCCGTGTGGACACAGGGGCCACCAGGTGAGTGATGGGACCGCCGTGCAGCCAGGAGCCACGCGGGTCATGGAGACAGTCCTGACCTGCACGTAATCACACCCAAGGCTGGCCCAGGGCTTGGTTCCACTGAGAAGTAAATAGCAGAAAAACGTACAGATGATCCCACGCATATGAAAACAACGTGTGTGGGATGTGTGGCAGCGGCTCCCACGTGGCTGAGTGATGTGGGCTGCGGGAGGGGCAGCAAGTAAACAAAGCTGGACCAGGTGCATGTGATTGAGTGGATTCGAAACCCACGAGGATGTTGTGACCACGCCCTTCCTCTCCCTCGTGGGATCTGCTGTGAAATAAAGACTCGGCTTGCAGGCCGAGGGGCTGTCTCTCCATCAGAGAGGGCAGCGTCCCACCCAGACCCAGCCTTCTTCTCTTGTCTGTCTTTTCCACCCTTCACCGCCCCCTCAGGCTCACCCATGGCCGTGCCGGCCGCACAGGAGGCAAGCCAGGCGTAAACTAGAGCGAGAGACAGCGGATGTGGGTGCCCCTCTGCCCTCCCTGCTGGGGTCCAGACTCCTGGGCCGGACCAGCCCCCTCGGCCCGGCCCCCTCCCAGCCCCGCTCGTGGTGACTTGCCCTGTGAGTCACTCTTCTCTTCCTATTTCACTCCCGTTCCCTCTCCTGGAGGATGTGCACAGAGCGTCCCTCAGGCTCAACTCAGACGCCTCCCTGTGGACCCGCTTCTTCCCCAGGCGCCTGGCTCCTCCGCTGTCCATGGCCCCGCCTGCCCATGGTCCCTCCTGTCACAATGCAGCCACCTGCCCGCTTGCCGCACCCCCACTCATGGGAGCCAGGAGGTCACGGGCCAGGGCGGTGCCTGCTCACAGCTCTAGCGCGGTCCCTTCCCCTGCTCCCCGCACACCATGGCGCCAGCTCCGTGAGCATGAGCGCTATGTGGAGAAGTAAGTCTGAGGAGCTGCCCAGCACCCCCCAGAGGAGCCCCAGGGGGCAGGCGGAGGCCGCACTGGGGCCGGGGGAGCCGGGGGAGAGCCGACCTCGGGCAGAGGTGAGATGGGGCTCCTGGTGACGCCCACTGGATGGATGGTGTTGGCCTGAGTGACAGCAGGGGCTGTGTGAGCCCCTGAGTGGGAAGGCGATGGCCAACGTGCCCGAGGCTAAGAGCCTAAAGCCAATGAGAAGAAAACCATGATTTTCAAAAATTACTATTTTCTCTCTTTTAAAAATATATTTTTATGATTTCAGAGAGGAAGGGAGAGGGAGACAGAGATAGAAGCATCCATGATGAGAGAATCATGGATCGGATGCCTCCTGCACGCCCCCTCCTGGGGATGGAGCCTGCAACCCGGGCCTGCGCCCTGACCAGGAATTGAACTGTGACCTCCTGGCTCATAGGTCCACGCTCAACCACGGAGCCGCGCCAGCCGGGCCATTACTATTTTCTCTGAGCCAAGGTCCTATTGCAAGTAAGTTGATGCTGGTTTGGAGTTCAGTTGTGTGCACAGGCCTCCCTCGGGCTCCGAACCCACGGGTGAGCGGATGAGGAGAGAACTCTGTAATGGACTGTGAACCAGAGACCCCGGGGCCCCAAACAGTGACGCTCCCGAGTGGGGGGCCCGTCCTGCTGGCCTCACACGGGGAGAGCGGCTCTGGGGCCCGAGGTCCATTGGCAGAGGACGCCACCTGGGGGGCCGTCAGCCCCCGACAGCGCACACAAGACCTTCCTCACAGGGACCCTGCCAGGCAGTGCTGGCTGAGCCCCGCCCGCCCAGGGGATTGGACGGCCCGAGCGGTGGGCTGGGCTGACTCAGGCTGGTCCCATCTGTCTTCCTTTCCTAGGAACTTGGCTTTGGGGCCATGGGCGTGGGGTGCTCTTTGCCGGGGCTGGAATGAAAAGCAGCCGCGAACACAGGGGTTTCTCACAAGGACACACAGCAGTGGCCAGGCCATCTAGTCTCCAGGTGGATCCGGGCAGCGCCCGCCAGTCCGCCTGGAGCTGAGGAGGCGGCACCCGAGGAGACAGATCGTATCTCCAGTCTTATCACTCAGGGAGCTACCCAGCCTGGACACCACCCCCGCCCCCCCGCCCCCCATGTCCCTCAGAGCAAACCCGCGAGCGGACCGGTGGAGCCAGGGCCACACAAGGCGTCTTTGTAAAAACATGTTTCCTTTAAAACCCGCATTCTTCCTGAAAATGTGGGAATAGTACATGGTGTCTCCTCCCACATCGACTACTGTCCAGACCAGGGTGTGCTGAGTCTCCTGAGAGGCGCCTGGCGTGCCGGCGGCGTGTGCATGCGTGTCCACGTGTGTGCGTGTGCGCACAGTGTGTTCCTCGGTGCGCACCCTGTCTGTATTCAGAAACCACCCCGTCGTTTCCACGTTTCCAGTGGACGTTCAGAAACGCGCTCGCCTAGCCACGCCGCTGGCTCCCCACTTCCCAGAGAAGCAGCTGCTGAGGCAGGAATTCACACACAGGCCGGGCCGCCTGCGCCAGCGGCTTTCGCAATACTTCCCGGGGCCCTGCTGACGGGAGGAGAGCTCACCAGCACGGCACCGACCGGCTCGCACTCCGACGGCTCCGGGTTCAGCAGCCACGTGCCGCCACGGGGGCCGAGGTGAGGGCCACGGCGCGAGGTGAACCCGCAGAGGAGGGACGGCTGGGCTGGGGGCGCCCTGAGCCCCAGCACCTTGCCCTGGGCTCCCATAAGCCTGTTACGCTTCCTAGGGTGAGCTGTCTGTCTCCAGGGACGGGTGTACTTTGTTCCTGGAGACTGAAGTTCATGCTGCCCGTCTCTCTGGGCGTGGAAGGTGCACCGTGTCCCTGCTGGTGCGAGCGCTCGTCTATTGTGTGTGACGGTTGTCTTCTGGAGCAGGACGCCAGCCCCTGGCTGTAGGACCACGCCTGGAAACGAAGGGGAGGGTAAGGACACACACGCACGCACACACACACACGCACAGGCACACACACACACACACACACACACACACACGGCTGAGCCGGGAGTGGCTGTGGGTTGCAACGAAGGTGAATGAGTCACCTGGGCTGCTTCATGGGCTCAGCCAGAAACAAGTTCACACCCCCAACCCAGTGGCGAACGCCTCTAGCTCCCGGGGGCGGGGGTGGGGGGTGGGGGTGGGGTGTGAGACTCAGCACGGCTGCCTCCGTTCCAACGGCCCAGGGCGCTCCTGCAGGGACCACAGCCTGCGAGCCCGCTGATGGTCGACGCCCGTCGCGGGGACGATGGACCGGAGCCTGCGGAATGTGCTGGTGGTGGCCCTGGGCTTCCTGCTTCTCTTCACGGCCTATGGCGGCCTCCAGAACCTGCAGGTGCGCAGCCCTCTCGCTCCTCCGGCCTCAGGAATCCGAGGTCACGGGGGGACCCGGCTTCGCTCCCTGTGAACCTCGCCCCCAGAGCAGCCGTGGTGTGGGCCCCCCTCCCCGCGCAACCGGCACCCCCCGCGGGTGGGCGCCGACCCTTGGACCCGCAGAGCAGGTCGGGGAGGTGACTGGAGAGGACAGCTTTGCCTCTGGGTGGGTGGCTGACAGGAGGCGCTCGGGGGAGGTGCTGGAATGTGTCAGAGTCCACGGGACCTGGGGGTCTGGGCCGCTTCCAGCAAAGCTGTGACCGTGGACAGCGGGGGCGTCGGGGTGACCGCGGGGCTGCCTCCCCCCCCGGGTCCCTCCAAAGGGCGGGGCACGGGTGCCTGGGAGGAGACAGGCTGCTCGATTCCAGGCAGCCACCCTTCCAGTCTGGTCTTTAACTGTGAACTGACATCTGCGGACCCCAAGGGCAGGGCACCTCCTCATCCTCCAGGGCTCACGGGGCCCCCACTCCTTCTAGAAAAGTCTTCTGACTCCACAGCCGACCTGAGTGCCCCCCAAGCCCATCGCCAATGCTGCTGACACCTGGCAGCTCTGCCACCATCCCTGACCTGCAGCCCTTTCCCCTGGGCCCAGCTCCCTCCTCCTCCTCCTCCTGCCCCCCCCCACTCCCAGCCCAGCTGCCCCTTCTGTCCTTGGAGGGTGGGGTGTCAGGGCAGGAGGCCTCTCAGCCACCCCCTCCCCCCGCAATTCCCCCCCCCGGGGTGTCTAGAAGCAGCTCCCGCCTCTGCAGGAGAAGGGCCTCCCCGGGCAGCGGCCGCTGGGGACTCGGGCTGCAGAGGAGCCGCCCTGGGCCCTGGGCCGGCGCTGAGGGGCCCTTTGTCCCCACAGAGCAGCCTGTACAGCGACGAGGGCCTGGGCGTGACGGTGCTGAGCACGCTGTATGGCGCGGTGCTGCTGTCCTCCATGCTGCTGCCGCCGCTGCTCATCCGGGCGCTGGGCTGCAAGTGGACCATCGTCCTCTCCATGGGCTGCTACGTGGCCTTCTCCCTGGGCAACTTCTACGCCAGCTGGTACCGCGGCCCCCGTCCTGCCCGGGCGGCGGCACACGCTCCTGCTCAGAATGAGCTCGGCTTCCGCACGGCCGTGTCCGGCTCCGCTCCCCCCGCTCCCGCCCGCCTCCCGGTCCCGCCTGCCCTCCTGCGGCCTGGGGGGGCCTCCCTTGGAGCGGGGACTTTCGGGGCCCAGTGACGACCGAGAATCCAAATGTCCAGGGCAGTTCTAGGGAGACAGTGCGGAGGGGACCCTCACCCTCTGCACAGACAGTGGGCGGCCCCCCTGAGCACACCTGCTCCCTGAAGGAAAGCGACCCCCAGGGACTCTACCCCCCCCCCCCCCAGGTGCACCCACCAGGCCTCCCTGTGAGGGACCTGCTCACCACCCAAGCCTCTGTCTCATTCCCACGGAGTTTCCCTGCAGCCCATGCACGCAGCCCTGGCTGCCACACGGGAGCTGTGAGGGGCTCCTGGACCCCCGCTCTTGTTCTTTTGTTTATATTTTTATTGATGTCAGAGAGGGAGGGAGAGGGAGAGAGAGAGAAACATCCACGATGAGGGAGAACCTTGGATCGGCTGCCTCCTGCACGCCCCACACTGGGGATGGAGCCTGTAACCCGGGCCTGTGCCCTGACCCAAATCGAACCGTGACCTCCTGGGTCATAGGTCGATGCTCAGCCCCTGAGCCCTACCAGCCGGGCTGGATCAGCCCTCTTGTTTGTAGTCTCGGCTCCTGGCTGTCCCCGTCCACCACAGGGGAGGCCCTGGCCCTGCCTTTCACTCCCGCAAATGCACCTGAGCCAGGAAAGGGCCGGCTCCGCCCGCGTCCCGGGTCTGACGGGTCAGGAGATGGCCCGCCAGCCCACAGCACAGCCCAGCCCCGGGCCGGCCAGGCTTCCTCCCCGCAGAGGGGGCGTGGGGGCCGCGGCACCTCACGGCCGTGCTTCCCCGACAGGTACACGCTGATCCCCACCTCCATCCTGCTGGGCCTGGGCGCGGCCCCGCTGTGGTCAGCCCAGTGCACCTACCTCACCATCGCGGGGAACTCGCACGCGGCGCAGGCGGGAAAGGCGGGCCTGGACGTGGTGAACCACTATTTCGGCATCTTCTTCCTCATTTTCCAGTCGTCGGGCGTGTGGGGCAACCTCATCTCGTCCCTCGTGTTCGGCCAGATGCCCACTCAAGGTGAAAGGGACGGGGCTGTGATGACCCCGAGGGGTCCCTGGTCCCAGGTGTGCGCGTCCTTACCCGGGACCCGAGCAGGTGACCACGGGCGGCCCTGCAGGCGCGGCTCTCCGCCTGCCCGTGCCTCAGCGTCACCTGCTCAGTCCAATGACTTGTTTTCCCGCTGAACTGAGCCACTGACCAGCCTGTCAAATGCTCCACCTCAGACCACTGACGCCTCCACCCGCCTGAACATCTGCTGACTGACGTTTTTGTTTCTTTTTATTATATTTTTTTGTTTTGTTTTTAATATATTTTTATTGACTTCAGAGAGGAAAGGAGAGGGAGAGAGAGATAGAAACTCAGTGATGAGAGAGAATCATCGATCAGCTGCCTCCTGCACACCCCACCCTGGGGATGGAGCCCACAACCCCGGCATGTACCCCGACCGGGAATCGAACCCTGACCTCCTGGTTCACAGGTCAACGCATAACCACTGAGCCCCGCCGGCCGGGCTGACTGACGTAAGGCCCCTGGCCAGACGTGGGTGTAAAGCGTGTACCTGTCTTATGCCGTCCTGGGATGTCCGAGGATTTAAACCAAGGGCCGAGGACAAAGTCTCTGATTCTCACAGGAGACCTTTATCGATGGGGGAGTCCTGACCCCTGACCCTCTGCGACCCCTTCCAGCCCCGGCCCTCCAGTCTGACTGGGTAGGAAGTCCGGCCCTGGGGGAACTATGACACCCGCCTTCCCTCCCCCGTGCGAGGTGATAGCTCCCGTTTCACTCTAACAGATTAGGAAGCTGACGCTCAGAAAAGACTCGGCGTGACCTGCGAGGTCCTGGGCTGGAGTAAACGGGTCTGAATGAGGACCAGCCTTCCCGACACCCATTCCCACACCCATTCTTTCTTCTAATTAATGTGAAAAAGTTGAAACTGTTCATTTATGTCAAAAAGCCATTGAACCAGGAACCAACATGGATTGCACATTTGTCCGAATTGGCTTAACACTTGGGTTGCGGGTGAATTTCCCGCCAAAATATAAGATGGCGCGTTAAAATGCCTATATCTTTTGAAGTATGGGTTCGATTGAAATGAAATATTTGGTAATACGCAGTTACAATCGGCCCGAGTTTACACGTTTCCCGCACTCCACCGCAAATCTATATGAACCGAGTTTAAGACGGCTCCCGCGGAGTACGCGCAATTCACGCGAGCCGACTTAACTCGTTTCCCGCAACCCAATTAAGATCAGGCGTGCAGACACGGGCCTCCGGGGAAATGTCCTCTGAGACACTTGGCCACACAGCCACGCTCTGTGACACTGAGCCGTGGTGATGTCTGGTTGGGGTGGATCTGCCCTCCCCTTCCCTGGGCACTGATTCCCCGTGTCCCGTATCCCATCAGCTTCCCTGGGTTCTCACGTCCCCTGGGCCTCCCCTCCCAGGTGCCATCACCGAGGAGCAGCTCCGGTCCTGCGGGGCCAATGACTGCCTGATGGCCACGGCGCCCGGCAACAGCACCCAGCGCCCGTCCCAGGAGCTGATCTACACGCTGCTGGGCATCTACACAGGTGCGTGGGCACGGAGCGTGTCTCCCGGGATTTGATTCCTGCCTTTCTTGCCGGGTCTTGTCTCTCTCCTCTACGCAAGGCCGCGTTCCCATAGAGACAAAAAACAGGAAAGGGGGAGAATGGGCTGAGGGCAGAGAGCACTGCCTCCCTGAGCGACTTCCCGGGCGGCTGGGCCTCATCTTCCTCTCGAGGTTCTTCCGCATCCTCCGGACACGCCTCTTGAGAAGGTCCTGGGTCGCAGGGCAGCTCTGGACACACCCGTACCTCCTGGGAAACACGCAGCTTCCTTACCTGTGACCCCCTCTCACAGGTCCCTGATGGGGCTTGGGGGGGGGGGGGGGCAGTGTCCTAGCGGGGGCTTAAAACCCACGGGACAGCGGGGGAGGGACCCTGGCCACCTAGTGGGCCATGGACACGCCCTCCCCAGGACGGCACACAGCAGGTGGGGGTGGGTTGGGAGGCCTCACAGTTGACATCGCCAGAGTGCCCTGCGCCGGGCGTGGTGACCACTGTGTGTAGGAACCAAGGTGACAGGAGACCTGAGTGTGTCAGGTGTGGCCAGCAGGTCCCACCTGCAGTTGGGATTTGAGGTGGACTGTCACCTCCAGGAAGGAGGAAGGGACAGTGGAGCTGTGTCCTATGCCCCCTATGGCCCATTGCTCCCGGTCCCGTGGCTCCTGGTCCCGTGGCTCCTGTGTCCCATGGCTCCTGGTCCCGTGGCTCCTGGTCCCGTGGCTCCCAGTCCCGTGGCTCCTGTGTCCTGTGGCTCCTGGTCCCGGACCAGTAGCAGCTGCTGTGCTTCCCTTTCAGGGAGCGGCGTCCTGGCCATCCTGCTGGTCGCGCTCTTTCTCGACCCCATCAGAGAGGCTCCGGACAAAAGTGAAGGCGAGACGCCATCTGTTCTGTCCACTTTGCTGTCAACATTCAAGCTTTTCAGAGACAAACGCCTGCGTCTCCTCATGCTGCTGCCCATGTACAGCGGGTTCGAGCAGGCCTTCCTGGCAGGCGACTACACAAGGGTAGGGCCTGTGGGTGGTGACAGAGGGTAGGGCCTGTGGGTGGTGACGGAGGGTAGGGCCTGTGGGTGGTGACAGAGGGAAGGGCCTGTGGGTAGTGACTAGGGTAGGGCCTGTGGGTGGTGACGGAGGGTAGGGCCTGGGGGGTGGTGACAGAGGGAAGGGCCTGGGGGGTGGTGACAGAGGGAAGGGCCTGGGGGGTGGTGACAGAGGGAAGGGCCTGTGGGTGGTGATGGAGGGAAGGGCCTGTGGGTGGTGATGGAGGGTAGGGCCTGGGGGTGGTGACAGAGGGAAGGGCCTGGGGGTGGTGATGGAGGGTAGGGCCTGGGGGTGGTGACGGAGGGTAGGGCCTGGGGGTGGTGACTGAGGGTAGGGCCTGGCGGGTGGTGATGGAGGGTAGGGCCTGGGGGTGGCTGCGTGAGGGAAGGCGGTAGGCAGGTATATAATTTGCTAAGTGCCCTCCCCCAATAGGTAGCACTGCAATTTCCCACACGCCCTGCCCCCACACACAGCCCCACCAGCGCGTGCGCGTGCTGCCACCTGTGACTCTGCACCACATGTCCTAGTCACCCATGTCCCGAGTTGACACGCGGGTCCCTCCTGGCGCTGGGCATCCTGTGGGTGTGGACGAACGTGCAATGACACGGACCCCACGGTGGTGTCACCCCAAACGTTTCGCTGCCCAAACCCTCTGTGCTCCCCGGTCACCCCCCCTCCACCTTTCCCCACCTGCCTCCTGGGCCGAGTGGGAAATGACCAGCCCACCAGGAACAGCTCCCATGGACCGGCATATGCTGAGCAGGCAAAGGTGTCCGGACATCTGTCCACACCATTAGGACAGGCTTCTCACGGGCCCAGCTCCGGGCTAGCACTGGATGGGCTGGACAGAGGCCCCCGCCAGGCCGGAGGGACAGGCCCCTGCCTGGCCAGCAGGACAGGCGGCAGGACAGGCGGCAGCAGATCACCCACACCCGCCGCCAAGCCCGGCCTGGCAGAGGCCGTGACCGCTCCGTGTCCCCGCAGTCCTACACCACCTGTGCCCTCGGCATCCACTTTGTGGGCTACGTGATGATCTGCTTCTCGGCCACCAACGCGCTGTGCTCCGAGCTCTATGGGAAGCTGGCACAGTACACGGGCCGGGCCCCGCTCTACGCCCTCGGTAGGTGGACGCGCCCAGCTCCCCCAGGAGCACCCTCCCCCGCAAACCTGGCTGGGGGGCGGCACAGCGGTGTGAGCAGGGCCTGCGCAGGGCCCCGGGGGACAGTGTGACGGGGCAGCGGAGGTCATGCAGCCCGTGAAGGTGCCGTGACCCGTCCTCCGGCCGTGGCTGAGGCGGGAGTAGGAGAGGGTCCGGAGGGCCGTGACCTGGGTCCACCTGGTGCATGAAGACTGAGTTTAAAGCGCCAGACTCCACGCCAAGCACACGCCACCTTCTCCCTCTGGGGAAGGAAGGACAGAGAACACGGGGATGAGAAATCGGGGCCTCACACAGTTACCTGGGCGGGGCCTCAGGGTCGGTCAGCAGAGGGCACTGGGGCCGAGGAATTTGCGTCTCCCTCTCTTTTCCATCCTCCATCGCCCTGTGGGGTGACCCTGCCCACTTGGCAGATGAGGAACAGAGAGGGGTAGTGGCTGCCCCAGGCCACACAGCCTCAGGGACCCCGTGTGTCGGCAGCTTCCGGAGGCCCTGACTGCTCTGTGGCTACATTCTGAGGACACAGCGTCTGCAGAAACACGGTCCATTGGGGCAAAGTCAGGGGGACTGGCCCAGGCGGTTGTGCTGGCCTCTCCTGGCGCCCCCGCCCCAGCTCCCTTCCCCGAACGAAGAAGCCCTCCTCTCTCACTGTCTGAACCCCATAATGTGGGGCTCCTCCTCCAGGCAAGACCGGGTTTCCCTCCGTGACCCCGCCCCCGCCCCCGCCCCCCACCCCCCCAGGGCGAGGCGAGGCCAGAGGGGGCAGAGCTGCGATCAGACCCTGTCAACATCAAATCCACCTGCAGGAGGCGACCTGGAGCATTTTTGTTTTTCTTAAAAATATATTTATTCATGTCAGAGAGGAAAGGAGAGGGAGAGACAGATGGAAACACTAATGATGAGAGAGAATCACGGACCGGCTGCCTCCTGCACACCCGCCACTGGGGATCGAGCCCACAACCCGGGCCTGTGCCCGGACCAGGAATCGGACCGTGACCTCCTGGTTCATAGGTCCACGCTCAGCCCCTGAGCCCCGCCCGCCGGCCGGGCCAGTGTGGAGCGTCTTAAGGAAACACTATTCACAGCACGAAGCGATGACCAGGAAACGATCCCTCACTGTGAGCTCGAGGACACGCTGGCCTGTGGGCGTGGCCTCACCCCTGCGCCCCGCCCCCGCCCGCAGGTGCGGCCACCCACCTGTCCTGCATCGTCGCCCTCCTGCTGTGGAGGCCGCACCCCGACCAGCTGCCCGTGTTCTTCGTGTTCTCTGGCCTCTGGGGCGTGGCCGACGCCGTCTGGCAGACACAGAACAGCGGTGAGAGCGCAGCGCGGAGCCCCAGCTCAGGCCCCCCACCCGCTGCCTTGGGGACGTGGTGGGGCAGGACCCGCCGCCCTGACTGCCGTGTCCGAGGTGCCTGTGGGTGGCTGGCCCGTCTTCCTCAGTGAGATGAGCCATAGAGGAGAGGGCTTGGGGGAGCCACCGGGCGAGAGGGACGCAGGGTGAGGGGGGCCACCCCCGGAAGGCGGGGGGCGGCGGGCTGCCTGTGGCTGAGAACGAGGGATGAGGGTGGGCACCGTAGCCCTGAGCTCCCACAGGCCCATCTGTGGCCCGTGAGGGGTGTCGGGGCCCCCCTACCGGAGGCCGCCACCCGTGCCCCGGCATCTGCAGCCTGGCCCGCCGCCCGGGCCTGGGAGCTGGCTCTGGGGGGAGGGGCGCCTCCTGCCGCATCTCCATCACGTCAGCCTCGGTCAGGAAACACCTGGGACAGAGACTGGGGGGCTGGTCCCCCGAAGCCCTGAGCCCGCCGTGCCCGGCGGTGCCTGCACAGAGCTGGTGCCCGTGGCCTCGCGAGTCCTGGTCTCGGGCGGCCCCTCCCAGCAGCTGAGAAAACATCTTCAGACAAACCAGGCGTGGGTGGGTCTCCAGGCGTGGTTTCCACGTCGTTCCAGCTGCTTGGGGAGCGGTGGCGTTCGAGGCCTCTGAGCGGGGACACGCGTGGGTGGCTCGGGGCTGTCACCTGGCGGGTCTGGGCCCAGGCCCACACCCGGGAGGAAGGGCTGACGCCTCATAGGCAGAAGCGGAACGCACCCGGCTTTCCTTGGCGTCGGCGTGTAGACCAGGCCCGGCCACGCCACCTGCGGGGGTTCCGCACTCCCTGCCCGGGGAGCAGAGGGAGCGTGTCTGTCAGCATCGCCGGGGGCAGGGGGGCACCCCGTGTTTCACTGAGCCCTCCGCAGGCAGACGCCACCTCGCTCCCTGAAATGCTAGCTGACGGTCTGAATTCACCTGGATTTCATTTTATTTTAAATGTTTTTAAATTGATTTCAGAGAGGAAGGGAGAGGGAGAGAGAAACATCAGTGATGAGAGAGAATCAGGGATCGGATGCCTCCTGCACGCCCCACACTGGGGACCGAGCCCACAACCCGGGCCTGGGCCCTGACCGGAAATCGAACCCTGACCTCCTGGTTCACAGGTCAATGCTCAACCGCTGAGCCACGCCGGCCGGGCAGTTCACCTGGATTTTAAAAGTATTTACACACACACACAGGCCGGGTACAGGAATGGGGTGAGAAACCACACGATTCTCTACAGTCACTCCCAGGCCCACGCGACGGCCGTAGGAATGCTCGGTCTCCTCCTCCCGGAGGCAGGTCGTGGCTTTCACTCCGGCTCATCGGGGACGGAGGAGCCTTTGTGGGGATGCTTGTCCATGTGTCTGTCTCACAAGGTGAGCTGAGGCTCGAGGAGTGACCGGTAACGGCTCGGAGAAGGCGCTCATTTAAAAGCAGTTATTCCCGTCTCTCGTGCAGATAAACAGCGGCTTTTCTCGGGGAAGCTCGGTGGGGGGAAGTGGTTACTCACTCATTTGAGATTTCCTCGGGCGGCCGGTCTGCGGGGAGGGAGGCCGCCCCAGCCCGCGTGGGCCGCCCGGCCCTGGGCCGTCCGCACGTGCTCTGTGTAGCTCTGCCACCTCCCGAGAGCTGCTCTCTCGGTTTTGGTTTCTTTGGTTTTTTCTTTCTAAACAGCACATTGGGCCCTGACACCACCCTCGCTGCACGCGAGTCTGTAAGAGCAGCGTGTGCCACACCCTAGTGAGCGACAGGGATGCATGGCGGTGCTGATCCCGCCTGTGCGCCGTCCCGTCCCCACGTGACCTGACCCCCAGCTCCCGCAGGCTCAGCAGCTCGGAGGCAGGAACCCCACCAGCCGCTGGGTGTTTCCCTCGGGGCGGCCCCCAGCCTCTGCCGCCGGCCGCGTGGAGCTGGGCCCTGGCTCCTGTCTGTTTATTCGCGGCGACAGCGTGTGAGAGACACGGGTGCTGTTGCCATAGCAACCCTCACACGCCAATGCGCTGCCTTTAAGATGCAGAAGGTCTGGTCTAAGAATACTCCTGCGGCCTGGCAGCCGCCAAAGGGGCTGCTTTCTGGCAGACAGACTGGGGAACCTGACCTCCTCCCGCCCCCGTCCCTGTCCCCCCCTCCCAGTGAGACACTGGCCACCATCCCCATCCCTGTCCCTGTCCCTGTCCTCTCCTCCCAGTGAGACACCGCCCACTGCCCTGGCCTTGGCCTCCTCTCGCTGGTCTAGCCTCCTTCTCCAAGGATGGGGTCAGCGTTGGCACTGCCCACCCTCCTCCCCCCGCCCCCCCGCCCCCTGCCCCGGCTGCCCTGGGAGGAAGGGGCCACAGGCCAGGCCGAGAGCAGGCGCCTTTCTTTTTAGATAACTTTTTATTTTTTGTATGTTTTTATTGATTTCAGAGAGAGGAAGGGAGAGGGAGAGAGAGAGAGAGAGAGAGAACCATCCCTGATGAGAGAGAATCACTGATCAGCTGCCTCCTGCACGCCCCCCACTGGGGATGGAGCCTGCAACCCAGGCCTGTGCACTGACCGGGAATCGAACTGTGACCTCCTGGGTCATAGGTCGACGCTCACCCTCTGAGCCACGCCGGCCGGGCAGGTGTTCTGTTTTGTTAAACAGAGAAGGTCCGGGCGAGCTGAGCCGCTGGGCAGTGGGCACCAGGAGCAGCGCCGGGCGCCTGGGCCCCGGCACCGAGACCCCTCTCTCCCGCAGTCCTCTTCGGCGTCCTGTTCGCCAAGCACAAGGAGGCCGCCTTCGCCCACTACCGCCTGTGGGAGGCCCTGGGCTTCGTGTTCGCCTTCGGCTACAGCACGTTCCTGTGCGTCCACGTCAAGCTCTACATCCTGCTGGCCGTGCTGAGCGCCGCCATGCTGTCCTACGTGGCCGTCGAGGTCATGGAGTCCAGGACCCGGCCCGGGCCCCAGGCCGCAGCCCTGACACCGGCCGAGGCGGGAGAGACGCAGACGAAAATGTGACAGCGCCGCGCTCCATGCGGAAGGGGCCTCGGGCTGTTGTCCACCCTCCACAGCCGTTTTAGCAGGAGGTGCTACTGAGAGACATGAGATAGTTTTATTTTTGTACGTAAAGTTTTTCTATTCCACCAAGTGTTCAGTCCCCCATCTCTCACCAATAAGGGTGAAGAGAGCACACGAGAAAAATCAGTGCCTTTCCGATGCAAGAGGAGAAGGGTTAGGGCGCAATCGCCGACGGAACTCGCTCCGAATCCTGGACTCAGCGGCGTGGACTTGCTGGCGTGGTCACTGCTGGCGTGGTCACTGCTGGCGTGGTCACTGCGGCCTTGTCTTTAAGGACAAGAAGTCACTTGAAACAATGCAGCCCCGTGACGCCACCCCCGACGCCCAGGCGGCCACTGCTGCCTCCTGGGGCGTGTGACCCAGCCAGACCACAGTCTGTGCTGCCTGAAACGGACAGCGTATGAGATTCTAAGTAAATACAACTGTATTGTGAACGTCCTCCTGTCTAGGTACTTTCATTCCAAATATTCACGTAGAGATTGGGGGGGGGGGGTGTGTAGGGGGGATAAAGGGTGATGCACAGAGACTCGAGTTGGGGTGGGGACACACAGTACAACGTACAGATGATGAGTTTAAATATTTTTAATATTTATTTTTATTGATTTCAGAGAGGGAGGAGATAGAAACATCAATGATGAGAGAGAATCATGGACCGGCTGCCTCCTGCACGCCCCACACTGGGGATTGAGCCCGTAACCCAGGCATGTACCCTGACCGGGAATCAAACCCAGGACCCTTCAGTCCGCAGGCTGGCGCTCTATCCACTGAGCCAAACCAGCCAGGGCCAGATGATGTGTGTAGAACTGTGCACCTGAGGCCTGTATAATTTTCTTAACCAGGGTCACCACAATAAATTCAATAAAAGAGAAAAAAATTAAAAATCAATCATCCTCACCTGGATCACACAGGGCAGCTGTCACGTCGGTGAGGGAGCAGGCTGCAGGCGACCGAGTTGGGCTGCAAACATGTGCCTGGCTGGGCGTGTCTTCGTGCTGCGTGTCCACCTGGGAGTCGGCCCCTGTGCTCAGCAGCCTCTCCATCCCTCACGTCTTTCATGGGTCCGAGCCGCTGGTCATGGGTCCGAGCAGCTGGTCATGAGTCTGAGCAGCTGGTCATGGGTCTGAGCTGCTGGTCATGGGTCTAAGCAGCTGGTCATGGGTCCAAGCAGCTGGTCATGGGTCTGAGCTGCTGGTCATGGGTCTAAGCAGCTGGTCATGGGTCCGAGCAGCTGGTCATGGGTCTGAGCTGCTGGTCATGGGTCTAAGAAGCTGGTCATGAGTCCGAGCAGCTGGTCATGGGTCTGAGCTGCTGGTCATGGGTCTAAGCAGCTGGTCATGGGTCCAAGCAGCTGGTCATGGGTCTGAGCTGCTGGTCATGGGTCTAAGCAGCTGGTCATGGGTCCGAGCTGCTGGTCATGGGTCTGAGCTGCTGGTCATGGGTCTAAGAAGCTGGTCATGAGTCCGAGCAGCTGGTCATGGGTCTGAGCTGCTGGTCATGGGTCTAAGCAGCTGGTCATGGGTCCAAGCAGCTGGTCATGGGTCTGAGCTGCTGGTCATGGGTCTAAGCAGCTGGTCATGGGTCTGAGCTGCTGGTCATGGGTCTAAGAAGCTGGTCATGAGTCCGAGCAGCTGGTCATGGGTCTGAGCTGCTGGTCATGGGTCTAAGCAGCTGGTCATGGGTCCAAGCAGCTGGTCATGGGTCCGAGCTGCTGGTCATGGGTCCGAGCAGCTGGTCATGGGTCTGAGCTGCTGGTCATGGGTCTGAGCTGCTGGTCATGGGTCTAAGAAGCTGGTCATGAGTCCGAGCAGCTGGTCATGGGTCTGAGCAGGTGGTCATGGGTCCGAGCCACTGGTCATGGGTCCGAGGCGCTGGTCATGACTCCGCTGCTCTCGTCCCAGGCGCTGCTTTCTCTCCTTCTCTCCGAGTCCTTGGCACCCGCTGAGACTGTGACTGGGGGCCCTGTGGTTTCTTTTCCCATGTGGCTCCTGCCCTCCTGGTCTGTGCTCCTCTCCACACGTCCCCCCCCCTCCACGCCCAGGCCCAGAGCCGCCAGGCCCCTCTCAAGGGCTCGCTTTCCCCTCCACCTCCCCTCGCTTCTCGCTTCCTCAACCTTGACTCACACCCTCCCCTGCCCACCTCTCCACACGGAGTCCCCGTAGCCTGTGACACCCTGTGTGACCCTGTTTGTGCAGGAACGTCCCCCCTGCTGGGCCCTACGCTCTCCAATGTCCGGTACAGACACTCGTGGGCGCTTCACGGATGTTTGCTGCGTGAGGAATATCCGGGAGGGTCCCTGAGGACCCACGGCTCCATCCCGAGGACCCGAAGCTCCCAGCTGGAGGGACCCAGTCCCCCGCCCTCACGGGAGGCCTGCACACCAAGGCTCCCTGAGCTCTTGGGACTGGGAAATGCCACGCTCCCTGTCACGGAAAATGCAAGCCCCCCCCCAACCCCTTGCCTCACTACCACATACACACTCACACACACCCCACTCCCCACCCCTCCACCCCTCACCACCACCACATACACACTCACACACACACACACACACACACACTCACACACTCACACCCGCTATGAGGGGCAGAGCCGCTCCTGTGGCCGAAGTCCCACTGGGTTAAAGGCTTCGCTGGAAGTGAACGTGTGGCCAGGTGGCTGAGCACAGTATCTGGCTGGTACCCCACGTGCCCGGGAAGATGTGCCAGACGGCGCCTGTGCCAGGAGCCGCGCCTCCTGCGGTGATGGATGGAGAGCGAGCCTGGCCCAGGCGCGGCCCATCTGGTCTGGAGGCAGTGGCTGCGCCTACAGCTCCTCCGGGATAACCGGTAACAGCTGCCCCTGCTCTGCCCCTGCCCCCCGAGGGGAGGAACCGGCAGGGACAAGGGGTGACCGCGCCCCCGTCCTCCTCTCCCACTGGCTCCGCGCTCCACAGGCAGCAGACGGAAGGAGCGTGCCCAGTGGGTCCTGCAGGAGCGTCCTGAGCCTCCACCTTCCCGGCTTCGGCGACCACGGTGGCCACCCAGCACCCCCTGGTGGGCAGGGCTCGCCATCGTCCCCGCAGCACCCTGGGAAGGAAGGGGGTCCTCCCTGCCGGGAGCTCCCAGAGCGCCCTCCACCCTGTGTCCATGTCCCGCCCGCGCCCCCCCCCCCCCGCCCCCCGCCTCTGGCCCCTGCCTCTGGCGCGGCGTCTGTGTTATTCCTCCCATGGGGAACGTAAACCTCCCGGCATGGCGTCCCCTCCTGGAGACTCCCCGTGGTTTTCTTTCTTTCTTTTTTTTAAAATATATTTTATTGATTTTTTACAGAGAGGAAGGGAGAGGGATAGAGAGTTAGAAACATCGATGAGAGAGAAACATCGATCAGCTGCCTCCTGCACATCTCCCACCGGGGATGTGCCCGCAACCCAGGCACACGCCCTTGACCGGAATCGAACCTGGAACCCTTCAGTCCGCAGGTCGACGCTCTATCCACTGAGCCAAACCGGTTTTGGCTGCCCGTGGTTTTCTTATAAACGTGAGACAAGCCCGGCTGGAGTGGCTCAGGGGCTGAGCATTGACCTTTGAACCAGGAGTCAGGGTTCGATTCCCGGTCAGGGCACAGGCCGGGTTGTGGGCTCGACCCCCGACCCCTCCCCCCCCCCCCCCCCCACGGTGTGGGGCGTGCAGGAGGCAGCCGATCCATGAATCTCTCTCATCATTGATGTTTCTCTCTGTCTCTCTGTCTCTCTGTCTCTCTCTCTTCCTCTCCAAAATCAATAAAAATACTTTTAAAAGTGAAAGAAAACACACTAAATGCCGGCATTCAAAGGCCGCCCTCCCCTGGGCCTCACTCACCCCCGAGGGCGGCTGCAGAGCAAGGGGCTCCTTGATAGGGGCCAGGCTTTCCTCCGTCCACCGTCCGTTCCCGTGACGGGACTGGCCCCTTAAGCGATGACCCTGAGGCCGCAGGACTCACCTGACCACCTAGCAAGCCGATCGAGAGAGCGACTGGGGGCCCGTGTTCACCCCCAGGCAGGGAGCCCGGCCGCCATGCGGTTTGTCCTCAGGGAGAGCGGGCTGAGCAACCCGCCCAGGAACTGCTGTTGTTGCTTTTTAACTTCTCCATTGTTGAAAGCATTACCTACGTCCCTTTTCCCCGTGGGCCCCCCACCCTGCCCCGCCCACTACTGTTTTTTAAATTGACCACTTTTTTTTATTGATTTCAGAGAGGAAGGGAGAGGGAGAGAGAGCATCCATGATGAGAGAGAGTCGTTGATCAGCTGCCTCCTGCACGCCCCACACTGGGGGTCCAGCCTGCAACCCGGGCCTGTGCCCTGACCGGGAATCGAACCCTGACTCCTGGGTCATAGGTCGTCGCTCGGTGTTGCTAAATACCCTTCACCGGGCGTCAGGTGAGTCCCGGAGAGGAGTGAGCGGTGCTGCTGAGGAGATGGCTCTATGGGAGCATGTGAGGTTGTAGGGCCAGGCCCGCCGTGGGCCGTCTGTCCGGGAAGCGTGCTCAGTCTGGGCTTATTCTCTCCGTGGTGAGAGGCGGCCGAGGGGAATAATGACGTGTAATGTGAGGGTCCCACGGCGGCAGGAGCCCTGGCGGCAGGAGATGTGCATTCGGGGCACAGGTGCTCACGGGGTGCGCAGGGGACACAGAGCCTCCTTTCTGAGGTGGAGCAGACAAGGACCAGGTCAGCGACGGACGACGGGGCCGTGCCCGTTCCTCAGAGACCTGGGCCTTTCACTTCAGGGTAGAGGGAGTGGTGTGTGTCCCTCTTTCTCCACCAAGTGCAACTGAACAAACAGAACAAGTCACTGCAGGGAGCAAAGAAGGCGCCAGCTACGGCCCAAGGAAGGTGGGTGGTAAGTTCCCTGGGCAGGTGGGTGGTTGGTGGGTGAGGCGGCGGGTGGGTGGTTGTTGGTTGATTGGGTGGTGGGTGGTTGGTGGGTGGTTGTGGGTGGTTGTGGGTGGTTGTTGGTTGGTTGTTGGTGGTTGGTAGGTGGGTGGAGGGTTGTTGGTTGATTGGGTGGTGGGAGGTTGTGGGTGGTTGTGGGTGGAGGGTTGTTGGTTGATTGGGTGGTGGGTGGTTGTGGGTGGTTGGTGGTTGGTTGATGGTTGGTGGGTGGGTGGTTGCTGGGTGGTTGCTGGGTGGTTGTGGGTGGTTGGTTGGTGGGTGGGTGGTTGATGGTTGGTGGGTGGTGGTTGGTAGGTGGGTGGAGGGTGGGTGGAGGGTGGTTTTGCCTCGTGTATATCAAACTAGGTGCTAGCAGCCGCAGCCCAGAAACATGAGAGGACAGAGACAAAGAGGTCTGAACCTGCTCTCCAATCTATGAGTCAAATGATCTTCAATAAAAAGTTAATATAAAATATACAAAGTAGTTATAACACAGAGAATGTGACAGGAGACGTCTCAGTTTATTCCCTTCAGTGGCAGGGATGTGGTTGCCTTCCTTCAGGCCTGTTTCCAGAGACGGTGTGTCCGTCTGCAAGAACGCGGGGCCACGAGAAGGGCGAGTGCCCGGATGGGAGGGAAGGAAAGACCATGAGGACCGAGGGCCACTGAGGGACCGAGAGGACAGACCGCCAAGTGCTCGAGGCCACACGGTCCACAGTCCACGTGGCCGGCTGCAGCCTCCTGGGTCCCGGCCCCTCCCAGTCCCCCTGGCTGGTGGGGCCTCCGGCTTCTCTAACCAGAAAGCCAGACACGACGTCTCTTCCTGCACAGCCTCCAGGCGCCTCGGGATCCGAGAGTTCGTGTGTGGCCGACGTTCGGGGCAGCGACCGTGTCATCCGTTTATTGTTTTTGTTTTAACACAACGGTGACTGGATGCCTGTGCTGTGTTAGTGGGTGACCTACTTCCAGTCCAGGACACGGTTCCTGGCCTCGCCTCTGACCTTCACCCTCCCGGACGCGTCCCTGGTCTCCTGGCGGCCATCGCAGTACACGGTCCTGACGGTGCCGTCGGGGAACTCCCGCCGCTTGAACTCGGCCGTGTGGATGTCCCGCTGCCCGTTGCTGAACACGATGGTCTTGTCGCCGTTCCTGGGGGAGGAGAAGGGGGCGTCAGCTCTCCTAGCGGGAACCAGAGCCATGAGTGTGGAAGGAGGGGCGCCTGGGTCCCCCTCCAGGTCTTGGAGCGGGGGGAGGGGGAGCACGTACAAAGGCTGGGCAGTGAAGGCCCACAGTGGGGCCAGCAGGTCAGCCGGGGGACATGCCAGCAGGCGGGCTGGGCCAGCTGGGCCTGGTCATGGAGAACCCTACATCCCGAGCTGGGGGTGTCATCTGGAAGGAGGGGGCTGGAGGGTTTCATGGTCATCATTCAGGACCAAGGACCCAGAGGAAAGCAAGACAACCCGATGCTGAGGGGAGCGGGGGGCCCTGCCGTCACCCGGGAGGGAAAGGGCGAGGCTGGTGGTGGTGAGCTGGGGGGAGAGGGGGAGGGGGAGAGGGGAGAGGAGTCGGGGGTGCATGTCCCACACCCTCAGGGCCTGTGGCTGTCGGGTGAAGGAGCAGCGAGAGTAAACCTCCCACCTGCAGGGGGCCTGGGGGAGGGGGTCCAGGGTCTTGCGCTGCACGTTCTGCATCAGGAGAAGCGCCCACAGCCCTTCTCCGTGTCTTACACGGCGTCTGCGTGTGTCCGCTCTGGACTCCGCCTCCGGACAGCGTGGTCTCAGGGGGGCAGACGCCCGAGACTGGAATTGCTTTTGTGGTTACAATTCAAGCACGACCAACGCCGGTGAGGAGAACGCTTAAAATCAGTGTTAAGCCCTGGCCAGTGTGGCTCAGTGGATAGAGTGTCGGCCTGCGGACTGAGGGGTCCCAGGTTCGATTCCGGTCAAGGGCATGTACCTGGGTTGCAGGCACATCCCCAGTGGGGGGTGTGCAGGAGGCAGCTGATCGATGTTCTCTCTCATCGATGTTTCTAATTCTCTCTCCCTCTTCCTTCCTCTATGTAAAAAATCAATAAAAAAATATTTTAAAAAATCAGTGTTAAACCCATGTTCTCCACAAAGGAATTCAGGTCAAAACACCAAACTTCAGGGCCAGTGACCCTGTGTTCTATTATTAAGTCGGGACAAACATCTAGGCTTTCACAAAAATTACTCTAACGCACCTGGCTGGTGTGGCTCGGTGGCTGGGCGTTGACCTATGTACCATATTGAAAACATGTTTTTAAAAAATTAATCGAAATAAACTCTTGTTTAAAGTATATTTTTATTATTTATTTCAGAGAGGAAGAGAGAGGGAGAGAGAAACATCAATGATGAGAGGGAATCATGGATCGGCTGCCTCCTGCACGCCCCACACTGGGGATCGAGCCCACAACCCGGGCCTGTGCCCTGACCGGGAATTGAACTGTGACCTCCTGGTTCCTAGGTCGATGCCCAACCACTAAAGAAATTCTTGACGACACAAACCAAACAGTCAGGTTGGCATCGCCTGTCCCAGCACCGACCTGGCCACGCTGACCGATGTCCCGTCGGGAAACACCGTCTCCTCTTGTCCGTCGTGAAGACGTGTCACTGTCCCGTCCGGGAACAAGACTTCCTTCAAGCCGTTGGGGTGGAATTTCTCTGCAGAACACAAGCTTCGTTATGGAGGCACAATGGTCACAGAACACCAGGCTCATTAACCTCCACACCACACAGTTATAGTCACAAAGGTGTCTGTCCTGGTGATGAGAATTCCTAGATCTAATCTCTCAGCCACTTGCAAATATGCAATAAGTATTATTAACTACTAGAGGTCTGGTGCATGAAATTCGTGCACAGGTAGCGTCCGTAGGCCTGGCTGGCGATCAGGGCCGTTAGAGGCCTTCTGGCCGATAGAGGCCTTCCTTCATTCCGTGCTGCCCCCTGGTGGTCAGCGCACATCATAGCGAGCAATCAAACTCTTGGTCGAACTTCCGTGGGGACAATTTGCATATTAGGCTTTTATATATCTACAAATTGTCCTCTTGACCGGGAGTTTGACCAGAGGGCGGGGCTGGTCCACCAATCACCCATGGGCCCTCCCCATGGCCAGCCCAACCCCCAATCACCCCTTCCCCACAGCAATTGAGGGCGGGGCTGGCCGGCCAACCTCTTGTGTCCCCTCTCCCTGGCTGGCCCAGCCCGATCGGCCGGACCCCACCAGTGCACGAATTCGTGCACCCAGCCTCTAGTATAATAATAACAGTGTAATATGCAAATCGACCGAATGGCCAAACAGTGAAACGACCATCCAGACACCCTTCTGGACCACCTTCCAGACGAAGCCACCGTTATGAAGGCCTACTCGTGCATGAATTCCCTGCATCAGGCCTCTGGTATATAGATAGTCACCCTCCCGCACATGATGTCCTGGGACTTATTTCTAACTGGAAGTTTTGCCTTTGGCCCCCTTTACCCTTTTTTATGCATGTTCCAGTGTCCCCTTGTCCCTGGGATATGCCCCAAGACCCCAGAGGATGCCTGGACCAAACCCTACATGCTCTGTCCCCACACACACACTTGTTGTTGTTAATCCTCACCCGAGGATAGCTTCCCATTGATTTTTAGAGAGAGCAGAAGGGAGGGAGAAAGACAGAGCGAGAGAAACACCGATATGAGAGACACAGCGATTGGCTGCCTCCCACATGCACCCCTGACCAGGGCCTGGGATCGAGCCTGCAACCAAGGTATGTGCTCTTGACCGGAATCGAACCCAGGACCCTTCAGTCCACAGGCCGATGGTCTATCCACTGAGCCAACAGCCAGGGCTACACACGCTCACCTTTCACACGAAGGAAGCAGGTCCCAGCCTCTCCCTGGCACGTCCGGATGCCAGCAGCCCCGGGGGAGACAGGCCCATGGTCAGGGAGGCTTGCTGGCCCCGAGCTCGGACTTTGGGAAACCGCCAAGCTCACCCAGGATCTGGGCTCTTAGTTTCAGCAAAGAGGGCGGACACTCGAACCCGGAATCCCTCCCTCACACAGACAGTGGCGACCACAGGGACAGGGGACGCAGACAGCCACCATGTGTGCCCTCTCTCCGGCACGCGCCCCAGAGGCTGCATTCACGCGAGGCTCCTGGGGGCGAGGGAGGTGCTGGCGCAGGAGGTGAGGACGTGGAGGATGAGGAAGCCAAGAGCCCTCCACGGGGGAGGGGCTGCCTGACGCAGCTGCACCGAGAGGGCTGGGCCCTGAGGACAATCGCCACCAACATGAACCCCACGGGGACCCCACACAGGGACGGGGAGGACTAAAGCCTCGTGAAGTGAATGCACGGAGCCGGGAGCCCGGGCTCCAGCTAGGACGCTGCAACCTGGAGTCCACGCCGAATGGAGGGAGGACTACACCACACACGCCAGCTCACACTCAGTGCACACGCCAGCTCACACTCACAGTGCACACACCAGCTCACACACACGGCGCACATGCCAGCTCACGCTCACGGCGCGCACACCAGCTCACAGTGCACACGCCAGCTCACACTCACGGCGCACACGCCAGCTCACAGTGCACATGCCAGCTCACACTCACAGTGCACACACCGTCCCATGGTGCACACACAAGCCCACAACACACATGCCAGCTCACACTCACAGTGCACACGCCAGCTCACACTCATGTTGCACACGCCAGCTCACACTCACAGTGCACACGCCAGCTCACACTCACAGCGCACAGGCTGGCCCATGGTGCCCTCGCCACCGGAGGGTCTGGTGCCGTCCCTTAGGCACTCGGCGCCCTGCAGCCACGGGCTCGCCGTGATGGGAAGAACCAGGAGAGAAGCGCCTGGGTTTTCATTAAGCAGATCAAGCCCCAAGTCACCGGATGAGGCCCCACAGAGAACTGGCAAACAGGCCCCCGTATCTCACGGCCCCCACGGTGCCCGGCACATCACACGCCCGCGGCAGGCAGGTGTCGCACAGGCCCCAGGTGACGCCACTGACCTGTCCGCTTGTCGGGAAAGCGCACGACCTCCAGGCCGCTGGGGTGGACGGTGCGCGTCGTCCCCGTGCTGGCGCAGTAGTGGACCTGCGGGCACAGAGGCATGGCGTCGGGCAGCCGTGCTGTCATCGCGAGCCCGGGTCTCCTCTGGGGAAGCACTTCCTGCTTCCTGGTGGAGAGGCTGGGCCTGCCCGTCAGGGGGAAGGGGGACGGGGAGGGGGGGGTGAGGAGGGCCTGCCCCTGCAGAGGGAGGTGGGCTCTGAAGAGGATCGTCCTCAAAGCCCCAGAAACAAGACAGTGGGAGAGGTCGCCGGACGTGCGCGGCCCTGGCCCTTCACCTGGACGGGCCCTGGCACCTGAGGCCTCCTGACCTTGGTGGCCTCGCCTGTAGCAGATCCAGACCCCACTGTTTCCCAGTGAGCGCGACCCGTGGGCCCTGCGACCCTGAACCACACAGCTGACCCACCCTCCGCAGGGACAGGCTGTGGGTGCAGGGACAGGCTGGGGGTGCAGGGGCTGCAGGGACAGGCTGGGGGTGCAGGGACAGGCTGGGGGTGCAGGGGCTGTAGGGACAGGCTGGGGGTGCAGGGACAGGCTGTGGGTGCAGGGACAGGCTGTGGGTGCAGGGACAGGCTGGGGGTGCAGGGGCTGTAGGGACAGGCTGGGGGTGCAGGGGCTGTAGGGACAGGCTGGGGGTGCAGGGACAGGCTGTGGGTGCAGGGACAGGCTGGGGCCGCAGGGACAGGCAGGGGGTTTGCGGGAATAATGTCCATAGTGGATGAATGCAGACAGCGCTCATTATCTGTCGCTGCAGGAATTATCCTCCCAGGGCCCAGTGTCCCCTGGAGACCGGCGAGCGGCCCTGGAGACGGGCAGGAGCCACTCAGCAGGGGCCCAGGGAATTCTCACCTGGACTCGCAAATGGAGGCCCGAGTGGCCCGTCTTTGCCCAGCTCCCCCTCCCCCCGAGGGAAAGGCCCGCTGACTGGTCGGCTTCGGCTGCTTTCCAGGTGGGTCCGCGGGCGCACGCACCACCCTCTGGTCCGGCAGCGTCTTCCTCACGTCCCCGTTGGAGAACCGCACGATGGTGGTCCTGAGACCCTCGTCCTCGGTGTCTGTGCAGCCCGCGCCTCGCGTCTCGCCCACCTTCGCGGAGACACAAAGGCCCGGATTGGAGAGAACATGGCCCGGTGTCTCCCTCTTCCTCCTCCACACCCTCCTCGGCCTGAGCCGTGGCTGTGGACCCGCCTGTGGTTCCGTGAACAGACACTAACCCACCGGCCCCACGCCCGCCCCGGGGCCTGCCCACGAGGGGCGAATGCGATCCTTCGCCTGCAAATGCCGCTTCCTCCAGGTCGCTATGCAGAGCACCAGCGCATCAGCCCTCGGCCTGGGTAAGCGAGCTCCTGGCGTTGGTGGAGCTGGAAACCTTGACCTCATAAACGGGCGATTTCCACGTAGACTTGTCCTTCGTGCACTTTTCCTTCCTTCCCACCCCAGGCCCTGGCCCCACGCCCCCCACCGTGTCCAGGGTGACTGGTTTCTATTACAAAAGGCAAGTCTCACGTAACGGCGTGGGCACCGTGCTGAGCTAGGAAGTCAGAAAAGCCTCCAATGTCTGTCACGGTTCACAAAGGGAGACGCGGACAGAAACGCTGCAACATTCGAGAGGGATCTACACGCCGAGATTCTGAGTGGCGATGGGCGGTTATCGGTGACCGACCGTCACTCCACCCCGTGGTGTCACTCCACACGGCTCAGGGGCCGCGTCGAGGCCACGGGAAAGCGCACAGGCACTGACCCCCACGCTGGCTCTGAGTGTCCTCTGCACCCACCAAGCAGGTCGATGGCGGGCCCCCCGCTAGCCCCCCGCTGGTCCCCCCTGCTGGCCCCTCCCTGCTGGCCCCCCGCTGACCCCACAACAGCCATCCATCAGCCTGAGGTTTGAACCAAGACCACAAGTTCACCCCAAACCCACCAGGTAAATGACGCAAAGGTGTGTCCCTCCGTCGTAGATTAACTGGCTTAACCCACAGTGACCCCCAGTGAGGCGTAAAGAGCCGTTACCCCTCAGAAATGAAGAGGCACAAATGACGTCTTAAATGTTCTCATGCGAACACCATGAACCAGGAGTGTTTGGGGGGTGACATTGTAAGGAGAGGAACATGCAAATGAGCAACAAAGACTTTCAGTTCCTATTCCAGTGAAGGCGAGCCAGAGGGGAGAGGTGAGGGGATGAGGGGGCAGGGAGGGTGCAGGGGTGAGGCAGGGGGTGGGAGGGGGCAGGGAGGGGGCAGGGGTGGGGCAAGAACGTGGGACAGGCAGGTGGGCGGGACTTAGAGGAGGAAGCAGAGGCACTGATTGTTGTGCCCACAGCCCAGGAGGGGGCCGAGGTTGAGTGACAGGTCCAGCCATGTACTCAAATACTTAAGGGACACGGCTTGTTTCTCATCCTCCTCCTCTTGAGGTGTAAGATCAGGCATTCAACTTACATAAGCTCCCCCCCCACCCATAAACTCACCATCGATAACGACTACACCAAAGAAAAAGGACTCGTTGAGCTGAATTCCAGCTGCTCCCTGAGCAGCATTCCCCGCGGTCCATTCACTAAACATCCATCTCCAAGAGCATGAATGCGCCTCGTTTAGGCCGCGGGGAGCGGGAGGGGCTCTGCCCACCCTCGGGCTCCAGGGAAGGGACCCGTAGGCGGCCCAGGGAGCTGGCGTCCAGGTACCACGCCAGCGGACTCTCCTGAGACCTTACACCCCTGGCGGCCGTGCGTCCCTCCCCCTGGCCCATCCCGGGCCCCACCACCAGGCGTGTCCTGCTTCAGAGGACGCTCTCCGGTGAGGCTGAGCGTGGGGGCCGAGGCGGCGGGAAGCCTGCGGCTCCGGGTTCTGGAAACACCTGCCGGCCTCGCACTAGGGATGCTGGTCAGACGCTGGGTGCCTGGACCGGGTGGCAGGCGGGGAGCTCAGGAGGGCGTGTCTGGGGCCGCCTACCCACCTGGCCAGCCGGGCGCCGGGCGGCTCCTCCCTCCTGCTCTGTCCCGGTGCCCGTGGGCCGGGCTGTGCCTGGGGAAGATGCTGGTTCTACGGGAAGATTCTGCGGAGAGAACGTAGCCGTCATCTCAGGAGGTCGCACGAAACACGGGGAGGAGGCGGCAGCAAGCGGGTCACCCACATCCCCAGCATCTTCCTCTTTCCTAAATGAATCTATTTTCTAATGCAAATCTAATCCTGTCTTTTCAATGATTAACGCTTTTTAAATATATTTTTCTTGATTTCAGAGAGGAAGGGAGAGGGAGAGAGAGAGAGAAACATAAATGATGAGAGAGAATCACGGACCGGCTGCCTCCTGCACACACCCCGCCACTGGGGACCGAGCCCACAACCTGGGCATGTGCCCTGACCGGGAATCGAACCCTGACCTCCTGGGTCATGGTCGATGCTCAGCCCCTATGTTGCTCAGCGTTCACAGGGCAGCGCCGGCCGGGCCGTAAAGGCTTCCAAGGCGCCCAGGACCTGGCCCACAGCACTGCGCTGGGCGCTGCACGGAATGTCACGGTTTAAAAATGCAGAAACACACAGAGCCTGGCCGAGCCCACCGAGATCAGTTCAGCTGGTTCACCTTCTCAGCTCAATGCTATGGGAGTGGATTGTTCCCAAACATTAAACTTGCTTTGCGTAATGAACGAAGGATTCGTGTTTGACCAAAGTGGGATTTCCCCTACACCAAGTTCTGCATGTAACCGTGTCGATGAGAGCCGATTTCTAACGGTACCTTGGCGGCCTCCCGCGGAGCCGGCTTCCCCTCCGTGCGGAGCCCCGGCCCCGGCCCGGCAGGCGCTGCCCTTCGGATCAGGAGGCAGATGGACACGGCCTTGTGTCCACCCTCGTAGGACACCATCTTCCCCGACTCGATTCTCTCCACCGTTACACCGATCGGCTGGGAACAAGTGTGGGCCTCGTTAGGAGCCACCTGTCACCAGAAACGCCAGCCCGGGCCCGGCTGGGCCTCCAGGAGCTCGACTACGAAGCGCTGGTTCTGCGCCCGGAACACAGGACGCGGGGCCCCCTCTGCCCGTTTGACCGCCCAGCGGCTGTGGGACTCGGGAAAGTCATGGCTGCATGTGGAGAGGAGACGGGCCATCGCAGCAACATGGAGCCCCGAAAACTGGGTTCAAAGGTGTGCAATGCCAGTGGCCGAGCGTTGACCTATGAACCAGGAGGTCACGGTCTGATGCCTGGGTTGTGGGCTTGATCCCCCGTGGAGAGCGTGCAGGAGGCAGCCGATCCCTGATCCTCTCTCATCATTGATGTTTCTATCCCTCTCTCACGCTCCCTTCCTCTCTGAAATCAATATATATATATATTTTTTGCTACTTTAAAAGCTGGCCTTGGGCAAGCATGACCCTGGGCAGCCGTGATGGGTGGAGGGGGGGTGGCAGAGTGGGAGCTGCACCCCCGGGGAGGCGGGAGCTGGAGAGGAGCTGCGGGGGGGGACTCTGTCGCAGGCGGGCGCGCTCGGGGTCACCTGGGAAGAGGGTGCGCTCCGGGGTGACAGCGCCCGCCCGAGGAGAGGGGCGCTGCGGCTCCGGGCAGCATGTTTCCTCGTCGTGTCTTCACCGGCCGTCGGAGGGGACCCTCTTCCACAAGCCGGTTTCGCTGCCTGAAAGGCAACGGGTCACAAACAGGATTTGGGGAGCGGGGATCCCGTCGTCACAGGCACAGCGGCTGCGACATAAACTCGTTACCCCATTCGACAGTCGTGGCAGCGGCCTGAGATGCGGGAGGGAGGCCGGGGGTGGGGTGGGGTGGGGACTGGTCCAGGGTCCCCTCCACGTGGGAGGATCCTCACGGAAGCTGCCACATCCCACGTGCAGCCACGTGGGCGTGGGTGTCTCGCTGTCGTGGCCACCTCACGATATCCCGGTTCCCAGGGGCAACAAAGGAAACAACCCCGGCTCGCCCTGAGGAACGTGTCCTCGCGGAGACGTTACAGGAGGAGACGGCCGTGTCCCGTGCCCCGAGGCCCTCGGGTAGAGGTGTCTCAGGCTGTTCACATGCAGCTGGGGGCCACCAGCCACGGGACCAACGTGGCCGTGGCCATAGGCTCCGACTCACAGGGTCACTGTGGACAAGCTGAGCGCCCCACACGCCCGGCGGGGAGAGCCCCGTGGTGGCGGCTGCCACGTGATCAGATGCCTGGTCACCAGACGTGCTGGCCCATGAGAGCCGATCTGGGCAGCGACTGCTGTGAATTATTCATGGGGTGGTTATGAATTATTCATGAGGATGGAGGCCACTGGGCCGGGGAGCTGAGAGACACACTGCCCCGCCCGGCAGGGACGCACCCGCCCCGTTAACGAGTTACTTTCAGGTCAAACGGAAGAGCCTGGTACCTACCTCAGTCTTTGTGTCTCTCTTCGGCCGAGCGGAGGCCACAGATGTGCTGGCGTCGGGCCCCAGCGGCCCCGGGGCCTGGTCCTTCAGGGCGTCCATCTGCGTCTGCAGGTCGCGGAGGACGGCGGCCCAGCGGGCCTGCTGTGTCTGGAGCTGCTGCCGGAGCCCAGCCACCTGCCGCTGTAACCGCTGTCGGGAAGAGAAAGCACAGGCCGGCGTCACAGGCCCGGCCTTGGCACCGGGCCGCTCAGCCAAGGCCGGGCCTCCGGCTGTGAGGAGCTGAGTGGAACTAGTGCCTGCGTCCCTCTTCATTATTATTGCTGTTTTTTCATATATTTTATTGATTTCAGAGAGGAAGGGAGAGGGGGAGAGAGGAACATCCATGATGAGAGAGGATCACCCATCGGCTGCCTCCTGCACGCCCCCCACTGGGATCGAGCCCCAAACCCGGGCCTGTGCCCTTGACTGGACTCGAACCCAGGACCTTTCAGTCCACAGGCCGATGCTCTATCCACTGAGCCAGACCGGCCAGGGCTCCATCTTTATTACTAAGTGGAGTTTGTTTCGCGTTACTCCACAGGGGGTGGCAGGTGACGTCGGCCGCCGGCCGTAGCGTTGGGCTTGCCTCCCGTGGCTTCGCTCCTCGCGGACGCACGTGAGCACTCGGCACCGTTATGACCACGGCCGGGGCCAGCACTTCCCGAGTCCCGGGAGCAGGAGCAGACTCCCCGGTCGTGTGGAAACAGCCTCGGTTTAGAGGTTGGAGCTCGGCCTTTCCCCCCGACACCAGCTCTCCCAGAGCCCTGCTTCGGCCCCTGTGTCCCGACGACAATCAGCGTGGCCAGAAGGGACAGTCCCTCCCGGTGTGGCCACGGCCACTGGACAGGCCACTCTGTGGGCGGGAACGACAGGGTCGTCTACACCCTAGAAACCGTGTGGGGAGACGCGGACACTCTGCTCAGAGGTCAGGCGGGCAGCTGGCAGAGTTTGGGGGGCGGGGGGGCTGGTGGGACGAGGGAAGTCAGTCAACGCCCCACTGTGTCCGACCCAGTCTCTAAGGCCGCGCTCCTCTCGGATGGGACACGAAGCCGGCGGCAGAGTCGGGTGCTGCCTCTCCCTGTCGGGAGGTGAAGCTCCCAGGCCCCCACGGAGGCGGGTGTCAGCGGCCGCGGAGCAGCCCCGCGGAGCAGCACTAAAGCCCTGCGAGAGGAGGAGGCGGGGAGACCGCACGCCGAGACCGGTGATGGCTGGGGACAGGGTTCCCCACGCCCGGAGTGGGGGCCCCAGCACCGCCCGGCTCACCAGCACCTCCACGGACCCGCTGTCCTCCCCGGGGAGCTCGGCCGTCTCCTGGGGGTCGGCCCCGGCCTGGGGGTCCTCGGGGCAGCCGGTGTCCGTGGGCGGCTCAGCCTCCATGTGAGCCCCCAGCATCCTGGCGGGAAGGGGGCCATCAGGAGGCGGGAGGCGGGTGCCAGCACCCCCACCCCACTCCTCTGGTGAGTGTGAGGGACCCTCATCACCACAGCCACCTCCCTGCTCGGTGCTTCCACATGGACCCAGAAACGGCCAGGGGGTGGCCGGACACCACGGAATGGCTCACACGGCCTCTCCTCGGCAACCCATAGAAACGCTTTAATTTACAGAAACTCCCCGGGCACCTGGCCGTCAGCGCTGGCTCGGGGGTCGGGGCTGCGTCAGTGGAATCTTAGGGTCTCAGTCCACAGAGCTGAACAGGCACCCCCTAAGTACACCATCCGACACCCCTAAACACACCATCAGACACCCCTAAACATACCATCAGACACCCCTAAACACACCATCAGACACCCCCTAAACATACCATCAGACACCCCTAAACACACCATCAGGCACTCCCTAACACACCCGGGCACACCCAGCCGCTGTGCGGAGGGCTGGCTTTCTGGCGCCTCCAGGGGAGCGGAGAGGCTTGGATGGGGGAGCCACGCGTCGGCTCCTAGAGAGTCGGGGCCATGCTGCTCCAGGCCCAGGCGCCAGCAGCTCTGCGAGGCGGAGCCTTAGGACAGGGCCTCCTAGCGCACAGCCTCGGCGGGGACACGCGCGGCCATCTCGCCTGTCCCACGAGGCTCAGGGCAACTGGAAACAGCAAAACAGGAAAGCTGAGGCTCCTGAGAGGGGAGGGCGTGCTCCCCACCCCCCACTGACTTCCCGTCCTCGTCCGTCCGTCCGTCCGTCCATCCGTCCTAAGGAGACCGGGCTCTTCCTCAAAAGGGTTGAGGCCGACGGGGAAGGAGGTCCGGACTATCGCACACAGGCAGCTTCGGGGGTGGATCTGGGCAGCAACTCGAGTCGAAACAGAAGGCATTTATCACCAACGTCCAGCTACAGCTGAGCAGTTTAGCCCTGGCCGGGGCTCGGTAGCTGGAGCATCGTCCGTGCACCAAAAGGTTGCAGGTTTGATCGCCGATTGGGGCTCGTACTGGACACAAGCGACCGATGTTACTCCCTCTCTCCCTCCCTCCCCCGCCCTCTAAAATCAAGTTTTAAAAAATTTAACAAATGAACAATCTGTCACAGAGAGAGAGAGATGAGCTGGTTCAAGTGTCA
Source organism: Myotis yumanensis (assembly GCF_028538775.1). Classification (NCBI taxonomy): domain Eukaryota; kingdom Metazoa; phylum Chordata; class Mammalia; order Chiroptera; family Vespertilionidae; genus Myotis; species Myotis yumanensis. The sequence continues at coordinate 953,776 of NW_027223757.1, forward strand.
TTTTCCTCAGGGAAGAGGCTCAAATCTTCCAGCAACAAAACTAAAAAACCGAATAATCCGGTCCTCGCGTCCTCGGCCGGGTTTACGGAAGTTTCGCGCAGAACGTGGCTGCCTTTCTCGCTCCCGGGGCCTGAACGGGCACTTTCTCCTCGTTTCTCTCCGGGAATGGCTGGCTGTGCTTTGGCCCAAACTCTTCAACCCTCAGTCTAGGAGTCCAACCCTCAGCGCCCCAACCCGACGGCCCCCTCACCCGTCCATGGCGGCCACGGCCCGGGGCCTGCCCGCTCGGCCCCACCCGAGAACGCCAGGGAACAGTGGCCGGATTCTAAACCGACGCCCTGGCTTAAAGGGACCCTCCCGACCGCTTCCCGGCGCCTGCCCAGCGTTAGGACGCACGCGACTGGGTACAACCCGTGTTCGCGACTGGGTACAACCCGTGTTCGCTGGCGCGACGGGAGCCTCGGAAGCGCACCATCCATGGAGAACGCCTATCACCCCGACGGGGAGCCGGGCGTGCAAATCCCTCCCAACGACCCAGAGGGAAGGCTCGGTACCAGGTCTTCAATGTGCGCAGAACAGTGAGACCCGCCCACCCCCCGCCCCGCACTTGTTCCCGAGGAGCTAGAACCGTCTTCCGGCGTCCGAACAAACCGCGTGCCGGAGAGATGCTCCCGAGGAGAGCGGACGCGCAGGTTCTCACATCGCACCGCCTGCAGGCGGCCGTCCGTGTGCGGTGTGACGCCAGGTGCGCGGGGAGGCGCTGCTCCGTGTTCAACGAGACGATCAGAGATCCGGGAGGTGAGCACACGTGCACCCCACACGGGGTAAGAAGTGACCCAAACCCGGCCTGTATGGCTCAGTGGCTGAGCGTTGACCTATGAACCAGGCGGTCAGGGTTCGATTCCTGGTCAGGGAGCAGGCCCAGGTTGCAGGCTCCATCCCAGGTGGGGGGGGGGGGGGGGGGGCGGGAGGGGCGGGTGTGCAGGAGGCAGCTGATCAGTGATTCTCTCTCATCATTGATGCTTCCATCTCTCTCTCTCCCTCTCCCTTCCTCTCTGAAATCAATAAAAATATATACATTTTAAAAGTGACCCTGAACCTCTGGCCATAGCCTCTGCACAGCCCCCCACCTCAGGTCCCAGAACAGCTCCTGGTGGTTCCAGGCTCATGTGTGTCCTGGACGGGCCTTGGCTGGCCCGAGGCGGCCACTGCCCGGTGCATGGGCCCCACCCTATGACGTCCCGCTGTCTGTCTGCAGCCCTGCACTTGGGCCCGGCCGGGCGCAGAGCCCTGGGTCCCGGGCGCAGATCCCTCTGTCCTGGATGCAGATCCTTCGGTCCCGGGCCACCTCCCCGCTCCAACCCGCTTCCTCGTGCGTTCGCTCTGGAAGACGCTCAGGGGTGTCCCTCATGGTGAGTTTGAGTTTGAGTTGAACCTGCACTAAAAGATGGAGGGAAAACAGCCTTTTACAGGCAGCACTTTGCACACCGTCCCGTGCTTGGTGTGAACGCCAGGTGTGCGAGGAGGTGGTTGCGACCCCGGGCTGCAGCTTGAGGACGGTTATTGGTTGTGCATTGAAAGTTCAGTTTTTCAGGATTGAAGTCTTCCTGTCGCCGTACACGACATTCCAAGTGATGTCTCCGCCTGCAGCACGCGTGTGCTAGGAGCCCAGCCCGGGTGATGTGTGCGGGGCGGGACTATGCCCGGGGGAGGGGCTAGGAGCGCGGGAGCCGGGGACTGTGCCACACCCTCCCCTCCCCCTCCACAGCCGCTCCCACTTCCCGTTACTGACAGGCGCCTGTTTCTGTACGTGGCCCCAGCTCCCTCTCCTAGACCCAGCTTCCGGGGCCAGCGAGTGGGGCATGAATGCTCCACACACGGATGCTCCACACGGATGCTCCACACACGGATGCTCCACACACGGATGCTCCACACGGATGCTCCACACACGGATGCTCCACACGGATGCTCCACACACGGATGCTCCACACGGATGCTCCACACACGGATGCTCCACACACAGATGCTCCACACACGGATGCTCCACACACAGATGCTCCACACACGGATGCTCCACACACGGATGCTCCACACGGATGCTCCACACACGGATGCTCCACACACGGATGCTCCACACGGATGCTCCACACGGATGCTCCACACGGATGCTCCACACACGGATGCTCCACACGGATGCTCCACACGGATGCTCCACACACGGATGCTCCACACACGGATGCTCCACACACAGATGCTCCACACGGATGCTCCACATGGATGCTCCACACGGATGCTCCACACACGGATGCTCCACACGGATGCTCCACACGGATGCTCCACACACAGATGCTCCACACACATGCTCCACACGGATGCTCCACACACGGATGCTCCACACGGATGCTCCACACACACATGCTCCACACACGGATGCTCCACACGGATGCTCCACACACGGATGCTCCACACACGGATGCTCCACACACGGATGCTCCACACGGATGCTCCACACACGGATGCTCCACACGGATGCTCCACACACACATGCTCCACACACGGATGCTCCACACGGATGCTCCACACACGGATGCTCCACACACGGATGCTCCACACGGATGCTCCACACACGGATGCTCCACACGGATGCTCCACACGGATGCTCCACACACAGATGCTCCACACACATGCTCCACACGGATGCTCCACACACGGATGCTCCACACAGATGCTCCACACGGATGCTCCACACACACATGCTCCACACACGGATGCTCCACACGGATGCTCCACACGGATGCTCCACACACGGATGCTCCACACACAGATGCTCCACACACGGATGCTCCACACACAGATGCTCCACACGGATGCTCCACACACGGATGCTCCACACGGATGCTCCACACACGGATGCTCCACACACGGATGCTCCACACGGATGCTCCACACGGATGCTCCACACGGATGCTCCACACACGGATGCTCCACACGGATGCTCCACACGGATGCTCCACACACGGATGCTCCACACACGGATGCTCCACACACAGATGCTCCACACGGATGCTCCACATGGATGCTCCACACGGATGCTCCACACACGGATGCTCCACACGGATGCTCCACACGGATGCTCCACACACAGATGCTCCACACACATGCTCCACACGGATGCTCCACACACGGATGCTCCACACACACATGCTCCACACACGGATGCTCCACACGGATGCTCCACACACGGATGCTCCACACACGGATGCTCCACACACGGATGCTCCACACGGATGCTCCACACACGGATGCTCCACACGGATGCTCCACACACACATGCTCCACACACGGATGCTCCACACGGATGCTCCACACACGGATGCTCCACACGGATGCTCCACACGGATGCTCCACACACAGATGCTCCACACACATGCTCCACACGGATGCTCCACACACGGATGCTCCACACGGATGCTCCACACGGATGCTCCACACACAGATGCTCCACACACATGCTCCACACGGATGCTCCACACACACATGCTCCACACACGGATGCTCCACACGGATGCTCCACACACGGATGCTCCACACGGATGCTCCACACGGATGCTCCACACACAGATGCTCCACACACATGCTCCACACGGATGCTCCACACACGGATGCTCCACACAGATGCTCCACACGGATGCTCCACACACACATGCTCCACACACGGATGCTCCACACGGATGCTCCACACGGATGCTCCACACGGGCCGCTTGCCGGGACGGCCCCGTCCCTCCTCCCCTGGCTGATGCTGACCTGTGCCCGTCTCTATAATAAAACACACCGTGCACATGACCGCGTGTAGAGGGCCCCTCAGACGGGGACCTGGTGTCCGGAGGGGCGAGGGGGCAGGGTCCTCCCTGCAAACTTCCCGAGCACAGGAGAACCTGAGTACGCAGTCCATCGTGACAAACCCCCTCCGGCCATTTGTAGACGTAAAAGCAAACTGGGAAGGGAAAGTTAATAGAATCAAATGTGTGGGGTTTAGAGCAACGATTCCAGGCGCTTGGAGGACTTTCTTACGAGAGGAAGAGGCGGCTGGACCCGCGTGACTGAGACGGGGGATGTGTGGGTTGGGAGTCGCCGAGCAGCGCAGCCTGGGCCCTGTGGCACCTGGGCCGGGAGGTCCTGCTCCCCCGTCCCTGGCCCGTGGCCTGGAGCAAAGGGCCCAGCCTCTCTGTGCTCCCCTTCCTCACCCCAACAAGGGCCTAACTGTGCCCACTTCACCTGCTGGGGTCCAATCCCAGCGGGTCCAGGGGTCCCCAAAGGTGTGGACGGAGTCGGCGAAGAAGGAATGACACGAAGACAGCCTTCAGTTGATCAGCAGCCTAGTCAGGACCTCTAGCCAGGATCTCCAGCCAAAGTTCTGGTCGGAGCTCTGGTTAGGATCTGATGAGGATCTGATGTTTATTGTCTTGTTACATCCATATTTATACCAGCCGATTTTAATCCTGTCAATTTCTATTACAAAGGTTAGGGCGTTTCTTATCTCCATTCCAGGGAGTAAAGATTATGTAGCTTAACTACCCGCCTGGCACTTAATTAAGGGGTTGTATCCCCTCCCTAACCTCAGGGAAAGATCCCCACCTGGGGAAACAACCTTTCTCGGAGAGGTGACCTTGGTTAAAACACATGGCGCTAAGGAGAGCAAACATATTAAGAACCATATGCTATATATGCCAGGTCCATTGAAACATATGCTGTGCAGATGTTTCTTTCCTGCAGCGACTGTGTCAAGCAGCGAGGATGGACCGGCTCCCGGCATTCACCTCCCTGCCGCCGGGTCCTGCAGCCACTCGGTGAGCACACGCCACAGCCGTGCTCCGCCCGCACCTCGGCCTCTCCCTCCGCCTCCCAGGTGACGGGGCGGGCGCGCGTTTACCTGCTTCCCCGACCTCAGTGCTGCCGGTGGAGACAGAACTACAACCAAAGTCCATCTCACTCCAAAGCCCAAATCAGGCTGAACAGAACCAAGGTGAGTTGGGGTCAGCTGGGGGTCAGGACCAAGGTGAGTTGGGATCAGCTGGACGAAGGTGAATTGGGGTCAGCTGGGGGTCAGGACGAAGGTGAATTGGGGTCAGCTGGGGGTCAGGACCAAGGTGAGTTGGGGTCAGCTGGGGGTCAGGACCAAGGTGAGTTGGGGTCAGCTGGGGGTCAGGACCAAGGTGAGTTGGGGTCAGCTGGGGGTCAGGACCAAGGTGAGTTGGGATCAGCTGGACGAAGGTGAATTGGGGTCAGCTGGGGGTCAGGACGAAGGTGAATTGGGGTTAGCTGGGGGTCAGGACCAAGGTGAGTTGGGGTCAGCTGGGGGTCAGGACCAAGGTGAGTTGGGGTCAGCTGGGGGTCAGGACCAAGGTGAGTTGGGGTCAGCTGGGGGTCAGGACCAAGGTGAGTTGGGATCAGCTGGACCAAGGTGAGTTGGGGTCAGCTGGGGGTCAGGACCAAGGTGAGTTGGGGTCAGCTGGGGGTCAGGACCAAGGTGAATTGGCTTATTTTACTTTCACATTCTCTTGGAGTTGGACTGGAAAAGAACACGAAATATGCAGCCAGAGAAAAGAATGAGTGTTGAGTGTTCTTTTCTAGCTCCACCTCCAAGAGAATGTGAAAATAAAATAAGCGAAGGTGGGAGCCGGGTCCGACCACAGCGGGCTCCGGCTCCCAGGAAGCACGCTCCCCTGCAGAGCAGCCTTTCATATAAAAAGACAGAGAAGGTTCCACGCACCTGGCTCCCCGGTGCCCGGGCAGCTGAGGACAGAGCAGGCCCCGGCGGCCTCGGGGCAGCAGCTGGACCTCATGGGGGGGGGGGGGGGGAGTGACCACAAGTTCCCCTTCTTCAGGCAAAACAAAACCGAAGCAGACTCGGGGGTTTTGCTCCGGCCGTTCCCAGGCCGGTTTCAGTTGGCCTCTGACTCGCCCGCTGCCTCAGCGCTTTTCTTGCTGAGAAAACGCAGAAGCTGGAGCTCCCGGCAGGAGAGGCTTCTCTTCCCCTTGGGGCGAGAGCATCCCTGAGGGCACAGCCGCTGGGAGCCTCCCCAGCGGACCCGCGGGCCATGCCGCCAGCTAACTGCTCGGAGCACAGCGTGGGGGCGGAGGCGGCAGTGGCCTCGCTGCTGGCGCTGGAGTGCGGGCTGGGCCTGCTGGGCAACGCCGTGGCCCTGTGGACGCTCCTCTTCCGCCTGAAGGTGTGGAAGCCGCCCGCCGTCTACCTGCTCAGCCTGGTCCTGGCCGACCTGCTGCTGACCCTCTGCCTGCCCTTCCTGGCCGCCTTCTTCCTGCGGCACAAGACCTGCGGCCTCGGCCGCGCGCCCTGCCGGGCCCTGTTCTTCCTGTGGCCCCTGGGCCGCGGGGCGGGCGTGGCCTTCCTCACGGCGGTGGCCGTGGACCGCTACTTCCGAGTGGTCCACCCGCGGCTCAGGGTCAACCTCCTGTCCCCTCGGGCGGCCTGGGGGGTCTCGGGCCTGGTCTGGCTCCTGATGGCCGCGCTCAACCACCAGAGCCTGCTCGTGCCCGAGGCCGAGTGCCCGGCGTCGGACCCCAGCACGGGCGGCCCCTCCGGCCGCGCCTGGCAGGAGGCACTGTCCTTCGCCCAGTTCATCCTGCCCTTCGGCCTCGTCCTGTTCTGCAACGCGGCGATCATCCGGGACCTGCAGAGGCGGCTCCGGGCCCCGGGCAAGCAGCCCAAGCTGCAGCGGGCCCGGGCGCTGCTGGCCGCCGTCGTGGCGCTGTTTGTGCTCTGCTTCCTGCCCAGCTTCCTGGCCCAAGTGGCGCTGGCCGTGTGCCGGGGTGTGGGCGGCTGCGGGGCCCGCCGGGCCCTGGTGCTCGCGGCCGACGTGGCCAGCAGCCTGACCGGGCTGCAGAGCGTGCTGAACCCCGTGGTGTACTGCTTCTCGAACCCCGCGTTCCGCCACTCCTACCGCAAGGTCTTCCTCAGCCTCCGGGGCCGAGGGCCGGGCCCCCAGGCCCCCAGCTGCGACCTCAGGGACTCGGACTCCTGAGCCCACCCTGCCCCGGGCTCCTGGGACCCCCGCCCTGGCTCCTGGGCGCCCCGAGACCTTTGTCAGGATCCGGACGAAGAGAAACGGCGAGACTGCGCTGAAGGGAGAGACCACAGTCGTCAGCAAAACGGACGTCTTTCTTCATCTTGTTCGCCAGCACTTTCTTCGGCTGCTGCACGAAACAGCCGCAGATCCAGACAGGACGCGGGGCCTCCCGGTCCCCGGGCGCACGGCTGCCGTGACATGGCCACACCGCAGCCCCCGCAGGGCCATCCAGGGCGGACCCTGTCGGGGAGGAGCCGAAGGCCCTGTCATTCTCACTCCATCTCGTCTCCGTGAGTCATGCTCCTCTCCTTGGCTTGTTGGTAAATGCAAGTGTGTGCGCTTCCCGCCTGCTGCGCGGACGCCGGGGCTGGTGGACCTGGCGGCCCACGGAGGGCTGGGGTGGGAGGTCTGCACCCAGCGGGCTGGGCACCGGTCGGTCCAGGTTCATGCTCGTTGCTTTGTTTGCACGACTCCGTTACGTCAGAGACGGCGCAGCGCCCCGGTCATTGTAACAAACACTTTCTCACTACATGTCTCGCAATCCCTCGGGAACAGTGTTCTAAATTTGAATTTGCAAATGCCTTTAACCCTCCGCGGTGTCCCGGGCTGTGAAGCCACGTGCGTGGATCTTCCTGTGCCTGGCTGAGGCCACAGAGAAAGATCCACGGAGACTAAAGAGAGCTAGAGAGTTCTGAACGCTGTCTCCGTGTGAAACCTTCTTCGCCGACTCCGTCCACACCTTTGGGAACCCCTGGACCGCTGGGGCTGGACCTCAGCAGCCATGGTGCTGGGGGCCCCGGGAGGAAGCCGGGCTGAGGGGCCAGAGCTGTGAAGGGGGATCCCACTCGATGCCGCGCAGGACGGGGCAGAGGGCGCCTGGGGGCCTGCAGGGAAGGTGGGCGGCTGCACCCGGCGCTGGCCACGCGAGCAGCAGCAGCATCGCCACAAGTCATTCCTCTCAAAGGACGGCCCTAACGTGTAGCTCATGATGGCGATGAAAAGGTGTGGGGGTGGCCTTCCTGACCCCCTCACCTCATTCCCTGCTCAAACCTGGACGTGGGGTCCCCACAGGGACTCAGCCACGTGCTCAGAGGAGGCGCAAGGGCTGCTTTGTAATGATGGGGTCCGCTGAAAGCACCGCCCCTGGTCCCCCCGGAGCTCCCCGCTCTGCAGCCTCAGGTGCTGCCTGGAAAAGCCGCCCTTTCACGTCAACATCCCCACGTCCCTAAACTCCTCTCGGGCATTTCAAAAGGGTGTACATTTTTATTGGTTTCAGAGAGGAAGCGGGAGGGAGAGGGAGGGAGAGAGAAGCATCCATGATGAGAGAGAATCATGGATCAGCGCCTCCTGCATGCTCCCTACTGGGGATCGAGCCTGCAACCCGGGCCTGTACCCTGACTGGGAATCGAACCCGGGACCCTTCAGTCCGCAGCCGACGCTCCATCCACACAGGCTTCTTTCCTGGGTTACCCGGTCGTCTCTCCAGTGACGTTTCCTAACCGCTTCCCTGCCCAGGGACACCGAGGCCCTGGCTCTCCCCACAGTGACTCCACCCCGAGGTCACAGGCCGTCTGACCCCACAGCTGCCCACTCGGCCCAGGTGGGCAGAGCCCGCCCAGACACAGGTGCCTCCCAGACACGGTCCCTCCGCCCTCCCGTGACCCCAGAGGCTGCAGCTGCCCCCCCTCCCCCCAGCTCACATGTCAGCCGGCAAATGGGGAAGTCACAGCCCGGTGCGGCTGCCTCTCGGGGTCTCGCTGCCGGTTTCGTGGGCAGAGCCGGCGGCCCTCCTCCTGCTCGGCCCTGACCAGCTCAGGGTGGCCAGTGGGGACCTGCAGCTTCTAGAAAACACGGGCCTCAGCCAACTGGGTTCCAACGCGGGGCCTGGAGTCGCCTCCTGACTGTCCACGTGCAGCCAGGGCCGAGGCCGGGTCAGTGGCCGAGGTCGGAGCCTTGGGGTCCACGCCCTGCTCTGTCCCTTCCCAGCTCCGTGACCCGGGACACATCACCACACCTCTCGGACTATCCTCTACCGTGACACGGGGGTGATGCAGACCAGTGGGGAGCGTGTGGGACTGAACACGGTACCGACCAGTGGGCTGAGCACAGCGCCTGCCCATCGAACGCAGCCAGCGGCTGTCACTCTGCTGGTGCAAGTGACCGGCGTGTGCTCGTATCTTTGCTGACAGCCCGGCCGGACGGGGGCTCTTTGGGGACCTACTTTTCCCTGCGCAGCCTCCGCGCAGAGCCTGGTGGGGAGCCTGTGAGCCAGACGGGGAGCCCGTGAGCTGGGTGGGAAGAAATCTGCTCCACGGGTGTCTGTGACTATGTTTTCTCCTGCAAACCCTTTGAGACCTTCGTAAGGATTCTGTCTCATCAAGTTTAATTCCACACGTGTGTGCGGTGGGACCAGAGCTCAGATATGAGGGCCAGGCCCGTGAGTGCCCGTCTGAGGGGGTCTTTGATGCCTGGTCCCCGCACCCTCGGACGCCTGCAGCTCTGCGCCCAGACACTTCCTCCTTAAACAGGCGGCGGAAGGAGACGCTCACCCTCGTTGGAATGATTTCCTCTGAGCAAGGACATGACTCAAAAGGGAAGTGAGGCGGCCGGTGCACGACGGGCCTCCGACCACAGCTCTGCCTCCCGAGCGAGCCTCAGCCTCGTTAGTGCCGGGTGCCCTCTGGACAGCAGGTGCCAGGCCCTGCCCCTGAGCCCCAGCCCTCGGCACCGCCCGGATCCCGGCCCATCCCCAGCTCTTGACACTGGCCAGATCCCGACCCATCTGCAGCCCTCAGGGCCCCTCGATCCCCAGCCCTCGGCACTGCCTGGGTCCAGGGCCATGTGCAGCTGCTGGTTGGACGGGAGTCAGTGGGAGGCAGGGCCGTCGCTGACCAAGCTCGTGGAGAAGGCTTTCCCCGAAAGAAAGGCCATGCTCCCAAGTGTCCGCACCCAATGGGCTGTTGGCCTCGGCAGGTGTCCCCACCCCCACCCGTCACACCGCTCAGACCAGAGGCAGTAACGATTCCCCACGAACCCCGACTCGCCCACACCCACAGCCCCTCCATCGTCCTCACCATCAGGGAGACAAGCTCCCATAGACCCAGAATTTAGAAAGTTAGAGAGAGGAGATGCCTTACATTTAGAGCTAAACTGGGCAGGGCCAGAGCCAGTATTTTATAAGCTTCAGCTTCTGCTGGTTTTGGAGACTAACTGGGTTCTTGAATTCAAGGTGACGTTTGGGGTCCTTGTCCGGAACCTGTTACACAGGGAGACAGCGTCCTGCTGTGAGTGCCGGCATCACTCGGGACCTCAGTCTTCTCTTCGGGAGCCGAATCCTGGAAGGTGACAGGCCGCGGGCCCACCTGCCTCCTCGACGGGGCGCAGCTGCCCTCTGCTGGCCGCAGGCCACACCCGCAGGAGTGCTGCCTCAGCCACACAGAATCCCCAGCCAGTTTAGCTCAGTGGATAGAGCATCAGCCTGTGGACTGTAAGGTCCCAGGTTCGATTCTGGTCAAGGGCATGTACCTGGGTTGTGGGCACATCCCCAGTAGGGAGTTTGCAGGAGGCAGCTGATCAATGTTTCTCTCTCATCGATGTTTCTAACTCTCTATCCCTCTCCCTTCCTCTCTGTAAAAGATCAATAATATATATTTAAAAAAAAAATACTGGCTCTGTCTGGTCAGGTGGCTCCGTGGTTGAGCATCGACCTATGAACCAGGAGGTCAGGGTTCGATTCCCGGTCAGGGCACAGGCCCGGGTTTCGGGCTCCATCCCGTGTGGGGCGAGCAGGAGGCAGCTGATCCATGATTCTCTCTCATCCTGATGTTCCTATCTATCTCTCTCTCTCTCTCTCCCTTCCTCTGAAATCAATAAAATATATTACAAATAATAATAAATAAAATAAAACATTGGCTCTAATTCCAAATGTAGTCTGAAAACTCTGCCAGACGGGGTCCAGGGACTGTGGGTGCCCGGCGAGTCGGGGGAGAGGCCCCGCCACGGCGCCCGTCGGGCTCTGGGGGACCATCGCGCTGGCCTGTCTCCCTGGCCCTCCTCTGGCCTCGTCCAGACGCCTCAGGGGAGACCCTGGCGGCTTCGTGTTCTCATGCGTTTAGTGCAGCTGAACTGGCTCCTGAGACCCTCAGCCTCCGTTCTCCCCGAGGCTCGGGGTGCGGCGCCCGCCTTCCCCTCCCGCGCCCGGTGGACTCCCGCTGCTCTGGGCACGAGGACGCAGGGTACCCGGCGGAAGGCGTCCCTCCGTGAGGCAGGAGCCAGGCAGCCCGCTGGGCCCCTGAGGTCGGCCTGGGGCCCAGCCCCCCGCTGACCACCTGGATGGCCTGCCTGACCCTGAGGCAGAGAGGCCGGGGGGGCAGGAGAGATGCCGCTGCCGCCTTATCCAGCACGGACGAAGGACACAGGGCACAGGGCACAGGGCACAGGGCGTGTGCCGATGCCCGCACTGCCAGCCCCGCTGTTTCTGAGAAAGTGACTGCGTTGGAAACGGGCGGTAAAGGAGATTAAGGCGGGTGAGGTCTGTGGGGTGGCCCTAACCCAGCCCGCCTGGGTCCTCAAGGGGAGGAGACGGGACTTGGGAGCACAGACAGCCGGCTGTGGCCGTGTGAGGCCCCGGAGGGGAGCTGTCTGCCCACCAGGGAGTGGGGTCCCCGGGGACACCCACCTGCCCATGCCCGGTCTCGGACCCCGGCCTCTCGTCCCGGCAGCCCCAGCGAAGGGTGCGCCGGGCACTGCAGCCCACACGCGTGTCCATGGCCAGGGTCTCTGTGCCGATGCCCACGGACGCCTGGGACGCGCACACATCCCCACACATTTTTAGGATCTGAAAATGGACGTTTCCGGCCTCACTTGCACACCAGCATGTCCGGCCTCAGGAGCAAATGGGCGGGCAGTTGGCACGGTACCTCGGTGCCTCTGATCGAGGTGCGCAGCTGACAAGGCAACACTCCTGCCTGCATTCCCACCCCGGCTGAGGTTTGTGGGTGAAAAGTCTCCTTTGTCCATAAAGAACCGATGGGGACCCTCTGAGCCACTTTGTAGCAGGAACCAAGAAAACCGTCCCTGGTCACACAGACAGACGTGATTGCTCACACGCGCGTGCGTGACGCCATGAGTGTGCGTGTGTGTGCGGTTGCTCCACTAGCGACAGGCTGAGGTGTGACGCCCTCCCGGCGAGCGTTCTCACAGGTGCCGATGGCCGTTCCGAGAACGTGGCCGAAGCCGGTGCCGAGCGCAGAGCAGAGACGAAGGCAGACGCGGAGTCTGAAAGTCAGTGGAGGGAGGACAGAGGACTGGCAGGGGCCAACCCCGAGCATTTCCTGTGGGAGGAGCCCCACGCTGCTCGTGCCCGTGGGTGTGGGCGCGGGTGTCGCCAAACGCTGTGGATGGGCCTGACCTATGTGATGCCGGCGCAGCAGGGACACAGACGCTACTCGGTGAAGCAACGCACTCGGGCGTTTGGAAACATCTTTATTCATTGCGGCTGAGTGAGGAAGGGCTGCGGCTTAGAGAGGGGAGCCTCCTCATCCGGGGGCTCCGATCACACAGAGGTGCCGTTTCCAAGTGCCAGGCGCCCGGCATCTCCGTGCCACGGGGGGTCCTGTCCAGGCACCTGAAAGAGGCTGCTGGGGGCCTCTCCTCCGCTTTGATATCTGGAGGCGACTGCTAACGGGACACCGAGGCTGCAAGACCGTCTCTACTTCACACACAAACCAGTTTCATTTTGCAAAGCCAGCGCCATGTTCTAAATGCAAACTTCAAGCCCGGCCGGCGCGGCTCCGTGGTTGAGCCTCGACCTGTGAACCAGGAGGTGATGGTTTGATCCGGGTCAGGGCACAGGCCCAGGTTGTGGGCTCGATCCCCAGCAGGGGGCGTGCAGGAGGCAGCCGATCAGTGATTCTCTCTCATCGTTGATGTTTCTATATCTCTCTCCCTTCTTCTCTGAAATCAATTTTAATTTTTTTTAAAAAACTAGTGGCTTAAAAAAAATTTTTTTAATGAGATGCAGACTTCAACTCCTGAGATGTCACTTTGAATCTCATGCAGAGACGCAGGTAAGGCCCGTGAGAGCGAGAGGACGCTTAGAGGACACGCCCGTCCGCACCGCGCCCTCCTCCGGCCCTCGGTCAGCGTGTCCCCAGCACGTCTGTCTTTCGGGACGTGCTGAGCTTTCTCCGCTTGTGCTCCCACCTGTGCACGGCCCTTCCAAACACGAGTTCCTGGAACTTTCTAGAAGTTGAGAGAGTGGAGGAAACCTGATTCCTAGTGGACCGCCGACTCGGGAAAACCTCCCCAGAGTCCACAGCAGAGCCCGGAGGCCCTGGGCCTGCGAGCGACGGAGCCTCCTCATGGCCCGTTCCCACCCCAAAGGGGACAGAGTCCCTGCGTATTTCCTCGGCAGTGTCCTTGGTTTTTAAGTATTTTTATTTGTAAAAAAGTTAACACCTCACACTGTAAGCGGCACTGCCCCTCCGTTTCACTCTGACCTCTAACCGGTACTTAGGATGCCCTCTGTGCGCGGACCTCGGCCGTAGGCCCGGCCCCGGACAGGCTGGCGGCTCCCAGCGGGGCCACTTCCAGGGAAGCACAGCGAACGCCCGCTGTCCCGTGCCCCTCACAGCCTGAGGCGCCCGATCCCTGTGACGGCGTCTCTGGTGCTCGCCCAGCGCCTTGTCCGCCCGTCTGTCCGCAGCGATTCCAGCTGCGCTCGGGCTGGTTCCCCTGCTGCCCCCACACAGCTCGGCCCGCCCTCGGCCCACCGCGTCCTGGGCGTCGCTGCTGCTCTGGCCTCCCTGGCACCCGGCGGTCATCGGCTGGATGGAGTGTTTGACCGGAATGCGTGGCACGAGGGCTTTTATTCATTTTTGTTTTTCTGTCTTGGCTTTTCAACCCGTGTGATTGTTTTGCTCTGACTGAAGGAGTGGTGGCCTAGGGCCAGTTCATGAATGTTTCCTAGGATGCTCCCGTTGGTCAGCCCTTCCCTGAGATGCCGCGTGGCCCAGAGCCTGCCTCCTGGGGTGCCGGCCGGCAGAGGCGGCCGGATCAGAGTTTCTGGTGGAGGAAATTTGGAAACCGCTACCTGCATGAGCCCCACCACCCCCCACCCCCCCAAGTGTCCACAGCCCAAGGCCACCTCGGGGAAGACACTGCACACACTCCCGCGAGTCCTCTCGCGGCCGTGAGCACGGCACGCGGCACCCGGGGCGGGTCACATGGTGAAGGAGGACGGGTTGTCGTTGTCCGCCGTCTCGCTGATCTGCCGGGAGGAGAAGGCCTCCGAGTGCAGCCGGGCGCAGGCCAGGCCGGGCGCGCGCCGCCGCCCCACGCACAGCAGGTCCTTGGCGATCTTCAGGAAGTAGCTGCGGAACTTCTGGCCCACGAAGGCGTAGAGCACGGGGTTGAGGCAGCAGTGCAGGAAGGCCAGCACCTCGGTGCCCGTCGCCAGGTAGCCCAGCGCCTTCTCGGCCTGGCAGGACCGGCCCACCCTGCCCAGGTTCACTGCCGTCACCAGCAGCACCACGTTGTGCGGGACCTGACAGGCCAGGAACGCGAGGACCACGGCCACGATCACGCGGATGGCCTTGTGCCGCTTGGAGTTCTGGGCCTGCAGCAGCGTCCTGACGATGGACAGGTAGCAGAGCGTCATGAACAGCAGGGGCATGAAGAAGCCGGACAGCAGCTGCAGGCCCAGCACCAGCAGCTTCCAGCGGAGGGGCTCCGAGACCTCCCGGTACCGGGGCTCGCACACCTCCCGGTCCTGCAGCCGGTACTTCCGGTGGAAGATGAAGGTCCCGATGGAGATGAGGACGGACAGGGCCCACACGGCCAGGCAGATGGCGCGGTGGTGCGCCCGCATCCGGGCCCGCAGGCGGAAGGACCGCGTGGCCTGTACGATGGCCACGTAGCGGTCCAGGCTGATGCAGGCCAGCAGCAGCATGCCGCAGTGGAAGTTGACAGCGTAGATGCCGCGCACCAGCTTGCACAGGGCGCTGCTGAAGACCCACTGGCCCGTGGCATGCGTCACCGCCCAGAAGGGCAGGGTCAGGACGAACAGGATGTCCGCCAGGGCCATGTTCAGGAGGTACACGTCGGTCATGGACTTGGCCTTCTTGTAGAACGCGAAGGTGAGCACCACCAAGACGTTGCCCAGGAGGCCGAAGACACAGATCAGGGAGTAGGTGATGGGCACGAAGAGCCGCGAGAAGTCGCGGACGTCCTTCAGGACGCACAGGACGGGGAGGTCCGCCGTGTAGTCCGCCGTGGCGTTGTAGTCGTCGTAGGCGTCCAGGTAGCTCCCTGACTCCTGGGAACGGGCGGAGGGAGAGTCAGCTGCCGGGCAATTAACAAGGAGCCACAGTGAAGCGAACGTGCGCTCCCAGCCAACACCCCGGGGACACTCACCTCACTCATGGTGCCGCCGGTTCCGGTTCCGGCAGAGCTGTGGGCCAGCCCACGGGGTGACAGGAGAGGAGGGACCCTGAGCAGGAAAGGAAGCAAAAGACACGGGGGTTAAGACAAGTATTCTGGGAGGGCCAGACAGCCCAGGGCATCGCCCGCCCGCCCTGCCAGGACAGGAGAGCACACAGGTGCGCCACACAAACACACCAGCAGGGGGCAGCACCCCTCCTGGGAGGCGAGACAGAAGTCTCAGGCTCGGCAGTCACAGGGTCTCAGCCACACTACTCTAAAAAAAAGAAATAGGTTTTTATTTACTTTTTTAGAGAGAGATGACGGGAGAGGGAGAGAGAGATAGAAACATCAATAGGAGAGAATCATGGACTGGCTGCCTCCTGCAGGCCCCCCGCCCCCCTGCACTGGGGATCGAGCCCAAAACCGGGGCATGTGCCCTGACCGGGAATCGAACTGTGACCTCTTGGTTCATGGGTCCACACTCAACCCCTGAGCCACGCCAGCCGGCTCTGCCACACGACTTGGAAGTGGTCGTGGACAATCACTCACACGAATGGGCTGGCCCAGACGTGTCCCGTGAGCTGCGACCTGCCGGTTCCTGATCCACAGGGTGAACAGGGGAGACGCCAGCAAACCGCAGACTCTGATCTGCACGAAACCCTCAGGCCAAACCCAGCGGAAGCCAGGCAGCCGGGCCCCCCCGACAAGCTTTGTGCAGAGGAGTCGTCCGAAAGCTGACAGCTCGCAGGGCTAGCCTGCCAGGCGCTTACGGGGCAGCTCAGGGTGCTCATGCACCACATGTGAGAGCCGGCCATGGGGTTTCTTTGAGCTCTGAACGTGAGGGCCATCCTCAGGATATGCTGACAAGCCTGCGTGGCCGGGAAAGGCAGCAGGAATACGGATATCCTACACTAGAGGCCCGGGGCACGAATTCGTGCACCAGTGGGGTCCCACGGCCTGGTCTGTGGGACCCAGGATCCCCCGAGGGGTCCAGGATTGCGAGAGGGCACAGGCCAGGCCGAGGGACCCCACCGGTGCACCATCCGGGCCAAGGAGGGACGCGGGAGGTTGGCCAGCCAGGGAGGGGCCGTGGGAGGGCTCCAGGGCATGTCTGGCCTGTCTCGCTCAGTCCCAGTTGGCTGGACCCCAGCAGCAAGCTCACCTACCAGAACGTCTGCCCCCTGGTGGTCAGTGCACGTCATAGCGAGCAGTTGAGTGATACTAAAAGCCTAATATGCTAAGTGTCCGGTCGTTCGGTTGGCTGTTCAACCAATCAAAGTGTAATATGCTAATGATATGCTAAGGCCACTCAACTGCTCGCTATGACGTGCACTGACCACCAGGGGGCAGACGCTCAATGCAGGAGCCTCTCCCGCCTCCACAGCAGCACCAAGGAGTCCAGCTGACGGCTCCTGGGCTGCCAGAGGGCGCAGGCCAGGCTGAAGGATCCCCCACCAAGTGCACGGATTTCATGCACCAGGTCTCGTGTGCGCGCGCGTGTGTGTGTGTGTGTGTGTGTGTGTCTCCAATGCCCACACTTCTTAACAGCCACTCATCTGCCAGGCAGACATGGCGTGACCCTCAGAACTCACACGGGGAGGAGGTTCAGAGGGCAGGATTCTAAAAGGCTTGTGGACAGACCCGCTCGGGTGGTGGGGAACGCAGCAAGAGTGACAGGAGGGGCAGCGGGAAGTGGGCTCAGGGCACTGGGTGTCCGCCACCAGCCCCCCCACCAACCTGTTAGAGCTCTCACCGAGCTGCAAGGTGCTGGGGAAGCCAGGAGGGGGCCCTGCGCGGAGCCTGGCTCCAGAGATGGACCGGCAGGTGAGTGAGGGTGGGCTGTCTGAGAGTGAAGGGGACTCCATCCTGAGACAAAGCCGGGAGGAAGGGGCTTTGCTCCTTCACGCCCATCCTCCGCCTTTCGCTGTGTCCTCACCCTGCCTTCCTCTCGCTCACGCCCTCCCCCGCCCAACCCCTGGCCTGGAGTTCTCCCTGCTACTCACTCATTCTCATCCTCTCGCCGAGCCCCTGGCCGTGTAGCCGGGAAAGGTCAGGAGGAGGGAGACACGGCAGAGGCAGGTGGCGGGTGCGCTGGCTGGGACACGGGTCCCACCTGCCGGTCCGTCCTCACCTGCAGGCCAGTGTGTGTCCCGCGTGTGGGGAGGGAGCCAGTATGACCCACAGCTCCCCTGACGGGTTCCTGCGCGTGGGCCCCTGTGAGGTGACTCCCACTCTGTCCCTCGCACGCTCGATGGGTGGCCTCACCCCTCCCTCCCGCTGCCAGGAGCTGGCACCTGCAGGCAGCTGTGGCCGCCTCCCCATTGCGGCTCCGAGGCAGGGGGCCTGCCGGGGGGGCCGGGGGGGGCGGGGCGCCAGCGGGAGGTGGGGCCGCTGGAGTTGCTGGCCAGCGCTCCAAGGTGAGGGTGTCTGTGCTGGATTGCCTGCCTGAGAGGCACTGTTTAATCCCCTCTGATTCCTGCTTTGATTAGAATTTCAGGCTTCATCACAGGGGCCCTGGCGTGTGATTCCGTGCTGCTTGGGAATGGTGTTCGGACCCGCGGGGTTCAAACGGCACACACCTGCGGACAATGCCTAGTCCACCCATGTGGCTGAGAGTCTCACACCCAGACCGCAGCCCATCCACGTGTGTTCCCAGCACCCCCGCTGCTGGAGGTGATTCACCGGCCCGGCCACCGAGTCACCACAAACATCACGTGGATCATTTCAGGGAAGCGGTGTGGGTGACACAGCCACCACGACACGTCAGGAGGCCTGCACACGCCTGCTCACGTGAACCGCCCAGCCCAGCGCTTCGGAGAAACCGTTTCTGTCCTGAAGATTGTGGCGGAGGGGGAGGGGTGCCCTGGGGTAGGTGAGTTTGGGAAACGCTGAGGGCACCTCCTCCTGGACATTTAGCAGAGCCGAGGCCAGTGCCCTGAGAGCCGTGCTCAAGGCCCCTCCCTCCCCACCCAGCGCTGCCGGGACACGGGACAGCCAGACCGGGCTGCCCAGGACCCACTCGGGGCCACGCCAGGAGCCTCCTGCGGGTCCCTCCCCCGCTGCACCCGCGGCTCCGAAACACAGGGACGCAGCTCACTCCTGACCCACCGCCCCCTCGCGGGCGCACCCAGGGACCAGCGTCGCGGAGGGACGCCTCTCGGAGGGGCGGCTCTTCCCTCCCGCACACAGGCCACGCCGGCCCTTCCTGGGCCTGCAGGTCGGGCTGGAGAGCGTGTCCACGCAGCGCCCGAGCGAAACGCAGGCCGGCGGCCGGCGGTCGGGCCTCTGCCCTTCGATTCAACGGCGCAGAGGTTGTGCTGCCGACATGGGAAGTGTTACTTGGAGAAACACCTGGTGTTACGTAGAGTATGTTTCACTATATTACAATATTAACTTACAGTTCGCAATAAAACAATGTGGCTTCCTGGTCCTGTTTTGTTAGGCAGCACGAGCAAAACACAGCATCTCAGGCACTGGCAGCGAAAGGAACGTTTCCTAAAAACCAGAGCGTCGGCCCTGACCCGTGTGGCTCAGTGGACAGAGCGTCAGCCTGTGGACTGAAGGGTCCCGGGTTCAATCCCGGTCAAGGGCATGTACCTGGGTTGCAGGCACATCCCCAGTAGGAGATGTGCAGGAGGCAGCCGATCGATGTTTCTCTCTCATCGATGTTTCTAACTCTCTATCCCTCTCCCTTCCTCTCTGTAAAAAATCAATAAAATATATTTAAAAAACAAAAACAAAAAAACAGAGCCAGGCCGGGAGCCACGGAGGGGATGGCGGCCACAGCAGCTCCCCGAGAGCCAGGCGGTGCCGGCCTCCCACACCCACAGGCCCACACACATCGCAGAGGCCTCCGGGCCTCCTCAGAAACCACTGCTTCGACGCGGAGGCTTTGGGAGTCTCTGGCCGAATCAGGTGACCAGGACAGGTGGGCAGCACCGGCGTCCCAGCCAGTATCAGCCAGCAGACAGCGAGCCCACAGGGAGTAGTGGCCGGGCCACAGAGCAGAGGAGGCTGGACAGGCGGGGAGGCCGACAGGCCCTCCGATCGTTGGGCCACTGGCCAGGGCAGACTTACCCAAGACAGTTAACGTGGGAAAGCACCGTGCATAACAGCATCGAGACACGACCAGCAAGGAAAACTGTCAACAGTTTAACTTACACAAATCTAGTCACAAGGTTAAGTTCATTAAAATTAAATCAAAGCAGAGACTTAAAATCTGTGCTTATTTTCATAAATGGTGAAGCCTGCAGGGCAAGGGACAAGACCGGAAAAGAACATGAGTTATGTGCATGTGTGTGTTGTACATAAACCGATGCATGTGCAATGTGCATGAGTTCGCGTGTATTGTGCATGTCCCATGTGTGCCCGTGTGTGCACGTGTGTGCATGCGTGTGCATAAGTCCTAAGTACATCCTGGACATTGGGAACCACTACTCTACACCATGGTCTCTAACCTCGCACACGCCCTGAGGTGGACAGGGCACCGCCTTGTAGCCAGGACACCATCCCCTCCGAGAGACTGGGGGCTCCTGCCACCCCCACCACTTCGTGCCCAGAGGGCCTCTGGGGGGCTGCGAGGCGCCCCAGACCTTAAACGGAGCGCAGTTTAAAACCTGGCTCTGAGGTCAGAGCCCCCGGGCCGCCGCCTGTGCTCAGGGAGCCTGCGCTTTCTCGACTCCTCTGACCTGGCGCCGCGGCCCTTTTTAGATCCCCACGGCCTGAAACTCGCTGCTTCCTTCTGCTTTTGAGTGAGCGCGGCCGCCAGCCAGAAGGTGTTTTCCGCGATTTGGGTAGAGGTCTGTGTGCTCTTTCTCTTTTTTCTTTTGGTTCCTTTGGCTCCTTCGGATGCTGCTTTTGCAAGTTCTTTTTTATTGACAGAAACCATCTCCGTGACCCTGCTCAGAGTCGCGTTAACTCGGACGTTGCCCTATCTCCACAGCACGAGCCCCCCGCCTGCACTCCTGCCCCCACAGGCGTGGGGGACGCTGCCAGGCTCCCACGGGGTCATCTCTGTGTAGCTTCACGGCCGCAGGTGCCGATGTGTCGCCGGGGCACCTGGGTGTGAGCAGAGCTGCTCCTGGGTCACTGAGCCCAGGACACGCCCACCGATGGGCTTGTCCACAGCCTCCCCGAGGAGCCCCTTCCCCCTGGTGCCCCCCCCAGGCGGGCCCGTGCCTGGCGGTGCACAGGGCACTGTTTGCATCGCCTGAACATCTCCGAGCTCAGCTGTCAGCTTGGCCAACGCTGTGCTCAGCTGAATAAAGACCGCGCGTCCCTCCAGAAGCAGAGCCCGGACCCCCGGGCTCCGGGGAGGGCGATGCGGACAGAGAGTCGCCGTCCTCTGTGAGAGGCCGTGGGCTGCAGGAAAGGCCTGACCCCACGCCATGGAAAGGACATGAACGTGGCTGGCACCCAGTTCTTGTGATCTAGGCAAGCAGACATTTGTCATAGCAACTGTTTGTCATGGCAACTGTCAAACATAGATGGAGCTAGACAAAGCTTGCCCAGCCTGTAACGATCTGCTACTTCCCCACGATAGGCCAGGCCCTAGCAGTGATCTATGGAGCATGACCAGCCGCAGCTTAGCTATAAAACTGTGTGTGAAAAATAAAGTTGCTGGTGCTGGTGCCAGTCCTCCTAACCCCGGTCTCTTGTATTTCTTCAATCCCACGCCACCTCTACCCTGCAGGACCCTTGGGAGCGGGTCTCCACAGTCCTCCCAGGCGTGGCCTTGGGCACAGGACGGACGTCGCTGAGACCAGAGGCCACGTCTGACGCGGGCGTTTGCCGATGCACACGGTCGGCCGCCGCACCCGGAGCCGAGTGAGCGGTTCCGAGTCTCGGGTCCCTCAGACCAGGGCGGCGAGGCGGAGGCCAGGAGGTGGGAAAGGACAGGCCCTTTCGCTGCTGCGCTTACCTTAGGGACGCCGCGATCCGCAGGGCGTTCCGGCCACGCGCCTGCGACGCTCCAGGCTCCCACGTCGGCCGCCCGGACTCTGAGAACAAGACGGGTTCCTGGTCATTGAGGGAACCTCGGGGCGACACTGACATTGGCCCGAGCACAGACCACTTCCTACTGAGAAGCAACGCCTATTTGCCCAAATGCAGATGTTAACCATCTGCAGCCCGGGGGGGGGGGGGGGCAAGTAGTGTAGTCATGTGACTCCCGGCAGAGCCAGGAGTCGGGGGCCTGGGGGGCCCACCCTTCCCCCCCGCGTCTCCTGTCAGTAGGGGCACCTGGCGGCTACCTGGGAGGCGAGGAAGCGCTGAGCCGAGGCCACCCGAGCTCGGTGCTGGGTGCACCCCAAGCAGGTCCCCGACCCTCCCCCCACCGCGCCCTCCTCCTGCGCTGGGGACGGGACAGTCCCAGCCTCGGGCGCCCGGGGGCGGCGGGCGGGGCGTGTCAGACAGCACCTGGGCGGCTCTGAGTGCACAGCTCCCTGAGGGCGGCCGCCGTGTCACAGCAGGTGTCCTTCCCGGAGGCGGCGGCCTAGAACGCTGCAGCGTCGATGTCGCACGCAGTCACGTCGCAATACACACACACACACACACGCACACACACACACACGCACACACACGCACACACACACACATGCACACACACGCAAGCCCCAAAGCGGGGACATGGTCACCCTGTGGCACCTGGTGGGAGGAGCAGCCGCTGGAGACCCCTCGGGGCGCCGTGCTCAGGGGCCAGGACTCTAGGAACCGTCAGTGGAAAGACATGGAGGGAGAGGCCTCACCACAGAGCAGTGTGGCTGTGAGCAGGCCCGGAAACACCGAAAGTGTCACAGCCGAGGAACCAGCGACCGAGACGCCAGCTTTCACTGCTCAGGCCACTGCCCTGCCCGCCGTGACCGGTGTTCACACGCCCGCCCACCTCCTTCCCACGGGCCGAGCCCGGCCGCCCCCACGCCTGCCGAGCGCAGGTGCGGCGTCCCCTGTCGCTGCTCTGGGTCCCGGTGACCACAATGGGCCTTTTCCAGGCAGACACACGGCCACCCCCACACCGGCCACCCCCACACTGGCCACCCCCGCACCGGCCGTCTGGCTTGGGGACCGCGGCCGGGCCCTCCACCCTCCTCTGGGCTCCGGCCTGGGCTGAGGGTGGAGGCTGCCAGCAGGGGTGCCGCCGGGGGTGCAGGGGGAGGAAGGGGGGACACCACACAGTCCAGACCCCTCTCTCCCCCTGCCCTCCAGCCCCCCTCCCATGGTCCTATTTAGCGTGAGGGCGGGACGTGAGCCTGTGGCAGGAATGACAGCCCCGGAGGCGCTGCCCGAGAGGAGAGAAGCAGACGGGAGCGGCCCGAGAGCAGTTCTGTGTGGCCGCGTGGTGGAGGGCGGGGGCTGAGCGGCCCAGTGGCCAGTCCTCCCCTGGAAGGCCAGGGCCGGGGGGGGGGCTCCGAGGGGTGACCCCCTCCACCTGTGCCCTCCCTGCCGCCAGAGGGAGGGCCTCAGAGACGGGGAGGGGCTTCCAGCCCTGCCCTGCGCGGCTGCCGTCCCTTCTATGCCTGAGGCTGCTGCTC
Organism: Myotis yumanensis; assembly: GCF_028538775.1. Lineage (NCBI taxonomy): Eukaryota > Metazoa > Chordata > Mammalia > Chiroptera > Vespertilionidae > Myotis > Myotis yumanensis. The sequence continues at coordinate 976,818 of NW_027223757.1, forward strand.
TGGACTCACTGGCCTGCGAGGGGTCTGGAATGTTCTATGTCCCAATATTCCTTCTGTATTTCAAGGTGAAACCCCCCCACTTCGCCCGTTATAAAGTGATGGATCAGTCACCACCGCGTGCACCGCTCCCACACACAGCTCCACAGCAGGCAGCGCGCCTCCGCCTGAGGGACCCACACGGCGGGAGAGCGAGGCTCACAAGGGGCCAGGCCACACCACCACGTCCCCACCCCGGGCTGCTGGGAAGCCGCACTGGGAGTGTGAGCAGCGGCTGGGCGGGGGGTGGGGGTTGGCCAGGGGGGCGCTCAGCCAGGAGACGCAGGAACCTGCCCGTGGGCAGGGGCGGGAGGCCGGCAGCATGAGCAAAGGGAAGTGGGGACACAGCCACACCGAGCAGGTGCGGGCTGGACGCGGGGCGGCCGGGGCTGTGGCTGGCGGGCAGCAGGTTCACAGAACACGAGGAGACACAGGAGACAGACGAGGAGCGGCCAGGGCACGGGGGCGGGGGTCACAGCCGTGGCGGGCTGGCGGCAGGCTTCTCGGGGGCCTGGGGGTGACACTTGGGGTTCCCCTTATTCTGCCTCATAACCCCTGACGGGTCAGTGTCCTCACTGTGAAACTCAGAGGGACAGCAACTTCCTCCACTCCACCCGCCTGGAGAGCCACGTCCCGACCGGAAAGGTCACGGGGAAGAGGCAGGAGACGAGGCCTGAGCCCGTCCCGGCAGAACGGGGCCATGGGGCCGGGACCCACCCCGAGTCTCTGCACAGCTGCCCACAGAGAAGCTGCGGGGCTGGTCTACGGGGACGGAGCCGCGTTCCGTTCCCTCCAGGGCACACGGTGCGAGGAGAGGGGGTTGTGTGAGCGGAGGTTCCCGATAGGACTTCAGAGCTGAGTCGGCCACTTGTCCTCCAGGTTCCCGTCTGGGCGCTGCCTCCTCATCAGCAGAGTGAGGACTGGAGGTGTGTGAGGACGCGTGTGCGTGTGCGTGTGCAGGTTAGAGACCTCCCAGCGCATCGCCCACAGCGCTGGGCAGCAGCGGCGGACAGTGATGGAGACGACAGTGAGGGACGGCGGTGCCCGCGCAGCCGCTGCGGCTGCTGCCGGACGGAGCTCGGAGCCAGCGGTCCCCGGTGCTGTCCTGCGGGGCCTCCACCCGGAGGCGGAGGGGAGCGTGTCCAGATGGTGAGTTGGCCCCATGAAAAGAGCTGACTCTTCGGCCAGTCCTCCCTGAGGCCCCGGGTCAAGCTGTGGCCCCGCACCCTGCGATGCCAGACGGGCCTCAGTGTGACCGGAATTTAAAAGTCAACGGGAAACTCGCCGGACGGCTCTCCGAGGCAGCGGGGGGGGGGGGGGGGGGGGGGGCGGGGCTGAGTGGACATGATGGGGGGGGGGTACTGGGGGCGGGGTGCTCTGTCCCATCTCCTGCCTCCCGGGCACTGAACGCCGGGGCCGCTGTGGGACCAAGCGGAGCCTCTGAGAGCAGCGACGGGCGGGTTCCGGGGTCGCCTGTGTTCACGGCCGGAAACATCCCCCTGCCAGCCCGTTCCTGGCCGTCCCCCTTGAGGGCCCCAGCCCCCCCGCTTCCTTCTCTCAGTTTCCAGGACGGAGAACTTGCTCTCTCGCCTCAGAGGCAGATACAGGAAATGGGAGGGGGGAGCCCTGCTCAGCACAGAAGCCGGGCCCGGCGTCGGCGTGGCTGACCCCACAGGCTGCTGCATCAGTGAAACAGCTCCCGGCCTCGAACCCGCTCCCCCGTGGACGTGGCTCTCCCGGACCCACTGCGGCATCTCACCCTCTCCCATGAGGCACGGCTGCCGTCACCAGAGCGGGCGGGGGGAGGTGGGGGGATGCCTCGTGGGTCAGCCCGTTTCAGGGGTGCGGGGGGGGGGCCTGCCCCGCCCTGCGGAGCCCGAGGCTCACATTGACAAGCAAGACCCAGAGACACGGGCGTGTTCATTGCGCTCGTCACACACACGAGCAGTGATTTGTAGAGTCACCAAAATATCTGTTTATCTACCCAATAGCGATGTGAAAGCCACACTCGGTGGGTGCTGGGGCCCCGCTGAGCGATGGTGGAGAGATAACCCACCGCGAATCCACGCGCCCTCCCCCGCCCCCGACGGCAGGTTGTGGGGGGAAGGGGGGCGAGCGGAGGGCCCGCCCGCTGACTCACTGGCTCCCGGTGACCCAGATGCGGGTCCTTTCGTTCTGGGTCACGGGAACCCGCGGCAGCTGATAAAGGCGCCACAGGGATGGGGAGGTGAAGGTGCAGCCACAGCGGGCGGCCCGGAGCCGGTTGACAATGCGAGGAGCACGGGCCTCCCTGGACGGTCCCCCAGCCTGGAGGGGGGTCCACGCTGCCGGTGCACACAGACCCCGCCCGGGGGCACGAGCCGCCCGAGGCCGGGCTCAGGGACCAGCTTGAGCAGAAGGGTCTAGAAGGCCTCAGCGAAGTGCACGCCACTTCTAACCCCTAAGCTCATCCTCCCTTCGCCCCAGGACCCCAGGTGCTTGGGCGAGGCCAGTAGGAGAGGCAGCACCGGACACGGGTCCGCAACTCTGTCCAATGAGAAAGGTGCCCACGGACCTGCAGGGCCGAGGGCCTGGCCCACCCCAGTTCTAGGATCCCGGGCTGCAGTGCCCACTTGCCAGATGGGAGTCCACTGAGCCCAGGGCCATGGTCACAGGGCGGCCTGGCCCCCTCAGTCACGGTGCTGCCCGCCCCCCGCCCTCTCCCCCCCTCTCTGCTGGTCGCCCTCACATCTCTCCTTCCTCCCTCCTCCCTCCCTCCTCCCTCCCCCATCTCGGACGCTCTCCCCTCTCCCCATCCTCCCCCTGCCTGTGCCCACCTCCTCTCTCGCCCACAATGGAAAAGTTCCACCCCTCGGAGGGTGTGGGGGAGCAGCCCCTGACGTGGGGTCCCCGTTAGCTGTCGTGGGCTCTGAGCCCGGCCCCGCCCCCGCCCGGGGCGCTCACACACGTCTGAGGAGCAGGGCCCGGGGAGCCGGCTCGTTCATGGGACAGAGTCCCCGGGGCTCTCGCCACTGAGGTTGAGCGTTTGCACGTTGGATCCTTTAAAACTGGAGACGTGGCTGATGAAAAGCCTGCTCAGCCCCTCGCGGGCCGGCCTGCAGCCGCGGTCACCACAGCACCAACCCCCTCCGGCTGCTCGGGCTGCGTTCCTGCCCCAGGGGAGCTCACTGCATCCTACCTGTGTGTGGAGGGGTCCCTTCCCAATGTCTGAGGGCGGGGCCTCTGTCCTGCCTGGGGTCTCCGAGGCTGACCCCTGGCTGACCTCCTCCCTGCTCCCCTGGGCACTGGGAGCCCCCAGGAGAGGGGTCAACACCTCAAGATGCCCGTGAGCCCCTCCCAGAAGCTCGGGGCCGTGTGGGCTTCGTGGGGTCCACTCGGCCGTGTCCTCTTTCTCAGTTTGTCCTCGGGGCTCATGTCACAGACACAGACTCGGGTCGGTGAGGGCGCGGGGGGGGAGGGGGGGGTTGGTGAGACGTGACTCGGTGCTCGCGGCTGAGGTGTTAATGGGCAGAGGCGGCAGCCGGCAGCCGCGGAACCGGTCCCACCTTCTAGCACTTTCACTTGCCAGACGGCGGTGCTGCCAGAACCTCCCATGCATCGCAGCCCGAGCGTGAGCCACGCAGACAGCACAGCCGGGCGGCGTGTTTCCGTGGGATTCGCACCTTCACTGAGCGGGCTCCCGGCCACCCCCCCGCCCCCATCCGTCCCCGCTGTCCGAGCCCGGCCTGTCCACGGGGACCTGCCCCGCCCGCTCTGCTCACCCAGATGTCCCCCCTCCAGCCATCACCTCCTGAGTCCCGGGCACCTTAGGCCGCGGCCCTTGCACGATCGCAGGCGCTCCCACAGCGCACAGTGGGGCCGGGACACGTCCGCTGGGCTCCTGGACCTGCGCTCCCCCTTGTCGCCGAGCCTCACACAGACGCCTGCTCCGGGGCGGCTCGGCCCCCTGGGCGCCCTGTGAGCAGCGTCCCCACGGCTTCTCCCCAGCGGTCAGCCCACCTCAGGCCACAGGGGCTGCAGGTCAGAGTTCATGTCTGCGTGAGGCAGGCCCGCAGGCCTCTCACAGGGGCTGGACCCACCCTCCGCCCTCCACGCGGGTAGGCGACGCGTCCCTCTAACTGCTCACACCGCCTCCCGGGACGTCGGCCGGAATCCCATGGGACAGGCCGCAAGGCCCCCAGGGGTGAGCCCTGCCGCCCCTGGGACCCCAGGAGGCCCAACAGAGAAGCATCAGCCGGTCGGGCTGGCGGCTGCCTCGGCCACAGTCTGGCCTTCCCGGCGAAGCAGCAAGGAGAGGACAGAGGCCGCACCTCCAGGTCTCAGCGAAGCCCACACTCACCTCGGGAAGCAGGTGTCGGTCACAGACGGCGGCACCAAGCTCTCCTCCAGCTTCAGAGACGAAATCGTTAGGTTCTCTCCCTGAGGTGGCCCCGGGTCCTCCTGGCTGACGGGGTAGACGGGTGGGCGGGTGGGCGGTGCTGCCCGCAGGGCTCCTGGCCGGACGCCGCCCGACAGACCGACCTCCGTGAGCCTGCTGGGTCCTGCACCCACACGCTGGGCCGGAGCTGCCTCACCGCAGCTTCAGTGCCTCCACACGCTCTTCAGATCAGAGAAGGGGCTCAGAGGCGGAGGAAGGAAGGCGGGTTTATGTAACTAGGTCACTCGATCATTTCAATTTCGATAGAAATTTTTTTGTGTGTTTCAGAATTATGCGTCTGTGGAATGTTTTTTGCTGCTTCTTGGAAATTCCCAAATCACTAGAATGATAATGCGGTTCTCTGAAAAGTGCCCACTCTTCCCTAGCCCACTCGATCGCCAGCTCCCCCATTTCTAGTCCTTAAAGGGGCGAAAAGCCGGAGAGCGACGGGACTGGGGCTTTTGTAGGTGACAGAACAGGGAGCCGAGGCCACCGTAGGGCAGGCCTGCGACCCCGCGGAGGCCTAACGGGCTGTGAAGGAGAAACGCGCGCTCGGGGTGGAAGCAGCAGCCGCGCAGCCGTGGCCACTGGAGTCAGCTGACCCCTCCAGGGCCGCTGAGCGAGTGTCCGGAGCCCCGGGCACCGTGTGGCTGGTGCGGGGAACAGCCCTGCGCCGTGAGGGACGCTGGGTTACCTCCGCCACCAAGTCCCACGTAAGCCCGAGCCAAGCTGCAAGTGCCCCCAAGAAAAGCCCCGCATTGGCCCTCGGCACAGAGCCCCCATGACGCTGCACACGTCTGTGGTTTGTCTTCTGATCGGAAGCAGCCTTGTTGGTGCTCCATCAGCCCTGGGTGAGACCAACGAAAAAGTGCTTTTCACAGCCATCATCTCATTTAACACCGACAGGCCGTTCTGGTAAAATGTTTGCAGCTGAAAGGAAATGACCACATGGAGAGGTGACGTCGCTTGGCAGGGGTGCCTGGATCAGACGGCGGTGCCACCATGAGACCTTCCACACCCCCCCCCCCACCCCGTTCATTTGTTCTTGCAGCAAAACTTACTGAGCACCTACTGTGTGCTGGGCACCTACTGTGTGCTGGGCACCTACTGTGTGCTGGGCACCTACTGTGTGCTGGGCACTTCTCTAGGCAGAGGGGTTGCGGGAGTGAACACAATGGACAAAAGCCTTGACCCCAGGGGTTTACATCCCAGTCATGGGAGCTGGGCCACAAAAAACATAAACGAAAAGATGTACAGCATGGCAGACGGTGATAAGGGCTTTGGAGGGAAATCACGCGGGAGGTCGGGTGGGCGGTGCTGAGGCAAGTTTAGGTGGAGCCCTGAGGTGGGAGTGAGCCACGGGCACCTGGAGGAGGAACATTTCAGGTAAAGGGCGGCCTTCCCGAGGCGGATGCCTGGCGTGTTCGAGGCCAGTGCCGCTGCGGGGAGCCAGAGGGAGGGCGAGGGGGACTGAGGTCAGAGAGGTGGCAGGGGCCAGGCTTGGGGGCCTTGCAGTCCCTCAGGATGGCTTTCCCTTCTCCCCAGGGCCCGAGGGGGGTCGTGGAGGGCGTGAGCCGCATCCTCTGCCTTCCGTTCAAGGCGATTCCTCTGGTGGCGTGTTCAGGTGGGTCAGGAGGAGCCAGGGCCCTCCTGGCAGGAGATGGTGGGTCTGTTTTGGAGCTCAAGTGGACAGAATGTGCTGCCAGACTGGGGATGGGGTTTGAGAGAAAGGGAAGCACAAAAAAATGACAGAGAGAAACATCCGTGATGAGAGAGAATCACGGATGGGCTGCCTCCTGCACGCCCCACACTGGGGATCGAGCCTGCAACCCGGCCATGTGCCCTGACCGGGAATCGAACTGTGACCTCCTGGTTCATAGGTCGACGCTCAACCACGGAGCCACGCCGGCCGGGCCGCCTACAGGGCTTCATATGAGAGAAGAGCCAGCCCCAGCTCGCTGAGGTTCCATCACTCCTATTTGGTGTCGGACACGCAGCACAGCCAGTCCTGCCCACGCCGGTCCCCATGACGCAACCGGGGGCAGGGAGGCAGGCAGGGCGGTTGTCGGCGAAGGCAGAGAAGGCGGAGAAGGCCGCCTCCGGGACTGTGGCCACACAGGTCACGGCGCGAAGGGCGTGGGGAGTCCATCGGAGGAGGCGGGAGGCAGGGAGGCTGAGCGCAGACCTGGGCAGAGGGGGCCAGCGGGTGCAGGGTCTGGTCTGATTCACGGGCGAGGGGAAGGGGTTGGCCTTTACCGAACGTTCCAGCAAAACCTTTTCTCCCTTTCGTAAGCGAGACCACAGCTGGCCTCACAGAGTGTGACCTCCATGGAGAGCCCGGGGCAGGGACAGGACGGGCTCCACTGATGGGACGCCCCATGGTCCCAGCGTCCTGCCCGTCCGGGCGGGTGCCACACAGACACTCGGGGAAGCGTGTCCACAGAAGGAACGATGACACGTGTCCCGGCTCCGAGAAAACGGCGAGAAAGCACGGAAAACGGGGACAAGACGGGTCGGGACTGCCCACCCTGGCGCCATCCTAGCACGTACCTTTGGTAAGTGTTTCCCTGAGCATTTGGGGGAGGGGGAGGGGGAGGTAACTGCTGGGAGCGGCACCGCCAAGCAGCCAGCCCATCCCTGTCCCTGCGGCTTCCCCAGCCTCACGGACAGACGGTGCGAAGTCTGAAGGCGAGACCCGATCTGCCCTTTGTGAGGGCCCGGCCCATCGAGGTAACGCTCCAGCTCCTCACACATCAGCTTCTCTTTCTCTTTTGGGTGAGTCCTCCCAGCGAGTTTCAGTGGAACCAGAGCGTCGGCTGCCGCCGCCACGCTGTGCAGGTGCCCAGACCTTGTCCATCTTCCCACGGACAGTTTGTAGCATTTGAAACCGCCCCCACCCCCACCCCCACCCCCACCCCCACTCCCACCCCAGCAGCCGTGTCCCTACGGTTTCTGGGGCGTTTGTGTGTGAGGAGCGTGTTTAGACCCACGTGTACGTGACGCCGTGGTGCTGGTCTCTGTGTGGATTCCCTCACTTCACACAGGGCCTCCGAGAACACGCGAGTGCGAATGACGGGACTTCCTTCCCGTAAATCCCGTTGTGCACGCTCCTGGCCAGGGAGCCTGGGTGTGTCCACGCCCTGCGGCCTCGCGTGAATAATGCCCTGTGAGCTTGAGAGGAGGGACCTGGCTTAGGGTTTATCTATTTCCTCCAGGTTGTCCAAGGTTTTGGTGAATAATTGTTCACAGTTGTCTCCCAGGATCCTTTGTAATTTTGTAGAATCAGTTGTAACAACTCTTTCTTTCTGATTTTTAGTGAGTCCTCTCTCACCGCCTGCCCCCCCCCCCCACACACACACACACTTTTTTTTTATAAGTTTGGATAAAGGTTTGTCTATTTTATTTATTGTTTCAAAAAACAGCTCTTAGTCTCACTGGTCTTTTCTATTTCCTTGTTAGTTTCTATTTAACTTACGTCTGCTCTGGTCTCGCTAGTTCCTTCCCTCTGCTAACTTTGGGTCTGGTTTGTTCTGCTTTTCAAGTTCTCTGAGGTGTAAAGTGCCTTGAGGTGTAAAGCTGGGCTGTTTATTTGAGATCTTTCTCTTTTCTGAATGTGTGTGTGGATCACTTCCCCTCTCAGAGCTGCGCCTGTGGTTGAGCAGGCGGCCGGATGTGATTTCAGGTTCTGGACGCCCAGTGTGACCGGGAGATGCGTGTCCGCTGCTGTTGGGTGCAAGGTTCTGAATACATATGTCTCTCGGGTGCATCTGGTCTGATGTGCAGTTTAAGTCTCACTTTCCTCATTGATTTTCTGTCTGGATGAGGTATCCATTGTTAAAAGCAGAGTATTGAAATCTCCTGTTATTACTGTCTTGCTGTTCATTTCTCCCTTCAGATAAGTTCATTTTTGCTTTATATATTTAAGTGCTCCTATGTTGGTTGCATAAATATTTATAACTGTTATATCCTTTTGTTGAATTGACCCCTTTATCCCATGTAATAAAAGGCTAATATGCAAATCAACCGAACGGCAGAACTACCACTCGCTACGACATGCACTGACCACCAGGGGGCGGACGCTCAGTGCAGGAGTTGCCCCCTGGTGGTCAGTGCGCTCCCACAGGGGGAGTGCCGCTCAGCTAGAAGCCCTGAGCTGGGCTCATGGCTGGCGAGTGCAGTGGTGGTGGTGGGAGCCTCTCCCGCCTCCATGGCAGTCGGACCTCCCCTGAGGGCTCCTGGACTGTGAGAGGGTGTAGGCCGGGCTGAGGGACCCCCCCCCCAAGTGCACAAATGTTGTGCACTGGGCCTCTGGTTATCCTATATAATAAAAGTCTAATATGCTAAGTGTCCGGTCGTCCTGTTGTTTGTTCAGCCACTCAAAGCATAATATGCTAATGATATGCTAAGGCTGCTCAACTGCTCACTATGACGTGCACTGACCACCAGGGGGAAGACATGCCGACCGGTAGGTTAGCTTGCTGCTGGGGTCTGGCTGATCGGGACTGAGGGAGACAGGCCGGACATGTCCTGGAGCCCTGCCACAGTCCCTCTCTGGCTGGACAACCTCCTGTGTCCCTCCCCAGCCCCGATCGTGCACCAGTGGGGTCCCTTGGCCTGGCCTGCACCCTCTCATAATCTGGGACCCCTCAGGGGATGTCGGAGAGCCGGTTTCGGCCTGATCCCACAGGCCAGGCGGAGGGACCCCACTGGTGCATGAATTCGTGCACCAGGCCTCTAGTTATATAATAATCTTCTTTGTCTCTTGCTACAGTCTCTGGCTTGAAGTCTATTTTGTCTAATATAATTATAGCTATCTCTCTGTGTGTGTGTGTGTGTATATATATATATATTATTGATTTTTAGAGAAGATGAAGGGAGAGGAAAAGAGGAAGAGAAACATCAATGCGAGAGTAGGACATCGATAGGCTGCCTCATGCATGCCCCTCTACCAGGAATTGAACCAGCAACCTTTTGGTGAAGGGACGATGCCCAACCAGCTGAGCCACACCAGCCAGGGGCTGCTTTATTTTTAAATTTCCACTCACATGGGGCATCTTTTCCCACCCCTCCACGTTGTCTACCTCTGTCCTTAAAGCTGAAGTGAGTCTGTTGTAGGCAACATGTAGTTGGATCTTATTTTGTTATCCATTTGTCACGCTGTGACTTTGATTGAAGAATGTCGTCCATCTGCATTTAAACTCATTACAGACAGTAATAGAAATAGTTGTGCTTGTGGCTAATAATTCTTGTAACTGCTTTCTGGTTGATTTGCATTCCTTGGTTCCTTTCTTCCCCTTTTTCACTCTGTCCCTTCTACTTGACGATTGCGTGACTGGCATGCTTAGATTTCTTGCTCTTTATCTTTTGTGCATCTACTATAGACTTCTGTTTTGTGGGAACCATGAAACCTAAAGCACCGTATATTTATAATAGTCTATTTTGAGCTGATAATAACTCAGCTTTGAACACACACCAAATCTCCCCTGCCCCACATGTTTATGTCACAGTTGGCATCTTTTTACAATGGCTATCTGCTAACAAATTATTGTAGCACAGTGACTTAATGCTTTGTCTTTCTTTTTTTATTTTTGATTAATCTTCACCTGAGGATTTTTTTCCATTGACTTCTCTTTTTTTTTTTTGAGAAAGTGGAAGGGAGGGAGGAAGGAGGAGAGAGAAAGATAAACATTGATGTGAGAGAGACACATCAATTGATTGCCTCCCATACATGCCCAACCAGGGCAGGGATTGAACCTGCAGCCCAGGTATGGGCCCTTGACCAGGATGGAACCCGTGACCCTTCTGTGCATGGGCTGATGATTGAAATCTCCTGTTATTACTGTCTTGCTGTTTATTTCTCCCTGCAGCAAAACTTACTGAGCACCTACTGTGTGCTGGGCACCTACTGTGTGCTGGGCACTTCTCTAGGCAAAGAGCTAGGGCCAGGGCTTAATACTTTGTCTTTTAACCTTCCTACTAGAGTTATAAGTCATTTACCCACCATCATTGCAACATTCAGGTAATCTAAATTTAACTATACATTTATCTTTACTCATATGTTTTCCTGTTACCGATTAGTGTTCTTTTGTTTCAGCATAAAGAACTCCCTTCGGCACTTTTTGTAAGGCCACGTTAGTGCTGACTAACTTCTTCAGTTTTCTTTGTAGGCAAAACGTTTATCTCTCCGATTCTGAGGACAGTTTTGCCAGGTAGAGTATTCACGGTTGGCAGTATTTTTTTCCAGCACTTTTAACATATCATCCCACTGCTTTCTGGCCTGAAGTTTCTGCTGGAAAAAATCTGCTGGGCGTCTTACAGGGATTCTGTCTACATAAGAGCAGGCACACCATCCTGTTGCCACATCCATGGCCAAATCAAGTCTCAGGCCACGGCCGATCCACTGTCCAGGAAGCCACGTCTGCCTTCTGACGGGAGATCTGAGAAATCAGAGAGCAAAGGGCAGGGGTGCTGGGGACCCGTCATGGGGAGCTCTGGGGCCCCCAACCCAGGTCAGGGGGCGGGCTACAGGTGTCTACACTGACCGGACAACAGGGGATCACTTCTCCAGGTCCGGGCACGTCCTAGAAGTGATGTGAGCTGCATTCAGGAATGCCACCTGAACGCCTTTCAAAAAGGAATTATAGCCCTCGCTGGTGTGGCTCAATGGATAGAGCGTCGGCCTGCAGACTGAGGGATCCTGGATTCAATTCCAGCCAAGGGCACATGCCCGAGTTGTGAGCTCAATCCCCAGTAGGGGGTGTGCAGGAGGCAGTCGATTAATGATTCTCTCTCATCATTGATGTTTCTAACTCTCTCCCCCCTCTTCCTCTCTGAAATCAATAAAAATATATTTATAAAAAAGAAAAAAGAATTATAGGCCGGCTGGTGTGCTCAGTGGTTGAGAGTCGACCTATGAACCAGGAGGTCACGGTTCGATTCCCGGTCAGGGCACAGGCCTGGGTTGCAGGCTCCATCTCCAGTGGGGTGTGCAGGAGGCAGCCGATCCATGATTCCCTCTCATCATTGATGTTCTATCTCTCTCTCCCTCTCCCTTCCTTTCTGAAATCAATAAAAAAAATTTTTTTTTAAATTAAAAACAAAAAGGAATTATAGGAACTATGTGTGTTTAGTCCCGAAACGAGAAAACCAGGGACCACACAGGATTGCATGTTCACCCTGTGAGGAGCTCTCCTGTTGGAGCAGCAGGCTTACTCTCGGTTCCCCAGTAGGCCCAGAGGCTGGCTGGGTGCGGGAACTGTGCTGGGCGCGGAGACCGAGGCAGAGGGAGGGGAGTTCCAGGAGAACCACGGACCCAGGGAGACGCAGTGTTACTAGCAAATACTTCATCTGAGCCCTGGCTGGTGTGGCTCAGTGGATAGAGCATCAGCCTGCAGACGGAAGGGTCCCGGGTTTGGTTCTGGCCAAGGGCACGTACCTCGGTTGCAGGCTCCTCCCTGGCCCGGGCCCTGGTTGGGGCTCCTACAGGAGGCAACCAATCGATGTGTTTCTCTCACATGGATGTTTCTCTCTGTCTTTCCCTCTCTCTTCCACGCTCTCTAAAAATCACTGGGAACATATCCCCGGGTGAGGATTCACAACAACAAAATAATAATAATTCATCTGACCCAGGTGAGTCCTGAGGCCTCTTGGGGGGTTCCTTCCCGGGTGGGCCTGGAAGCGGGCCTCCAGGTGTGGGTTTGTGGGAGCCCATCCCATCGTGGGTTCCTGGGGAAAGGCACCCACAGACTGACAGAATCTCCAGTCCCACACGACCATCACCTGAGCATCAGCCCCAGCTGCGCTGCTTGGTAAGTTGTTTTGCTTCACTAACCGGTGAGAAAGGGGCAGCGAGGGTGAAGTGACTAAGGGTCACGTGAGACCAGTGGCTAAACTGGAAGTGAAACCGAGAGTGTGGGCGCTGATCCATGCCGGCCACACCGGCCCTGCTCTAACCACAGCCCGGGGCGCCGAGTGCCCTGAGTTCTTGGTAGTCGCTGCTCCCGCGGGGCAGGCGGACTGGGCTCCTTACAGGAGAAATAATCGACTTTAGGCGAAGGCACAGCAACGTGGACAGAGCCGGGTGACAATTCAGAGCCACGGGGTGCAGGGCCCTTGTCCTTGCTGTTTCTCCGCCAACGATGCCCACCCCCCCCAGGCGTCCCCTCAAATGCTCGGCCTCCCGCCCTCCTGACTGACTCTGGCTTCCCGGCTCCTGCCCGTCTGCCCGCCGGGCACCCGTGCGTGTCGCCACACTCTGCTTTGCTCACTGCGGACTCCCAGCCGCCTGGCACGAGGGGTCGCCACCAGCCGGGCCCCAGAAGTGTGTGCTGAGGGGACGAATGATGAACGGAGCCGGGACCGGCCTGAGCGGCCGAGAGCGTGCTCTCTAAAGGCTCGTCTCCCGGCAGCAATGTCTGGGGACCCAGCGTGGGCCTGTGGCTGATGCAGAGATAGGGCCGCGCTGCAATCTGGGGCAAGCAGCTCTGTGACTTGTCATCTCAAAAGGGAAGAGGTTTTAACTTGAAAGAGATAAAAAGTAGGTGCCTTTATGTGGGACACCTGTGTGATTCCGGGGGGGAGGGCGGGGAGGGGGGGCGGCACTTCCCGTCCTCGCCTGGCTCGGTCCCCCTGCACACGGCCACCCCTGAGGGTCTCGGAGACCCACAGGCGTCCGTCATGGGGTTCCTCCCTGTGGCGGCACCCGAGGCCACTTCCCACTTTTCAGGGGAAAATGGGCCACTCGGCCCTGCCGGGGGCTTCCTCTCGGAGTGGAAACCCCCCCGGGTTCCAGGACAAGGGGTCCAGGCCGAGCCCTGGAAGTAGGTGACTGTTGGGGGCGTATGGGAGGCAATGGACGGATGCTTCTCTCTCCCCTCCGTCCTCTCTCGCCGATCAGTAAACAGACCCTCAGGTGAGGGGCTCTCGGCACCCGGACAGTGTCCGCTCCCGTGTGACTGGCCACCTGCTTCGGCCCAGGGACCAAGGCCACAGCATCCCCGGCTGCAGGGGGGCGGGGGGGGCGGGGAACGCCTCCGCGCACGGCAGGGGACACCTGTCAGGCAGGAGGCTCACTGAGGGGCTGCAGAAGGGCCCAGAAGGGCAGTTCCCCCCAGGCCCTCAGGGACCCCGATCTTAGCTGAACTTGGGAGCACTGATTAAATAAGCTTCCCCCCAAATCAGTCCCCTCTTGACTCACACTTGCGGTTTTCACGTAAAACAATGTTCATTGATACCAGCAACTGATCTGAAATGACTGTTTTAAGCCTAAAAAATCTGAAAACTTCAAGAACAGATGGGCCTTGTCGTCTCCTTTCCATCACACGAACTCCGCCTCCGCCTCCGCGGCATGAGCCCGGACTTGCTTCTACAGGTGTGATAAGCCTCATTTACTGCTTTCTTTCAAAGAATTAATTATGAGAAAATCATTTTTAGAATCTACTTTATTTTTGCCTGTTTCTGGGGCTTCCGTTGCTTCGTGTCGATGCACATCCCCACCTGGTGCCCCTTGGCTGCGGCCCGAAGGACTGCGGGGGAAGGGCATTGGGTGTCACCGTCTGCTGGCAACGCGCCGTCTCAGGCTCTATTTGTCTGAACAGCTAAGTTCCTGCCTTCAGTGCCGAAAGCTATTTTACCGGGTGCCCAGCTCCTGCCTTCACTACTTCAGAGGAGCCCAGCGTCCCCTGCTCCCTGGCACACACTGGGCAGGGCGCGGCGGCTCTGGTCTTGCTTCCACAGGGAAGGCTGCACACCCTCTGGCTTGGTCTTCCACAGTCACTTATAAACGTCGCGGGTGGGTTACTTTGACTTTTTAAAATTATTTCTGTTCTGTTTTGCATTGATCCTGTTGGGGTTCTCTGAGCTCATGGGCTGAGATTGGCGGCCCTGCATTACTTTGGGGAAGGACTAGCCATCGTGATTTTTAGACCTTTCTGTCTTTTCCTCGGGGACTCTGGCTGCATCCACGCCAGGGACTCCTGCTGGCTCCTCTCCTGTGTGCAGCTCCGCCCCGCGGCGCCCAGAGCTCTGAGGGGCTGGGAACGGCGGTGGCTGGCGCCCGGCTTCTCGCTGTGAGGACGGAGCGATGCTCTGAGACGTCTGCGTGGGAGAGAGCAGACGCCGGAGGCCGCACAACGCTGCGCACGGTGGCATTTTTAGTTTTGCCTGTTTACGTAGCAGCTTTCTCCGTCGTCCTTTCCCCCTCTTTTTGGTTTGTGTTTTTTAAGTTTTATTGGGACGTGATTCCCATATCACACAACTCATCTATTTAGCGTTTATGATTAAATGGGTCCCTGGGACATTCACAGATATGTGTGCCCACCACCATGGTCACATTTAGAACATTTCGTGACCTAAAAAACACCTTGCCCTTTAGCTCTGCCCCCACGCTGCCACCCAATGTACTTCCTGTTTCTATAGATTCACCTATTCTGGACCTCCAGGTGAATAGGGTCATAGTGCGGACTTTATCTTTTCAAATTCCACCAAGTTAAAACGTGTATCAGTACAGATAATAACATGGTAAACCTGAAGGTAAATATACCAATAATTATATTGAGTATTGATGGTCTAGACCAGGGGTGGGCAAACTTTTTGACTCGAGGGCCACAATGGGTTCTTAAACTGGACCGGAGGGCCGGAACAAAAGCATGGATGGAGTGTTTGTGTGAACTAATATAAATTCAAAGAAAACATCATTACATAAAAGGGTACGGTCTTTTTTTTTTTTTTTTAGTTTTATTCATTTCAAACGGGCCAGATCTGGCCCGCGGGCCGCAGTTTGCCCACGGCTGGTCTAAACACACCAATCAAGACAGAGATTGTCAGAATCGATTTAAAGAGAGAACCTAACTCTTTGCTATCTGGTCTAGCCACACAATGAAAAAGTATTTGGCCAGAGAAAGGAATAAAGTACTGCCCTGGCTGGTGGGCTCAGTGGTTAGAGCGTCGGCCCGAGGACCAAAGGGTCATGTGTGCGATTCCGGGTCAAGGGCACGCACCTCGGTTGCAGGTTCCACCCCTGGCCCCGGTCAGGGTGAGTTCGGGAGGCAACCAATGGATGTGTCTCTCAAATGGATGTTTCTCTCCCCCTTCCTCCCTTCCATTCTCTCTGAAACTCAATGGGAAAAGTATCCTCGGGTGAGGATTAACAACAGCAACAGGAATCTGTCGATGTGCATGTTCTGCTGGATTGGGAAAGGTTTTAGTCATGGTTTCTTCTGCACACTCTTTCCATCCTCTCTGGGTCCGATGACAGATGTTAGCCCTTTGGGCTCCCAAAGTGCCGACTGCATTTGCTCTCTGTCCTTCAAATTACATCACTCTGCTGATCACATGCGAGCTCCCGGGCATCACCCTGTCATCTTTGCTCTGCTGCTGACTTGCTAGTAGCTCTTTGACCAGGATTAGGGAACTAGGAGTATATTAATTTTTTAAATTACAGAAACAGTTCCGCCCAGGGTCTTAGCATGGTTCATTTTTGGTGAAAAGAGTTCTTCTCAGTGGGTCAGGAAAAGGAAGTGGAAATTCCGCCTTTGGTGATGGCAACGGCCATCCCTCCCCCTCACTTCCTTTTACTATTTCCTTCTAATGTCTTATTTTAACTCTTCAAGTAACTTAGTAACATTTGTATTTGACTGAATCCCTCTAACAGGAAACATTCTACTACATTTATTTCTATTTGTCACCTTTGGGAATAAAGCAAATAACAAGAAAACAGCTTAATAGAAGGGACTTTTGTAAAACACCTGGCACGAGGTAGATACCCAGCGGTATGAACCGCATGAAGGAAGGGAGGGAGGGAGGGAGGGGTGGATAGATGGGTGGATGGATGGGTGGATGGGTGGGTGGGTGGATGGGTGGGTGGGTGGATGACTGGGTGGGTGGATGGATGGGTGGGTGGGTGGGTGGATTGATGGATGGGTGGGTGGGTGGGTGGATGGGTGGGTAGATGGGTGGGTGGATGGGTGGATGGGTGGGTGGGTGGGTGGGTGGGTGGGTGGATGGGTGGGTGGGTGGGTGGATGGATGGATGGGTGGGTGGATGGATGGGTGGGTGGGTGGGTGGATGGGTGGGTGGGTGGATGGATGGGTGGGTGGGTGGGTGGATGGGTGGGTGGATGGATGAGTGGATGGGTGGGTAGATGGGTGGGTGGATGGATGGGTGGGTGGGTGGATGGGTGGGTGGGTGGATGGGTGGATGGGTGGGTGGATGGATGGGTGGGTGGGTGGGTGGATGGATGGGTGGGTGGATGGGTGGGTGGATGGGTGGGTGGGTGGGTGGGTGGGTGGGTGGATGGGTGGGTGGGTGGATGGGCGGATGGGTGGGTGGGTGGATGGGTGGGTGGGTGGATGGATGGATGGGTGGGTGGATGGGTGGGTGGGTGGATGGGTGGATGGATGGATGGGTGGGTGGATGGGTAGGTAGATGGGTGGATGGGTGGGTAGATGGGTGGGTGGATGGATGGGTGGGTGGGTGGAAGGGGGGGTAGATGGGTGGGTGGATGGGTGGGTAGATGGGTGGGTGGGTGGATGGGTGGATGGGTGGGTGGGTGGATGACTGGGTGGATGGGTGGATGGGTGGGTAGATGGGTGGGTGGGTGGATGGGTGGGTAGATGGGTGGATGGGTGGATGGGTGGATGGATGGATGGGTGGGTGGATGGGTGGGTAGATGGGTGGATGGGTGGGTGGGGAAATGGTCCTTTTCCTCAAAGCACAGTGTCACAGCACTACTGCATCGACCACATGCTCCCAGCTGTAGCCAGCACACTATGAAGTGTATATCTACCTTTTTTTTTTTTTACAGAGACCGATCCTCCTCCGTTGTGTGGCTTCATGAGGCATAGAAATATAGGCCACCTGAGCATGCATGCCACAGTAGGAAGCTGTGCAGAAGTGATCTTGTTATTTCTCTCGAGAGGCTGGCTTTTCCACTGCGGTTTGGCCTCTGTGGTTTCAGACTCGTGTGTATGCCGAGCGCGTTCTGTTATGTAACAGACGCCCCAGCGCTGGCCCTCACTCACCGCACCTGAAAGGGAAGGCCTGGCTGACAGGGTGACTCAGGGACAGAGTCCCTCCATCAGAATTCTCTTTAAATGAGATTAGAAAACATTGAAAACATTCCCAATAAAATTAAATTCTACCTCAAAGTGAAATGGAATCATTTTAAGAAGATCCGCCGTGCCGCTTCTTTAAGGCTTTAGGGTCTGAATCGGAGCTCGTCCCCCTCCATGTCGATTGTTGTTCCCGTCTCGACCCCCCGGAGCAGCCGGAGGAGCGCCCACCAGGCCCACGTGCTCCCGTTGCCCAGCTGCTGCCCCAGGTGTGAGCTGTCGCCCTACAAAGACCACAGAGAAAGGAGCCGCGAGGCAGGCGCCTGGGCGGGAGCTGTGGGAGCAGAGGCCCTGCCCCCAGGAGGCGAGATGGCTGGATCTCTGTCTGAGCCAGAACCCAAGTCCTGGTGTGGTAAGTCACTGAGATTTTGAGCTGACTGCCAACAGCAAGAGAAAAAAAATAGACCTGAAAACAGAATCAGATTTCAACAATAGATTTCAATACCCCGTTTTCAATGATAGAACAACTAAGAATAAAACCAACGTGGAAAGACGCTAGAACAACACTGTACACCAACTACCCTGGAGACACCCAGCGCGCTCCACCTAACAGCAGCTCCTCATGCTTTTAATTTTCTTTTTAATTTCAGGGAGGGAGGGAGAGGGGGAGGGGGAGGGGGAGGGGGAGGGGGAGGGGGAGGGGGAGGGGGAGGGGGAGGGGGAGGGGGAGGGGGAGGGGGAGGGGGAGGGAGAGGGGGAGGGGGAGGGGGAGAGGGAGGGGGAGGGGGAGGGGGAGAGGGAGGGGCGGGGGGAGGGAGGGAAACATCCATGAGGATCGGCTGCCTCCTGCACGCCCCACACTAGGGATCGAGCTCACAACCCGGGCATGTGCCCTGACCAGGAATCAGACTGTGACTTCCTGGTTCACAGGTCAATGCTCAACCACTGAGCCACACCAGCCGGGCTGAACTACACATTCTTCACACGTTAAGTGCCCAGACTGTTTTGTCTTCCGGACAGAAAGTGTAGTGTCAGTCACCGGTGACTGACATGGCGCTTAACGTGTTAAGTGCAAACACAACACACTCCACGTGCAAATCCCAGCCGTGGTGCGAGACACTGCACACCTACCAGAATGGATGCCCTTCGGGAAGCTTCCTGCATGCTGGGGCAGGGAAGGGGGGGCGAGCAGTGGGTGCAGAGCACCCAGTTCTTTAGGTGAATCATCACGTGACTCAGAAACTCCACCTCCATGTGGGTCCCCAAGAGGACAGGGAACGGATGTCCACGGAAAACGTGGGTGCGGATGTTCTTAGCATGTTACTCAGAACAAAATGTGGAGACAACCCTGGTGTCTACTCACCACGAATGAATAGATCCAGGATGTACTAGGTGCACCGGTTAACAATGCGGATTTTGTCATCAAAGAAAACACGATAATTTCAAGAGAAACATCAAAAGTGCTTTATTCAAAGTAACGTCCATCGCTAGCTACACATTCCCCCATCTTTTAGGTAATTTGTGGAGACTGTCCCAAAAGAACTTTTCTTGTTTTGAGGCAAACCATTCAGGACTCAATTTTCCAGTTCATGTATGTTTTGAAGTGCTGCTCAGAAAGTGCGTGTGCCATCGATCGGAACAAGTGGGAATCTGAGGGAGCAAGGTCTGGTGAATACAGCGGGTGGGTTCATACTTCCCAGGCAAGATCTTTTAACGTGTCCTTCACTGGGTTTGAAGTGTGTGATGGTGCGTCATCATGAAGCAAAATTACTTTGCCATGTCATCTGGCCCATTCTGGTGGTTTTACGATCAAGGCGTGGTTCAAATTGATTTTTTGTTGTCGGTGGCGATCAGTATTAACGGTTTCACCTGGTGTTAGAAGCTCATAATCCACCGCACCTTCCTGATCCCACCAATCCCAGAGCATTGTCTTCTTCTTCTTCTTCTTCTTCTTTTTAATATATTTTATTGATTTTAGAGAGGAAAGGAGAGGGGGAGAGAGAAACATCAATGATGAGAGAGAATCATTGATTGGCTGCCTCCTGCACGCCCCCGTTGGGGATCGAGCCTGCCACCCAGGCATGTGCCCTTGGCTGGAATCGAACCCAGGACCCCTCAGTCCGCAGGCTGACGCTCTAACCATTGAGCCAAACCAGCTAGGGCAGAGCATTGTCTTCTTTCTGAAGCAATTTGGCCTTGCAGTCAATGTTGATGGTGGACCTGGATCAACCCATGATTTTGTGGGTTTGGGATTCTCAGAATAAATCCACTTTTCATCGCCAGTCACAATTTGATGCAAAAAAGACTTACTTTCGTGCCGTTGAAGGAACATTTTACTGACGACTTTTCGGTTTTCCATTTGTCTTTCGTTCAGTTGATGTGGCACCCACTTTCCTTCCTTTAAAATCTTTCCCATTGCTTGTAAACGATCGGAAATTGTTTGCTGAGCAACGTTTCATCTTTCTGCGAGTTCTTTTTCAGTTTGACATGCACCTTCATCCAATAACGCTTGTCATTGTTGGTCTTCAAACTTTTTCAGTTGACCTGGACGTTCTTTGTCTTTCACATCGAAATCATCACTTTTAAAACGTTGAAACCCGTGGTCACAAGTATCTTGAGATGGAGCATGTTCACCATAAGCTTCCCTAAGTATTGAGTAGCAATGTTTTTCAAAATAAAGTAATGAATTAAAACTTCCCACAAACGCTCGTTTTTGGGCACAAAACTTAACATTTTTAAGTGTAAAAATATCTATGATGTTAACACCTTCAGAAAATTTGACATATGAAGTTTTGAAGCTTATTATCAATACAAAATAACATACATGTCAAATTGCATGTATATCAACAGATGTGTAACTCCATCTAGTGAAAAAAATCCACATTATTAACCGGTTCACCTGGTGCATCCACACTGGGGGATACTATGTAGCAACAAAAAGAAACGGATCAGGAGAGATGCTACAATATGGGTTAACCTAGAAAACACTGTGTTAAGTGAAAGAAGCCAGTCATGAAAGGCAACATTGTTACATCCTATATAATAAAAGCCTAATATGCTAAGTGTCTGGTCCTCTGTTCAACCAATCAAAGTGTAATATGCTAATGATATGCTAAGGCTGCTCAACTGCTCGCTATGATGTGCACTGACCACCAGGGGCAGGCGCTCCAACCAGTAGGTTAGCTTGCTGCTGGGGTCCGGCAGATTGGGACTGAGTGAGACGGGCTGGATACACCCTAGAGCCCTCCTGCGGCCATTCCCCAGCCCCGATCGTGCACCAGTGGGGTTCTTTGGCCTGGCCTGCATCCTCTCACAATCCAGGACCCCTCAGGGAATGTTGGAAAGCCGGTTTCGGCCCAATCCGCAGGCCAGGCCGAGGGACCCCATTGGTGCATGAATTCGTGCACCAGGCTCTAGTGTCGTATAATTCAGTATAAGCAAAGTCCAGTACTGGCTAGTCTGTAGCGACAAGAAGCACTGTGTTGGGGAAGAGGGCGGTGGAGTGGAAAACAGGGAGCAACTGCAATGCGTATGAGGTTCTTTTCTGGGATGAAGACGGGTGGCGGTGACAATGGCACAACTCTGGGAACAACCCCAAACTGCTGACCTGCACACTTCACCACTCACCGTGGACGCCCGGCCTGCAGTGCCCTGCACAGGTGACTTATCCTGTTCTCCTGGGAAGAGAGTGACAATGCATTTTGGGAGCTGAATTCCAATTCAGTGTAAGCCTCCCGGTGCACCCTGCTCTCTCACAGTGCGTGGCTTTCACGTCGCCCCGTGGGTGCTGGGGAGCAGGGGTGGGGTCCTGGCTCAGCACGGGCAGAGGGACCCGGGAGGAAGCAGATCTGAGATGGTTACGCTAAGACTTTAGGGAAGTGACACATGAGTGGGGCCTCGGAGGAGGAACAGAAATTCATGGGAAACTGATCCAGTCTCCTCCTTCCCACACATCCAAGCGCAGCCAGGTCCCAACTCTCCCTGTTGGAGAAAATCGTGACCATTTCCTGGGTGTGCGGTTCGCCCAGGACAGGCTGGCCCCTCGGTCTCGGGGTCAGGCGTGGGGACCCTCCTTCCAGCTGCACCGAGTCGGCAGCGTGGGGAGGCCCCGTCAGTGTCTGTCCTGCAGGTTCCCTCGTGTCCCCGCCTGCACGCCCTGCTGGGCGGCTCCCTGGGTGTGGCCTTGGCTCACTGCTCGGGATCCCACTGGTCCTGGGCACCCAGGGTCGTCTCAGCATCGCCTTTTTGGTGGCGGACCCTCTTCCATCCGGTTCAGAGGCCTGGTGGCCGCTGCTCACCTCCCTAGTGGCCAGGCCGTGCTCTTGGCTCTGGGAGCCGCAAGGATGACTCCAAGGGAGCCTCCCTCGTTTCCACCAGTTTCCCCAGAACGGAAGCTGCCGCTGGACCCTGGGGCTGTACACACGCAGGTGCAGTTGGGACCCCGGCGCCCAGCAGGGGGTCTGTGTGGCTCAGCGGCCCTTCCTTGATCCCCTTTCCTGTCCAAAATTGGTCAGTCCAGCTACCTCGAGTCCCACTCTGCTTGTCCTGGGCCAGCAGTCTCCATGCCATGGACAGGACAACTGTCCACTTCCCTTGAGAGCAATGTTCCAACCTGCCTGGTGGGCCCTTCACTGAACCGCGAGCCCAGTCTCAGGTCAGGGTGAGGACAGCTGCCCCAGGCCCCAGCCAGCGCTTAGACTCTCAACCTTCCTAATGCCGCGACCCTTTCATACAGGTCCTCATGTGGTGGTGACCCCCAACCATAAAATTATTTTCGTTGCTACTTCATAACTGTAATGTTGCTACTGTTATGAATCGTCATGTAAATATCTGATATGCAGGATGTGTTTTCAGGGGTCGCGACCCACAGGTTGAGAACCGCTGGCTTGGAGCTTCTGAGAACAAGAGGGAAAGGAGCCCGCCGGGCAGGGTTCTGGGGGGCACAGTTCTGGGGGACGGGCACGCCCAACAGGCCGGGGCTGGGGCTGCGGGGGAGCCAGGAGGGGCCCAGACAACATGGAGACTGGCACACAACACAAAGTATGAAAGATGCGAGCTTTTTATTCACTCGTGTCACCGCCAATAAAATGAGAGCTAGCATTTGGAAAACCCCCCTGTAAAACACAGGTTTTACCATGAAGACGTATTTCACCGGGTATTTCAATATGCACCTAACACACGCACACTAAGCACACTCAAACCCTGTCCCATCGAAGCACACACATGGAAATAACACTTTTCACAGCGGAGTATTTACAATGGAGGCTGATGAGAAAGCAGTTCCGTGTTTGGCGTTCTCTCTCCATCCCCCTCCGGAGATGACTGAAGGTCCGACTCTCTGGTCACAGGGACACATTTCAGGTCAACTGTCCAAACGGTCCTCCCAAGGTAAAAGCCACCTCCTGCCGCCCTTCCATGCCACCGACGTCCAGCTCCCACCAAGCACGGAACTAACAAGTCACACGGCTGCCTGGTTCCTGAGGGCGGACAGATGAAAGCTTCGCAGCGACAGCACAGACATGGGAAGCGCACCAGTGGCGGCACCAGGACGCCAGCGACAGCCCCACACTCAGAGGGCCGGACAGCGCGTCCAGGCTGCCGGCCCGTGTGCTGTCCTAGCTCCTGCTGGCATTTATGGCTCAGGGTCACCTGAATTTACAGATGCAAATCCCAATGTTCTACAACCTCATCCTCACGCTACCACCCCCTTCCCACGTCAGGGCCGCCAGTGTTCCTGTGACCGTGAGGCTGAGATAAAAGGAGAGCAGCACACATTGACCATCGAGTCTGCCCCTACTGAGGTCAATGAATTAATTTCTCCTCTTACTGGTAAAGGTGACTTTTAGTAAAAGCCATCATTTAATTGAAATAAAAAAGTACAAAACTGACCATGCAATCACAGCTTCACTTATAGTTATACGAACAGGCACGCGTCACTCCCAACCGTGCAACAGTCAGTACCGTGGGCCTCAGTGGCCCCTGTAAACACTAAGGTGACGGTGGAATGGCAGCAGGAAGCTGCCCCTGGACACGTCTGAGCCGTCGCTCCTGCTCCATCCCATCTGGACCCCATAGTCACGCACAGGCCCGACGGAAGCACTGCTGCTGGTCCAGATGTGCCTTGGAATTTAAAGTTTCAAGACGGGGTCACAGAGGGTAACTGAGCTCTCAGAGGGCCTGCGAGGATGGCTTCTCGAGTGGACACAGCAGCGACGCGCCGCCGCCATGACAACCGCACCAACGAACCCCCCCACCCCGATCTTTAGGAGGAAGAGCTAGCAGCACCCCGAGCACTGCCACAGTACCTCCGGGACGGAAGCGTCTCACCCAGGGCTGGGCTCTGGCGGCCGATCCTTCTGCCATGACTGCAGCCCTGCCCGCACCAACCAGGCGGGACCTAGAGGACCAAGGCCACGCGTGCCCGCGAGCCCGGGGCCTGCAGCGTTACTGACACCTTCGCTTTGCTCTAACGCTGCTGTGTTCACGGTGCGCTCCTGTCAGGCATCTGAGCGGAATTCATTTCTGAGTGAAACGGGCAGGTAACCAGATTAAGACGGAAATCTCCCACGTGTGGGCTCCGAGGGAGGGTTCTGTTTAGTGTAATGAAAAGTAATTTTTAAAAATCTCTGCAGTCGTTCTGAAACACAAAGCACCAGCAGAGCAGACTCCAGCCAGGACGGCCTGGGAGACGGAGGTGGTGGGAGACTCCGTCTGTCCTCGGCGGTGGCGACGCTCCTCCCTCAGGTGAAGGCGACGTCTTCCAGGTAGTCGGCAACATTGCTGAGCTGTGACAGGGTCAGGTCCTGCGTCAGGTCGTCGAGCTGTTGTTCAGACAGAGGACAGATGAGCGTCAGTCAGCGCGCAGTCTCAGATCTCTTTAAACATGGTGCTGCACCGCGAGATCACTTCGGGCCCCCACTGCGGCCCAGCAGCCCCCTCGCCCGCCCTTACTCCTGCTCTGAAACCCGTGCGCACGCACGGGCGCTGAGCTGACAGGTGAACGGCCCGAGAGCTCGCTGAGAAAGCAGGGCAGGCAGGGCGAGCGCCAAGCCCAGGTTTGCAGCGCAGAAGTGTTGTCTTCACTGCAAATGCTGCCTCCCTCACCCCAAGACCTCCTGCTGCAATCCTCCGCAAAGGTCAAGGCACTCAGAGGGCAAAGGTCATGGCGCTCAGAGGACAAAGGTCACGGCGCTCAGAGGGCACGCTCATGGGGAAGGCAGGCTCACGAGACACACCCACAGCACCAACATGCAATCCCGAGACGCCACCTCACACATCTACGTGCATCCTGCTCTCTGCCGAATCGAAGGCTCAATGTGGAACCCAATGCAGACCCCCAGTTCTACCCCCGGCTCCAATTCCGCTGCGCCGTCTCCCCTGGGTGTGTGGCCCCCGCCCTGCTGTGCAGAGCCTGACACCACAGGCAGCCCCAGCTGCGCCCCCTGCTCTCACAGGCTCGCTCGCACCAACCTGCGTGGTGTCCTCTCTGAGCACGGCTCCTCCTGCACCGACTGCCCACACCCCAAGAGTCGGTCCGACTCAGCCCTGACCCCTGGGCCACTGAGACCCCAGCGGTGAGGCCCGGTAACACTGACCCCCCAAAGCACCTCATCAGTTACAGAGGGAGTGACAGCGGAAACCATCTCACATCCTCACTAAAGATTCTTTCCAGACTTGAACCAGGTCAATCTGCCATCAATTTCCCACCATTTTCAGCTGTTTCCCTCCTCTGTGTAAGTGCCTAGAGCTGCACGTGAACCGAGGCAGCCCCAGGCCCGTGCCTCCACGTTCTGCCCGACCTTGTCGCTGGTGTTGGCCTCGTCCAGCTCCGCTGACAGGTCCTCCTCGATCTCCTCACCGATGCTTAGCTCGCTTCTCTCTGAGCGATGGCTGGTGCTAATTCAGGGGAAAGAGAAGAACAGTGAAGGTAACTACTGCCTCAGTCTCTTCAATACTTACTTTAACCCTTAAATAAAATATTACATCCTATCAGCTTCATACACGATCTACTTGACCCTTAAAACCACTTGCGAGCCCTAACTGGTTTGGCTCAGTGGATAGAGCGTCGGCCTGCGGACTGAAGGGTCCCAGGTTCGATTCGGTCAAGGGCATGTACCTTGGTTGCGGGCACATCCCCAGTATGGGGTGTGCAGGAGGCAGCTGATTGATGTTTCTAACTCTCTATCCCTCTCCCTTCCTCTCTGTAGAAAATCAATAAAATATATTTAAAAAAAACAAACACTTGCGAGGCAGCAGGGCCAGTCAACTGGACAGACGAGAAAAGTAAGGTGCAAGCTGCCTCTCAAAAAAGCAAGCCCAAACCTCACCTATCGTTCAGTTACAGACATAACTTCTCCCTGGGAGAGAAGACTCTGCCGAGTACATAAGACTCTGATTTAAAATTTCTCATCATATCCACAGCAAATGCCACGTCCGGATGAATGACTGACCAACTCCTGTTACCCCACGTACACGCCACCCGAGTCAGAAAGATCATGTGAGGGCCACGGGTTTCAGGTAGATGTGGGCGGTTCCCACGAGGCCAGGAGGGTGAAGGGGGAGTGGAGATGAGGGGAGAGGAGAGGCGGAGGGGGAGGAGGGGAGGGCCCTCATCCTAGGGAGGCCTGGTGCTGGACGCAGTTCTTCAGCTACTTCCATTCATTCTCCTGAGTTTCCTGAACACGCACATCCTGACGAGGAATCTACCCAGGTTTCCAGGCCACATGCAGCTCTGGATCAACCCCCACCCCAACCCGGTCACTCTGAACAGGGACCACGCCCACTGAAGTGCACAGGTGTGCTCCTGTCCCTTTCCTGTGACAGAAAGTGCTGACAATGTGTGTCTTGTCCAACTGCTTTTCTTACCTAGTGAAGTCGTCCACATAGTCATCGTCTTCTCCGGCCCCTGGTAAGTTTAGGGAGAGAGACATGTTATCCTGTATAATGAAAGCCTAATATGCTAAGTGTCCAACCGTTTGTTCGACCAGTCACTATGACGTGCTCTAACCACCAGGGGGCAGACGCTCCGACTGGGGTTAGCTTGCTGCTGGGGTCTAGCTGATCAGGACTGGGCAAGATGGGCCCGGACACACCCTGGAGTCCTCTCTCGGTCCCTCCCCAGCCCCGATCATGCACTGGTGGGGTCCCTCGGCCTGGCCTGTGCCCCCTTGCAATCCGGGACCCCTCGGGGGATGTCAGAAAGCTGCAGGCCTAGGCCACGAAAGGCTCAGCGGGTGCGGCTGCATTCTGGCGGGAGGTGGGCGTGAACGCCCTGCACACTTGGAGTGGGAGAAGAGTCAGCTGAGCCTGTCGTGGCTGCTGCTAGGCTCCCGGCCCGTGGAGTGAGCCCAGGCAGGCGGGCCAGGCCAGCATGCACTGAGGTGCTCAGGCCGGCTGCCCACATCCAGTCACTTCCGCCTCCGAGCATTCCACACTAAACTGGCTGTCAAGTTACCTAATCCAAGGGATGCGACTTTATCATTCATCACCTTCAGATCTTTCAGAACCGCGTTTCCCCTTTTGCCTGTGAACAGGAAAACACATCTGCATTAAATCAACGTTTAGAATGCAACCATTTCTTAAACATGCCCATTATTTCTGCCCCCAGAACACGGGCTTCTTTACAACAGCAGCTTTCTCAACTAGAAGAAACGACAGTGTGACTAATGCCTGCTGAGAGCAGTTCTTTGCTATAACATGACCCTGACAGTGCTTTCTGCCCACTTCTTTCTTCCCAGAGGCCTGGTGCAGGAAATTCGTGCGGGGGGGGGGGGGGGGGGGGGGGCGGGGGGGGAGGGGGTTCCTCAGCCTGGCCTGAATCCTCTTGCAATATGGGGACCCCTCAGGGGACGTCGGGCCTAAACCAGCAGTCGGACATCCCTCTCCCAATCCAGGACGCTGCATGCACCAGTGACCATACTTTTCATACCGGTGAAAGGCATCTTGCTGTTGTATGGGCAACTACATTATTTTGCCCTGATTATAAAAAGCAGTACATAACACGATCCTTCTGAGGCAGTAGTACCATTTTCCCCATCTTATGGGTGGAAAAACTGGAGCAGAGAGAAGTTAAGTAATTGGCTTTGTCACACAGTTTTAAGTGTCAGAATCAGGGCTGACCACAAAATGTGCAAGCCAGAGTCCATGCGTGTCATCGCTGCATCATCCTGTTTTTTCAGTGTTAGAGTAGCCTCGCCAGGCCTTAATTTTGAAATCTAAGAGACTGTTCCCAATAGATAGGGTCGGGTCCCTAGGCCGGGCAGGTGATCAGGGCCATCTGTGGGGTGACTGGCGGGCAGGGCGATCGGGAGCCCCCGCTGGCACACACCTTGGCTGGTGGCCTGGTGCCACCCGCTGGCCAGCTCCACCCCCACCCGTCGCCTTCCTCTCGGGGGGGGGCAGTGTGCGCCATAGCAACCGGTTGTTCCCCCGTTTGGTCAATTTGCATATTAGGGTTTTATTATATAGGGTATAGGATGGCGCCCCTCTGGGTTGACTGCACAGACTAGTCAATCTGTCATATTATTTCCCTTGACCTCTACATTTTGCATCGAGTCAATCACTATTTCATTTCCCAACCGGACCGCCTCTCACTGGTTTTACTTCTTCAGCCCTTAGCCCTCAATGTTCTCTCTAAATCATTCCTTCCTAATCAGCATTAAGAGTGACCCACCTAGCTGGTTTGGCTCAGTGGATAGAGCGTTGGCCTGCGGACTGAAGGGTCTCAGGTTCAATTTCAGTTGAGGGCACATGTGTGGGTTGCGGGCTTGATCCCCAGTAGGGGGCGTGCAAGAGGCAGCCAATCAATGATTATCATCATTGATATTTCTCTCTCCCTCTCCCTTCCTCTCTGAAATCAATAAAAATATATGAATATTAAAAAAAGAGTGACCAGGGATGATGGATGGAAGGATGGATGGAAAGATGGATGGATGGATGGATGGATGGACGGACGGACGGACGGACGGACGGAAGGAAGGATGGATGGATGGATGGATGGATGGATGGATGGGTGGGAGGATGGATGGATGGAAGGATAGATGGAAGGATGGAAGGATGGAAGGATGGGTGGATGGATGGGTGAATGGGTGAGTGGGTAGATAAATGGGTGAGTGAAAAAAAAAAAACAGAGTGACCCATTCTGACCTGTAGGCCCTTCACTGAAGGTGACAGTGACCATGGGAAAGAAGAGGAAGGGGAGGGACAGGGCCACAGTCTCAGGTCCAGGGCCAGCTGACCAGACGGGCAGGAGAACCACAGAACATCTCGTGTCCTGGGATACCCGACAGCCGTACAATGGAATGCAAAATGGTGCACATCACAGTGGATTCCCTCACACAGAGCTCACCCACTTTTTAGAAAACTCACTCAGAAGAGGCCCAGTTATACTCTAACACTGTGCTGATTAGACCCTCTGTCCCCTGTGACGTAGGGCCCAAGCGCATCGCCACAGCTCCGTGTCTGAGCGCTGGGGCCTGCACCGTGTGAGGCAGGTGGGTGGGGCGGGGTGGAATGTGTGGGCAGCCCGGCATTCCTTACACTGCAGTCCCTGTCCCTGATGTACGGGACACACCAGGTCCAAATCCCCCTCACACCCTGAGAAGATCACTGTGGCACCACACAATCTACAAGACACGTTTGAAAATGAATTTAATTAAATCCTACTCAAGTCAATCTAAATGTCCAAGAGAGATGGTTTAAAAAATACCTCTACTAGGCCCGGTGCACAAATTCATGCACCAGTAGAGTCCCTCGGCCTGGCCTGCGGGATCGAGCCAAAACCGGCTCTCCGACATCCCCCAAGGGGGTCCCAGATTGCGAGAGGGCACAGGCTAGGCCAAGGGACCCCACCGGTGCACGATCTGGGCTGGGGAGGGACACGGGAAGTTGGCCAACCGGAGAGGGACCATGGGAGGGCTCCAGGGCATGTCAGGCCCATGTCACTCAGTCCCAATTGGCCGGACCCCAGAAGCAAGCTAACCTACCGGTCAGAGTGTCTGCCCCCTGGTGGTCAGTGCACGTTATAGCGACTGGTCAACTGTCTGCCCCCTGGTGGTCAGTGCACGTTATAGCAAGCAGTTGAGCAGCCTTAGCATATCATTAGCATATTACACTTTGGGTGAATGGACTTAGCATATTAGGCTTTTTTTATATAGGATAGCACGATAGACAGCTAAAATGTCAACTAATAGTATTTTGATGGCATAGGAAAAGCGGAATACAGACAATATCTTAAAAAATCAACAAATAGAACTCCGTATTAACAGAATCTATCTCTGAATGGTAACGTTATGGGCTGTTTTTATGATTTTACATACATTTTTCTGAAAAAATAAGCAATGATCAAATGCTCTGTAGTGAGCTAGAGAGAAATACAGCATCAAGTGCCACCTCTGCAGCCAGCACTCACCTTCCGAGTCTTTCAAGGAGGGGGCTCCCGGCAGGGAGCCGAGTCCACTCTTCAAGGATGGGGCGTCGGCGAGCGAGGTGAGGCTCCCTCCTGGCTTCCCAGGGTCACTTCTCCTAACAGGAAACAAGCGCAGTCAATGGCGCTCTGGCCTCTGTCCAGGCACAGAGCAGCGCCAGCAGGTCTCACACAACATGAAGAACACACAGAATGCACAGCACCAGAGGGCGAGGCGGCACCGGGAGACACCGCTCACCCCTCCCCAAACTCTGTGTGACATCCCATTGCTCCTCCTCCTCACTGTTTATGATTCTCTCAGAAGCTCTCCTACCATCACACCCACCCTCCCAGCACAGACGAAGGCCCTGGGCACTCAAGTGCGGCTCTCCAGAAACCCTGTCCCCGACATCACTAACTTCCCTCTTGGGAACTGGACTGTTCTCGCCCTGGCCGGTTTGGCTCAGTGGATAGAGCGAGTGGACTAAAGGGCCGTGGGTTTGATTCCAGTCGAGGGCACATACCTGGGTTTCAGGCTCCATCCCAAGCCTTGGTCAGGGCATGTGTAGAGGCAACCAATCGATGTGTCTCTCACATCACTGTCTCTCTCTCTCCCTTCCTCCCACTCTCTCTAAAAACCAATGGGAAAATATCCTCAGGTGAGGATTAACAAACAAAAAACCCAGGACCATTCTCATCCACATACTAGTACATGCCTGCTGCTCATTTTCCCGCTGTAATGTCCTAACCCCACACCCCGCCCTCCAGCCCCACCCGTTCCTCTGCACCCTCCTATAAAACTCATCAAGAAAGTGTTCACCACCGACAGCCCTCTCCTCTGTCCTTCCTGAGCCACTCGGACCCATCAGCACAGCCCCAATGCCACCATCTGACTAAACCGACCGTCAAGGCCATCCGCGGCCTCCAGCTGCTGCACGCAGAGGCAGGTTTTCAGAGCTAAATGCCACTGCGTGGCCAGCCCCCTGCTCCAGGCTCAGGCCCCTGCCTGCTGGCTCCTCTCCGGGCTGACCTGGAGACGCTGCAGTGTCCACGGCCTGGTGACCCCGGCAGGCGCCCAGCTTTCCACGCTACCTAAGGCGGAGTCCCTAACGCGCATCCAGCCAGAGCTCCCCGCACCAGGCCCTCACCCATCTCACCTTTCCCGTGACCATCTTCTCCAACCCAGCAAGTGGAAGCGGAGCCCTCTCCTGTCCCCTGGCCCACCCCTGTGGGCCGCCCCACTCTCCCCACCCCTCAGCTCAGTAAAGGGCGGCTCTGCCTTCCCGGTGCTCGGCCTGGAAACCCGGAACTGCCCTGGGAGCCACTGCTCTCTGAGCGCATCCTTAGGCTCCCATTCAGGTCACGCCCGTCTCCTCCTGCTCACCATTCCCTCACCTCTTCCGGGGCGGACGACCCCGCCACTCTGCACCCGGAGACCTGTGCCCAGGCCTGCAACTTGGTGGCCAGGACCTGAGACAGTGCCTGGGGACCCCGCCACTCTGCTGCTCCGCTCCAGCGTCCAGTCTCCCTCAGAGCAGAGCGGCAGGGCTGTGCCCGTATGGCGCCTGCGCCCTGCAGCTCCGACCGTGGCTGGCTGGAGGCTCAGGACCCCCTGCTGCGGGAGTCGGGAACACCCAGGCTTCCTCTCTCTGGACGCATTACCACATCGAAGGCTTGGATCACACAAATCGGACTCGTGTGTCTAATAAGTATGAGCCTTTAGCAGCTCGCTGTTCTTAACTGTACATACAGCACTGAGAAAGTGCCTTGTAAGCCTCGATCCTGATAACCCAAAAGAGTCGACTCACCAACCGTAAGTCTTTTCGGGTTTGGGAATGGGGTCGTCAAAGAAGGAATCTCCGTCCAGGTCATCCTCATGCGGACCAGGGCCAGCTGTGTCTCTGACGTCCAGGCTCTTGTTGCTGAGGAGAGCTCCCGTTTTCGTCTCCTGGGCCAGGAAGTGAAGCCCGCCTTTGCTCTTTGGTTCTGACGAGGAGACGCTCGTATCGCTCTGACTTGCACCACTGCCGGCCTTCTAGAACAAGACAGGGGGACAGGTCTCCTTGGTCAAACAAAACTGGAATAGGTGCTTTAAATCATAGAGTCCTGAACAACTGCAACCCCCTGGGAAGGAGTGCGTGAGGCCCTGAGGGGCGGTGGGAGGGGCTTGCAGTGAAAGCCAGGAGGTCCAGAGCAACTGCTGCACGCTCGCCCCAGGCCTCCTCGCCCCAGGCCTCCGGCACTGTGGGGAAAATGTCAGAGAAACAGGGGGACACCACTCCTCACCCCCTAAAGCAGCGGTTCTCAACCTGTGGGTCGCGACCCCTATGGGGGTTGAAAGACCCTTTCACAGGGGTCGCCTAAGACCATCGGAAAACACATATATAATTACATATTGTTTTTGTGCTTAATCACTATGCTTTCATTATGTTCAATTTGGAACAATGAAAATACATCCTGCATATCAGATATTTACATGATGATTCATAACAGTAGCAACATGACAGTGATGAAGTAGCAACGAAAATAATGTTATGGTTGGGGGTCACCACAACATGAGGAACTGTATGAAAGGGTCACGGCATTAGGAAGGTTGAGAACCACTGCCCTAAAGGAACCCTTGGCTATGCCCACTCCATTTAGAAACGACTTTCCCATTTCCTCTTACACCTCTATCCCTGCTCCGTAAATTACTGTAAGTCAATGTTCCCAGCGTGAAAGCAAAGGAAGGTTAGTTCACACAAACGAACCAAGTATTAAAACAAAGTGAACACAGCACGTTCCGCCCAGGGCCCAGCACACCCGCACACCAACGTGGAGGCCCGTAGCTGCGTGCTGGGTCTAAAGTGGAGATCTGCCGCCAGTGCGGGCCCGGCCTCCACTCAGACCTCAGAGGGCGCCCCCCCCCCCCGCCCCCCCGCCACACCTCCCGGTCCATGGCACCTGCAACCAGCCCCTGTGCGTCTACACGGGCCAGCCCCAGAGCGTCTACACGGACCAGCCCCTGTTCGTCTACACGGGCCAGCCCCTGTTCATCTACACGGGCCAGCCCCTGAGCGTCTACACGGGCCAGCCCCTGTTCGTCTACACGGGCCAGCCCCTGTGCGTCTACACGGGCCAGCCCCTGAGCGTCTACACGGGCCAGCCCCTGAGCGTCTACACGGGCCAGCCCCTGTGCGTCTACACCGATGTTCAAGGCTCTCAAGCGCTCTCCCTCCTGTCCCAGCCTGCACGCAACAGCACGTATTCCCTTGTCTCCAGTTGGCCCTGATCCTCACAACCTAACATGATTCTGTCCTTCATCGATTTTTTTGCCCTTAGACATGCCTGTGTTAACAATATAATAACCAAAAACTTGATTACTAGAATGTCTTATGAACTAAAAAAAAAGTTTTTCCAAACTAAAGGCTTAATCTGAACTGCTTGTAACAGAGAAACATTAAAGCCAAATAAAGTTTCCAAGTTTAAAAAATTCATGCAAATTCTCTTCCTGCCCATGCTTATCCCCCAGCTTCCTTCCCCAAACCCACCAAAGGCAGATTCTGACCTGAGACTTACTAATAAATTAGGAAATTTTACTACAGCTGTCTGTCCGTCTGTCTCTCACTCACACACACACACATACACATACGCCCCTAAGTTTAATTCATGCACATAGAAAGAAAACACTGTGTCATTCTAGAAGCTCAGTGGTCCTGGAAAAGACCTATTTCCACGCTCCCTTCGCAAGCCAGACCTCCTGCAGGTGCACGGAGCCAGCGCTCTGGCTTTGAAACCAGACTGGACGGCCCGCACAGCGGCTCCACGCTCAGCCCTGAACAGCCAGCTGCTCGGGGTCCAGAGGACAGTAGTGCCCAGACGTCAGGGCTCAGGTCTGAAGCAGCCAGGAGTGGACAGCTGGCCAGGCTGAGTGCTGGGCACACTGCCCACTGTGTGTGCTCCTGCATTCAGAATGGATGTGTACGTGTGAAGGGAACGACAATGCTTGGTTCATCTAGAAAACCGAGGTGTCTGTAATAGACACAGAAACATCCCCCCACCCCAAACACACACACACACACATCATGGCCCTAAATCAACGTGATGCTGGGCTTATGCCAGAATTTTTTTTTTTAAAAAAGGAGCAACGATTTAAGAAATGGTCCTTTTTAAAAGAACTTGAAGCAAAAAATACCTCGATACACGAGTTTAAAAACACTTGAAAACTGATTATAAAGAGGCTGATCTTTTATATTATATTGTATGTGAAGATAAAAAAAAATTTTATTCTAAGTATTAAAAACAAAACCAACTAATATTCAGTTTTCCCAACTGAGTGGTAAAAACCCAAGTGAGTAGAGCTACAAAGGCTGCTGTGATCTGACAGTCCCTTCAGGCGACAGAGCGGTTCACAGTGAACAGGGAACACGCGGGGGTCAGTACCAGCGTCAACTGCAGAATGTGAACGCGTTAAAGAACGCCCTCCCACTCACCATCTGCCCTCCCTTCACTGACCCGCAATCACAAAACCCAGAAATACAACTTTCATCTGACCCAAGTTCAATCAGGTCAAAACCTTAGGTTTGGCTCTGCATTCTGACAGCTCACACTAGTAAGCTGACAATGCTTCAGTTTTATATACAGTGAAGGACTTCTTACAAGTCCATCTGTAATAGGACCTCAGGCCTTCTCACAACAGCAGCCACCAGGCACCCCCACAGGCCTGGCTGGGCGCCCGGGTGCCCCGGGCTCTCTGGCTGCAACAAGCTGGTCATGGACCAGCAGGGCGACTCTCTGGGCTTTGCCCGTGGGAAGTGCTGCCCGGCTGCGTGTGAACGGCGCCCCCTGGCGGCCAGCTGTGTCTACCCGCCATGACACACGCATGCAGCTTGGTGTGGGCCTAGTGAGACATTAGGATGGAGGGGGTTAAGGGGGGACCTCCTGCATGCACAGGCAGAGCGGAAAGCAGAGGGATGGCGGGCCGAGGACATCTATGCGCTGGAAACGGTGCTGGGTCCCAGGCTTCTAAAGCGACTCCACACAAGGCCAGGGACGCAGAGGAAAGCAGGGTTCAAAGCGACGGAGGCAGCATCTGGGGCTCAGGGCTACGGGGCCGGGCGCACAGCTCTTCAGTCCCCTCGGCCCCACGCTGCTCCACGACCCAGAGTGCAATGTGTCTCCCTCCACGTGCTGTTCCTATGGACCCACTTCTTCAAACCCACGACACCAACCAGGTTCTACAAGTGTGGTTCCATGACATGCTCTTCAGTCCGAGACACTGACTACAGCATCCATGATGACACACTGGTTTATGTTCTAACGATCTTAAGGCACGTCTCACCTCTCCGACTCCCCTGGGAACTACTGACTAAGTGAGGACCATAGTCATTGTCTCGCCCAGAGCACCTAACACATGAGCTTCTCTATGTAAATGTTCAGACATACGTGTGAATAACATTTTGAAACATCTCACATGGAAAGGCATAAAAATTGTGTGAACAAATGGCAGGAATTCGCCCCTGAGCCAGCAGGACTAAGGCAGCCGGCACAGCGAGTCCTCGGGAATCTCTCCTTCAACCAAGCTCCCCTGGACTCTGAGCCCCACATGCAGCAACGTCAGAGGACAGCTGATTCTCGCACGCCTAAGAACTGACTGATGACACTGCTTCTCGGACCTCTAATATTTAACATTTAAAAGGGGCCAGTATACGGGCTTGGGCCACTTTTGTGATCTTTGGGGAGGACGCAGTGCCAGCAGCAGGCACTGAGCGCTGGGGCTCCGCCCTCCTCTCGGGGCTCTGAGGCTGAGCCACACGCGCGGGGTCACAGCTGTGCACACCAAACATCCTGAAGGAACTAAGTTTCGCCTTTAATTTACCGATAGGAATGTTTCAAAAAGTAGTGCAATGTTCTACAGACCTCAGATAAAAGTCATGTAAAGAATATGTACATGACCATCCATTCAAAAAAATAAGTATTTTCAACTTTTTTTGTTGCCAAAAAAACAAAAAATCCTCAAAATAAAACTGACAGCACAGTTTAAAAATACAACATATGACTTTCACCTGGATAAAACTGAAAGTCAACGACTTCTTGTTTTATGCCACCGCGACTTTATCACGTCTGACTGCAGATAAAAGAGGGTGACATTTCAAAAGAAGGTGACCCCGCGCAATGGGGCTGCAGGCCTGAGGGCCCACGAGGCTGCTGTCCCTCTGCCCTCATGCATGTTACCTTGGCACCAGACTTCTGCCCGCTTGTCTTCTTCTTACCTTGTCCTTTATACCTTGGTATCTGAGCATGAGAATAAAATGACGTTTTACCACAAAGTATAAATCTTTCAAAATAAACTAATTCATAAACAAACGAAAAAGGATTCCTATTAGAAAATTTCCTTAAAATGGAGATAATATGTTCCTTTAGGAAACCCAATTCTTTAAGTCTTTTCTTACTCAAGGGGTTCAACTCATGTTTAAACACCCTGCCCAACAGTTACTGGTGAAGCCCGCCCTCCGCGAGGACAGGCCCGCTCTCCGCGTGGACAGGCCGCCCTCCGAGAGGACAGGCCGCCCTCCGAGAGGACAGGCCCGCCCTCCGCGAGGACAGGCCGCTCTCCTCGAGGACAGGCCCTCTTTCGTGCGCACGGAGCAGCGCGGAGAAGCCAGGCTTGAACTCCTGAGCAGCTTCCTTTCGGGCCACTGGCCCCGCCCCCCTGCTCAGGCGCACAAAGCAGGCCCCAGGGCTGGCGGGACCCTGCACTGGGCCACCCGTCCCAGAGGCCCCGGGGCTCCTCAGCTCTCACAGTAGAGCGACAGCAGGCAGAGGCCCTTCCAGAGCCCCTGATGGCTCAGGCACCGAGAGAAAGGACGCCGGATAGGAAAGGGTGACCTAAGTATTGGCATCCAGACCCAGACCCGCGAGGACCACGGGAGTCACCTGAGCCCAGGCCCCGCAGAGACGAGCTGCGGCGTTTCCCTGTGGGGTGACTGAGGCCAGAGGCTCCACGGAAAACAGTCAGAAGGTGGAGGAGTGAGGGCCCCACAGCTCTGTTCTCTGATCAACCTCAGAAGCCCCATCACTCCTCTGGGACTGTGTAGAGCAGCGATTTGCAACCTTTCCCCTCATGGCCCACACGGACGAATCACTAAAACTCTGCAGCACACAGACAGTCTGCCAATCGGACCCCAAACGCTGGGTCATTCAGACTCGTTCACACGGGACAGCCATGCTGCGTCGGCTGCTGTCATTCAGATTTGAGTCTGCGGGCAAGAGGTCGGTGCCACACTGCATGCGGAACCGTGCTTGCGGCTCACAGGGGGAACATCGCTGGCTTAGAGCAGCACTTCCTCGCGGACTTAAAGTGTCCGATTCTCACCATAATTCCTAACCCCGAAAGCAATTTCTACAAAGAGAATAAGAACAGGCAAAACAGACATGAGTACTTTATCTTGAAGACAGACCTGATGTGAAAGGTTAGTCCTGCTAATTTGCTTTAAAAGCAATCACTTACAAAACGGAACTGCGAAACAGCTCAAGGCACTGGGTACTAACTAGTCAGGATGTGGGACTGTGTCCGTGTCAACCCCGAAAGCCAGGTGTTCTCACAGGAAGCAGAGCTTTCGAAGGCAGCTTTTCTCCCTGGTAGCTCCGCTCCGAGGGACTTCTTGAACTTGCCCTGAGCTCAAGGGAAGCTTCGAAGGCCCCTCCCTCAGAGCGGAACAGGCCCCAGCACAATGGCCTCTGCTGGCTGGAAACCAGCGCCCAATCCCTCCCATTCCACATTCAGATGACAGGAAGGACCAACCACAGCCGAGAGCAGCAGCCCCCCCAGAGCCCATGTCTCAGCCCCCGACAAGCAGCCGTCCTGCAGCTCGGCAGCCTGTCACCCCCTCTCCCAGCCCGGCTGCCCCGGGAACACTCTGGACTGCTCCCGGGAGGGGCCAGAGGCCGGTCCCCACACACTCGGCGCAAACCCACCCTCTGGTGGGTCAGGTTCTTCCAGCGGGCGCTCTGCTCCGGCGCGTCCCAGACACACTTGCCACCAGCACAAACACCCGGACTGTGAACGAGTGTCCACCCACTTCACTTTCTGTGATACCAAACCCCTGAATCAGGGCCCTAACTTCAACCACTCCAAAACCACACACCAATATGGCCCAAGCGCACAGACCTTACGAATCCTCAAAACGGCTCATTAACATAAACACCCGTCAGGCTTACAATCCCAGACTGTCACCCAGCCACACTATTTAACACAGCGCTCTACACTCCTGAGCCTAACCTGCTCCAGTTAGGAACTTATAAATGAGAAGTAACGTTCAAAGTACCAAATGAGTCCAATATTCTACGCTTTTATTTAACAGCATATTCCTTTCTACTACACAAAATTTAAAAAACTACCAACTAAAGCAAAATAATTAATGCTTAAAATTCTATACTTCATCAAAAGGAAGCAAGCAGTGGCAGAAACTAAACAGGAGTGTGCCGCGTAAGACGGAGGAAGCCGAGCTGGCGTGCCGGGCCAGACCGTCCGAGCCGCCGACTCACCTTACTGGGGCCCGTGTGCGGGCTCAGCTTTCCTTCTGGTGACGGTGGTGGAGAATGCGCATCGGCCAGATCCAGTGCACCCTAAAACATTCCGTGAAAATTAAAACATTTACACATAAGGCATCAATATACTAATTACACCTCATAGAACAGGGGTCCTCAAATTTTTTAAACAGGGGGCCAGTTCACTGTCCCTCAGACCGTTGGAGGGCCGGACTATAGTTTAAAAAAAAACTATGAACAAATTCCTATGCACACAGCAGCGGCAAAAACACCCGGCGGGCCGGAGAAATGTTTTCGGCGGGTAGTCTGAGGACCCGTCGTAGAACTTCAGCATTTAAAACTACTCCACGTGTTGGCATGTTGATTTCTTCCTAATTAACATAAATATCATTAGATTTTCCCAATTTTGATTTTAAAAAACGAAACACACTTAGATTCTGATTAGCTGCCAAGTATTTCCTCAATCAGCCTGTGCTTTATGAGGCCCCCTCCCTGCCTGACCCCTGGTCCTGCCCGACTCCACAGACACCTGCTCTGCCCCCTGGACTGGCTACCGCTTCATTTGTCTCAAGAAACCTTCTCGCACAGCCTCTCCCTCGTGGGCGCCGCCCTCTTCAAGGGCAGCCCTCCCTTCCTCCCCACGCCTTCTAAACCAGCGGGCACACAGCAGGCAGCCCTGGGCTGAAGCAAGGCGTCGGAGGGACAAAACCAGCACCAGCAGAGAGTGTGGCAGAAGGACCAGAACCGGGACTTCTGTCCCGTGTGGCTCTCACTTGGTGAGGAGGAGGATGGAGCCACACTTTCCCCCAGGAGTCCAGCCTTCTAGTGGAGTAAGCAGGTGGGTGGGTCCGGGGAAAGGACGGAGCGGGACTTAGGGAGCCATCCCAACAGTAATGGCCACAGGATCAGAGAAGGTAATGATAATGTCGGCCAGCAGCTGTCCGGTCGCCAACAACCAGCACTGTTCCCCGAGCTTCACACACTGATGCCTTCAGTCCTCACCATAACCCCACCTGGCTGCCTCTGCCACCTCCACTTCCCGGGAGGTGCCTAAGGCACGTGGCTGAGGAGGGCCCCCCCACAGGGCGTGGCCGAGCTGGGTGTGAGCCTAAGCCAGGGGTCCTCAAACTACGGCCAGCAGGCCACATGCAAATACAAATACTGTATTTGTTCCCGTTTTGATTTTACTTCAAAATAAGATATGTGCAGTGTGCATAGGAATTTGTTCATAGTTTTTTTTTTTAAACTATAGTCCGGCCCTCCAACGGTCTGAGGGACAGTGAACTGGCCCCGTTTAAAAAGTTTGAGGACCCCTGGCCTAAGCAGTCTGGCTCCAGAGTCTGGGCTATTCCCCGTGTGAGTACAGGAGGGAAAGCAGACCTGGGAGAAACATGGGCAACCACCATGCGTGCATGAGGTGCACCCCGGGGGGGAGAGGAAGGGATGGGAAGGGAGGGGAGGGGAGGGGAGGGGAGAGGAGGGTGGTACAGACAAGACAAAGGTCAGGCCACAGAAGCCAAGAGCTGTCACCAGCACTTGCAGACTGTGGCTCAAGAGAGCGGGAGCCTTAAACGTGTGTCTCTTTTGTTCACTAGCAGCTAGCAGTGCCCATCCTGTAATAAGCGCTCACCAACCTTGTCGAACGATTATGAATGAATGAGATCACAGGCCCGCATGCGGGGACAGCCCATGGGGACAGCCTGTACTCGGGCCAGGCCCCTGTGCCCTCCCAGAGGCGGTTCTGCTGCGGGCGCCCTCCTCCCTCCACACCTGCCCATCCCTGACCCGGCTTTCACGTTAAGGTTGAGTTGAACAAAATTTCAACATGAAACACACTGCCCCCTTTGACTAAAAATTATTACTGAGAATGTTTGGAACTAATCAGTTATTGTATACTTCCTCTGTAATCACAAAACATTTAAATGTGCATTTTCTTATGAAAGAATCTGATCTTGAACAGCTCTCAACCCTTCTACTACACATAATTTTCTTATATTTTCCCTTTTAGTGAAAAGAATCTATTTATCGTGCAATGAGCACTCAGTCAGCCTGAGCGGTTCTCAGAGGCTCTAATAGAAACTCTGAGGCTGTCCAGACGGAGAAACGGCCGCAGCTTCCACTCTCACATCCCCTGCGGCCAGAAGCACCCACTTAACAAGCTCCCTGGGACGGTGAAGATGCTGTCTAGTCTGTGACAGTACCTTCCGTAAACAGGAATCAGACCACTAACCTCATTAGCAGTATTTCTAAAAGGGAAGGATAAGAGTAAGAAAGGTAATGGCTAATCAAACACACAGAAATTAGAAAATGTCTAGAAATAAACAAAATCAATAGCTCAAACAGTTTTAGATCTAGTTTTAAAAAGCCTTTCAGTTCAAAAATTAACTACTCTATAACTCGGCCTTTATGTTTGAAAAACACTAAGACTAATGCTTGGAGCGTTCTCGCCATTTCTTGTGCAGTGCCCTGTGCGGGAGCTCCAGGATGCCCACCCCAAGCTCAGACCCCTTTTCCAGAGGAACGTGGAGGTGAGCACTAGTCAGAAAGGATGGTTAGCACTAGTCAGTGGGAGGTGAGCACTAGTCAGTGGGAGGTGAGCACTAGTCAGTGGGAGGTGAGCACTAGACAGAAAGGATGGTTAGCACTAGACAGAAAGGATGGTTAGCACTAGTCAGTGGGAGGTGAGCACTAGTCAGAAAGGATGGTTAGCACTAGTCAGAAAGGATGGTTAGCACTAGTCAGTGGGAGGTGACACTAGCCAGTGGGGAGCAGGATCTATCCACAAAACAAAGGCGGTGGCCTCGGAGCACCCACACTTCCAGTTTTCGTTATAACGTGCACTTAACCGATCTGAGTGTGTCACTTTGTTTCCAAGGAAAAGTCTCTTACTTACACGGAAGGCGGGGCTGCAGGGGGCACAGTGACCAACCAGGAGGTAACGAAGCACAGGCTGCACTTACTTCCCCACGGGCGGGCCCTCTCTCCTTCTGCTGACAGCGCCTGATCACTTCCAACAGCAAGGGTCCGCCCACAGTGCCTTCCGCTTCAATGATACCCAAGTCCCGGGCTAAATTCTCTCGACCTTCCAGACCTTGAAACTAGGAAGAAATAAGATGTAAAAGTAAGCTATAAGTGCACAGATATACAACAAGATTATTTTACTCAGAGCTTAAAGAAAAATATTTTCAGAACTTAGACATCTTTCTCTGGACTGTTTTTCTAATGAATGAAATGTCCATTTCTAAAAATTACATATATATTTGGGGGGTGGTCGAAGGTGGCCATGGAGCCCCAGATATGCACTCACTGAACAGAACAGAGGCCTCAAACACCCACACCGTTTAATGATACTTTTTTTCACAGGAAGCACAGTTGCTCACGTGTGTGACATAAACACATAAAATACAAAGCCACAACATGAGCAAGTTTCATTTGGAATTCTGCATATGGAAAATGCAAGAGTCAGGATATTTACTTTTTTTATTTCGTTCACCAGTCTCCACATTAACAGCTACAGTCTAACAGAGCAAGTCGACTTTACCACAACACTCCCTCCCAGTGAAGTACAGCAGGGGCCCTAGGACCCGCTGCCAGCTCGATGACGGGTGACGCTTAAGAAAACCAGGGCGCTACAACAACATCTTCATGCAAGACACGACAGCTGTCAAGTGTTAACGTTCAGCTGTTCACGAGCTCATCGTGCCAAAGGCTTCAAAGGTGAGGTGAAAACCATTCTTACTGTGCTAGCT
This sequence comes from Myotis yumanensis, assembly GCF_028538775.1. Lineage (NCBI taxonomy): Eukaryota > Metazoa > Chordata > Mammalia > Chiroptera > Vespertilionidae > Myotis > Myotis yumanensis. The sequence goes on from NW_027223757.1 coordinate 1,019,001, forward strand.
TCAGGCTGGAAAACGGCCAAGGTGAAGTCCAGATGAAAGAACTGGAGAAACTCTGCCACCAGACTGGCCACCAGCCGGCCTGCGGGCAAGAGAGGCGGTGAGCGAGCCTTCACGCCTGAGCCTCCTGACATTGAGACAGGACAGGCGCACTAATGGGAGGGAAGTTTCTATGTTGTTTAAGCAAGGCAAGGGTTCGTCTTTGCCGCGTACAATTAAGTGACGGAAACCGGTCTCCCCAGGGCCTCACTGGGACCCTAGGTCTGGCAGCAATCATCAGGGAGACATGTGACACTTCACGGGACAGCTCTGCCTCTTACAGTAAAGCTGGTTTTATCCCCGGACCAATGGTGAGTAAAGCAACTAACAGCAGTCCAATAAAATCTCCTTTTAAGAAATAAGGACCTATAAGGATCACAGACACCAAAAAGTGATCTGAAATCCCTGATTTCTCCCAAATAGAGTCACGATTCGAAAATTTACAGACAAAATAAACAAGAAGAGCTGAACCTCTTACCATCTTTCGTATTTAAAAACTTTTTCAGGCTCTCGTTGACTAAAGGAGTTTTGTTCTGTTAAAAAAATAAAATACTGTAAGTGTCATGTGTTTATGATGACAACAACTACAAAATGTGGATTAAAATATAACTTTTTGGCAAAGATGTAAGTAAAATATTGTCACCCATACAATTACGGTTAATCCCATTCCATGACTATTGGTCACTAAAAGAACTGCTTTGTGCTACTGAGTAATATCTCAAAGTTAATAAAACAAAGCCATATATGAAGACGTATAGTCATTTTTAAAGTTTTACAAATTGCTGACTCAAGTACTTTAGAAGCCAGATCTTCAAATACTCACGTGAAATAACACTTATAAAAACAACTATTACTTCAACTGTATGAATTTAATACTGGCATCTTAGCCATCAACCATCTACGACACACTTGCCATTTGCAGTCCAGCTGTCGGTCACATGACTTTCTGTAGTGCGTAGGCCAGCTGATTTTTATCATTAGACGTTTGAGTAAATAAAAAAAACCACGTCTAGCACATCAGAGCTAATGCACGCAGAGCAGTTACAGGCATACGGTGCGACCCTCTGGGAAGCCCTGTCGGGGCACGTTTTACAAAGTGAAGAGGCCTCCATGTGACCCCCACCGAGGGGTCTCCTCAAGAGCAAGGAAAGGGCCGGTCCCAGCAACACGCGCGCACACGCGTCCCCGCAGCTTGGTTATGAGCTGAAAGCTGGAAACAACCCACCGTCACCGACAGGTGAGTGACTGAGCAGACGCCCATACAGCCCCACACGACAGGGAAACCAGCGGCCCCGTGAACGAGTCTTTATGCCGAGTGAACGCAGCCAGACCCGGACACAAAGCAAGGAGAGTCTGTGCTAGTCTGCTCCATGGCCTCGCTGTCAGAGCCCTGGTGGCCCAGGCTGGAGATGCGGTGGGGACCACAAGGGGGTGTGCAGGGGCTTGAGAAGCCTTTTTATCTTTAACCCTCACCAAGCACGTTTTTACTGACTTTAGAGAGGGAGAGAGAAAGACAGAGAAGTATCAATGTGAGAGGGAAACATCGGTAAGCTGCATCCGGTACACACCCTGACTGAGAACTGAACCGGCAACTTTCCGGTGTGGGGACTACACTCCAACTAACTAGCCAGCTGGCCAGGGTGCTGGAGGAAACTTCTGAAAGTCATGGGTATGATCACTATCATTTTTTTTCCAGAGAGAAAGGGAGAGGGAGAGATAGAAACATCAACGATAAGAGAGAATCATCGATCGGCTGCCTCTTGCACAAGCCCTACTGAGGATGGAGCCTGCAATCCGGGCATGTGCCCTGACCAGGACTGAACCTGGGGCTCTTCAGTCCACAGGCCGACGATCTATCCACTGAGCCAAACCAGCCAGGGCTATACTTCAATCAAGTTTTAAGAATACTCAAAAACTCTAGGAGGGTGAAGATCACAAGGCACTCAAGTAGGCTAGTGTAGGAGATTTTAAGATCAACTGAAATATTTACAGAAATGGAAGCGTAAGAGCGAACATGTCCTACGAACAGCCACTGGGAGCAATGAGGAGAAAGGGCTTCAGGAAGACGAGGGACAGCAGAGGAGCAGGGAGGGCAAAGCAACCTGGAGAGGAACTAACTAAGCCGAGCGGGCGGCCGAGCCCTCCTCAGCCTCTGCACAGAACTGAGAGAGCCAGGCGGCCCGGGTGGGAGGAAGAGGAGGGCCTCGCCGATTTCTGGCTGAGGAACAGCCTTGCAAGTAAGACCCGGCGAGCGGGCAGTGGACACACAGGTCTGAAGCTCAGGAGGCGACACGGACGGGAGAGCCGGGCCACAGCTGCTGGAGTGGTCAGGGTTCAGGCAGAGGCACAGATGACAGCTCTGGGACACCGCCCCGAGGCTCCATGAGTGAACGCCGAGGACCCAAGGAGTGATCAAGAGAAAACAGAACAGAAACATTCCCAAAGTCAAAGAGTTTCAGGAAGAAAAGAGGAATTAACGTCCAGTGCCACAGAGTCCCTGATAGGTCAGAGCCAAGGAAAACCGAATTAGGACTCTTCTTGACTGCAGCAAAGACATGGCCTCGGTGCAGGAGGGATAGACTTACAGGTGCCCATGGGTTACAGGGGACCTGGAGCATGAGAACAAGTGTATGACACACATTCATTCAAAACTTGTCAGAGGGCAAGTAGAGCGGGTCCTGCTCCAGAGGCGAGCCAGCAGCAGGGCGAGCGGAGACGGCCGAGAGGCAAGCCCAGGGCAGGCTGCTGTGCAGCTGGCAGTGCCTCCCCACTGGCGGGAGGAGGCAGGCACAGGTGCGTGGGCACAGGGGAGCCCTGTCTCGGGGAGGACACACCGAGAGGACCTGACGCCCCTGTGTTCCCCCAGAGACACAAGGTGTCGGTCAGGAGTCAGGTGGAAGCTGCACGGGAAACAGATGTGGCAACGATAAGTCAGATAAGGGTTCATCTCCAAAATACTTAGGGACTCACACACCTCAACAAAAGGAAGGCAAACATCCAATCAAAACGTGGTCAGAGGACCTGAATGGACACTTCTCCAGGACACACAGGTGGCCAAGAGACATGAAAACACGCTCAAAGTCACTGATGCTCAGAGAGATGCACATTAAAACCACAATGCGGTACCATCTCACACCTGTTGGAATGGCTACCATCAACAAATCAACAAACGACAAGTGCTGGCGAGGATGCGGAGAAAAGGGAGCCCTCGTGCACTGCTGGTGGGAATGCAGACTGGTGCAGCCACTGTGGAAGACAGTACGGAGTTCCCTCAAACAATTAAATACGGAACTTCCATCTGACCCAGTGATCCCACTTCTAGGAATATGTCCCAAGAAACCGGAAGCACCACTCAGGAAGAATGTGTGCACCCCTGTGCTCACAGCAGCACAGGTTACAATGGCTAAGGCCTGGACACAGCCCACGTGCCCACCAGCAGGTGAGTGGGTAAAAAGCTGTGGTACATCTACACCATGGGATACTACGCAGCAGTGAAGAAGGACCTCCTACCCTCTGAGGCAGCACGGAGGGGCCTGGAGAGGATTGTGCTGAGTGAAATAAGCCGGTCAGAGAAAGACAAGGATCACATGATCTCACTTACGTGTGGAATCTAATGAACAAAATAAACTGATGAACAAAATAGAACCAGAGACATGGAAGCATGGAACAGAGTGCGGTGGAATCTGGGGGGGGGGTGTGGATCAACCAAAGACCTTGTGTGCACATGTGCATCACCCACGGACACAGACAATAGGGCGGGGGCAGGCTGGAGGGGGTCCATGGGGAAAGGGGGACATATGAGTACTTTCAACAATGAAGATTTAAAAAGAGTGAGGTGGAAGGGCCTTGCTAGGGTGGTCGTCTCCACTCAGTGACGTCAGCAACCCTCAGGCTCCGGTGACTTTGCTCTAGAGCAGCGGTTCTCAACCTGTGGGTCGCGACCCCTTTGGCGGTTGAACGACCCTTTCACTGGGGTCGCCTAAGACCATCCTGCATATCAGATATTTACATGACGATTCGTAACAGTAGCAACATGACAGTGATGAAGCAGCAACGAACATAATGTTATGGTTGGGGGTCACCACAACATGAGGAACTGTATTTAAAGGGTCGCGGCATTAGGAAGGTTGAGAACCGCTGGTCCAGACCATCAAGAGTCGGTGCTGGCCTCCTGCCCCCACGGCGCTCCGAAGCCCGCAATGCCCCGCGCAGCTCCGAAGTAACACTTTCGCCTGTTTCCTGGAATAAAGAGGCGCAGCCCTCTGCTCACAAGCACCCCGTCTACACCCCGCCCCCCCTCCGTCCACACTGCAGCAGCAGCGCGCCGGGCGGTCGCAGCCATCCGGGGTCACCGTCAGGCGGCCCAGCACGGGGTGCGGACGTCGTACCTCCACTTTTTCTTGCTCCTCTAGCGCTAAGAACACGGCCGCCCGGAGCTCCGCCTTGAAAAGAAAAGGGGGTGTTAACGGGGCCGCTCCCCAGTCCCCGCGGGAGGGCGGGAGGGTGCAGACCCCCGGCCCCGGCCCCGTCCGCGCCGGAGGAGCCCGAGCGCCCCCTGGCGGCAGCGAGGCTCGGGGCCGGGGCGGGACGAGCGCGGCCGGGGGTCGCCCCTCCCCAGCGCCCCGCGCCCAGCCCGGGACCCGCTCCCCCCCTCCCCCGGTCACACCTGCGGGTCCCGCGGCGCCTGAGAAGTGGGGCCCGCGAAACGCGCCGCCCGGACGGCAGCCCGCCGCTCGAGGCAGGCGGGGACCTGGGGCCCGGGGCCCCCGAGGCCGCCCGCCCCGTCCCCACCCCCGGACCGGAGCCCGGAGCCCGGAGCCCGCCCGGCGGCCCCAGCGCGCCCGGTCCCTTTGTGACGCCCGCCGTCCGCACAGGCCCTGCGGCCCGCGCGCCCCCCCGCCAGGCCCGGCCGGGCCTCCCGCCGACCTTGATGCGGTTCAGGACCCCGCTGCCCTCCAGCGTCTGCACCAGCAGGTCCCGCAGCTCCGTGTCCTCCTCCGCCACCACCGCGGCCGCCGTCGCCGCCATCTTGCTTCTCCAAGACAACCGCCGAAGCCGCGCCAACGGCCAACGGCGCTGCACACGCCGCGGCGCGCGCGGCCGAGACCACGCCCCCGGCGCCGGCGCGCGCAGCCCGCCCTCACGCTTGGGCGGGGCCTCGGGGCGCTGGTGAACAAGGGGGCGGGGCCTCGGGCGGAAGCCGGGGGCTGGCCCGGGGCGCGGATGAGCGTGGGAGGCGGGGCGTGGTGGACGCAAGGGGCGGGGCCTCGAGCTGACACTGAAGGCGGGGCCAGGGCGGAAGGCAAGGGCAGGTGCTGGGGTGAAGGTGCCAATTCAGTGCCAACAGGACTCCCCAGTCGGGGTTGCGGGGAAGAAGGAAATTTTATTAGTGCAAACAGCTCCGAGCGACACCGCTTGGCTGTGACAGCGCTGTGCGGGGTGGCTCCGCGGTGCTGCACCGGGCCGCCGGCAGGCCCTCCAGCCAGGCTGCTCAGCTCTGCTCTGCTGGGCTCTGCTGGGCTCCGCTGGGCTCCGCTGGGCTCTGCCCCGCCGCCAGTCGGCTCCCTCTGCTCCCAGAGCGCGCGGCGGACACAGTGCAGGCAGCGCTTCTCCCGGAATTGTAGTCTGAGTGAGAGCCCCTGGGCAGAACTGGCTGCTAGGCTCTGCTTATTATTATTCTTATTTGCTTTATTTTTCAGCCCAGTTAGCCACCAGGAGCCCTTCCTACTGGTGTCTTCTTTTTTCTTTTCTTTTTTTAATAGTTTGGGTTCACAGTAGCCTGAGTTGGCTGATGGGTTCATTCCAGACAAGCTTAGGTTTCTAGTGACATTCTCCACAAATGTAATAAGTTCTTCTCACGTTAAGGTTCTCAGTGAAGTATGTTTCAAGCATGTCTATAATGTATACGGCAGCAGAAAATACACTCTTTACAGTTATTTGAACTTAGGATAAGAATGTTTGATGTTGACTAACAAACGTGCTCGCGGGTTCTCAGAACTGCTCAGAGGCGCGAGAGCACAGCCCCCTGAAGCGCACGCCTGCGCCACAGCCACGCGGCGTCCTCGGCTGGTTGGCTTCTTGAACTGGGTCGGTGGTGGTGCCGGGCGTTTGAAGCCAGAAGAGCCGGAGCTGTGGCTCTCCAGGGGGCGACGTGGCTCCTCGGGGGACATCTGCAATCTCTGGTTGTCACAGCGAAGGGGCTGCTCCTGGCATCTCGAGGGAGAAGCCAGCAATGCTGCTCGATGGCCTCGGGTGCAGACAGCCCCACCGCCACCCAGCGCGCGAGCGAAGGCAGAGCTCAGACCAGGAACCGGGAATGGGTGAAGGGGTCGTTTCAAGAGAAAGATGAAGCAGGAGTTGTGCTTTGATGGATGTAGTTCAGGATTTACTTCTTTTTTTATTGAGATATAATTGACATATAACGTTGTATTAGTTTCAGGTGTACAACCTAATGACTTGATACCTGTATATACTGTACAGTTTACCCTTAAACAACATGGGGTTAGGGGCGCCAAGCCCCACACAGTCAAAAATTTGTGTGTAACTTTCGACTCCCCCAAAACTTAACTGCTAACAGCCTACTGTTAGTCTTAAATAGCCTTAAACCATTAACACATACTGTTGTATGTTATGTCTTATACGCTGCATTCTTACCATAAAGCTAGAGAAGGACATGTTGAAGTCCCGAGGAAGAGGAAATGCAGGTACAGTGTTTACTGAAAACCCTGCAGGTTGGAAGGGGTGGGGTGTGCGGTGCAGGAGGAGCAGCGGCCCCGGCAGAACTGCAGTGACCTCACGTCCGCAGGGCCCGGGGGACTGGCTGGGGACACGCATGCCCTGCCGTTCTCAGCCCTCGTGCCCCGGCCTCGCCATCCGCCACCCGGGCCCTCGCTCTCGTCTGCTGCTGGTCCAGCAGGACGCAGCCTCTTCTCGTCCCACGACCCACTCGTCACGTGTCCCCTGCCCGTGCGAGGCTGTATGAACACACAGGTGCACAGGTTCACGCCGTGCCGAGCCCAGCGACCACCCACAGCACAGGCTTCCCAACATGAGGACGGCATTGCACCTGGGACACAGTCTCGGCGAGCTGGTCCGGACAAGGTGAGCCTCACCTGGATCAGGTCCAGGTAAACTACCCTGAGGTCTAATTAGCTCCCGGGCCAAGGGCAGGGGAAATGACTGGAATGACTGGCGGTGTTTGAAGAAGGAGCACATAGCATTTAGACTAAGTAGAGTCCCCTCTTTAATCTGTGGCCAATTAAATGCTTGAAAAGAGATGAAGGGGAGACGCAACGATATATGCAAATAAGACCAAATGAGAAAGCCCTTTCATCCTGAATTTATTCATAAATGTCAGTGTGAACTCTGATGTGTCTCCCTGAAACCAAACCAAACCAATGAAACGCGTTTCCTGGCTTTGAAAGGCCCAGCAGCGGTGGCTCCCCTGTGGCCACAGGCACAGGACTGGCCTCTAAGCACAGATGTCCCAGGAGGACCCAGGCTCCTGTAACAATGAGGCAGGAGGAGCGGTGGGGGTAGCAGTGCTGGCAGGGACGCGGGCGCTGCTGGTGGGGTCTGGGCTTGTGGTCCACTCAGGAAGGCCGGCTCAGGCGGGGGATGAGCAGCGGGGGTCTGGTCAGCGGGAACTGACGGAGCTGCTCGCCTCCACTGGCCGGCGCTTAAGGAAATGTGTCCAGTTTCAGGGACACCCAGGGCCAGCTGGACCGTCTGCCCCGTGGGCTTTGGAAGCCGAGCCTTTGGCCCCCACTGCGTGGCTCCCCCGGGCTCCGTGATGAAGCCGGCAGCTCCTGGCCGACTCCTCCTGTGGGCCCTTGGCCTGGGCTTGTGCCTGAGCTGCGCACATGGGCTCCGGAGGAGGTGGGTGCTCTCCTGGGCGCGTGGTGGGGTCCCGCTGGCTGGCCAGGCTCCCAGGCGTCCTGGGCGGGTGGTGGGAGCTGCAGAGGGTCCCAGCCTCGGAGGGGGCCATGCGGGTGGACGCGGGGCGGTCAGCACAGCCTTCGTGTTGAGGAAATGCAGGTACAGTGTTTACTGAAAACCCTGCAGGTTGGAAGGGGTGGGGTGTGCGGTGCAGGAGGAGCAGTGGCCCGGGCAGAACTGCAGTGACCTCACGTTCCGCAGGGCCCGGGGGACTGGCTGGGAACACGCATGCCCTGCCGTTCTCAGCCCTCGTGCCCCGGCCTCGCCATCCGCCATCCGGACCCTCAGCTCTCATCCTGCTGCTGGTCCCTGTGTCTCCCTACCTGTGGGGACAAGACAGATCCCTCCCGATGCTGTGGTTTCCACACCCACCTCGGGTGCAGCACCTGCTCCCAGGCCCAGCCCAGTGCCTCCGGCCTGCGGACGGTGTGCCCATCTGCGGGGGGAGAAATGGAGTGTTAGCTTCAGTTGCAATCCTGTTGTTGGGAACGGGAAGAGCCACTGGACGGTGTGTTCTTGGAAGAACGAGCTGGACCTCTCGTCCAAAATCCACCCGAACACCCAGCACTGGCTTTGGGAGGCGCCTAGTGAGACCGCACCGCGCACCGCCCTCCCCTCCCCTCCGCCTCGGTGGCTCCCTCTGGATGAGGAGGAGGCGCACAGCACGGGGAGACCCGCTGAGGCCGGCTTCTCTGCTCCTGTTTGGTGGCTGATGCTGTGGCCCAGGGGGCTTTGCCGGTGCCAGCGTGAGCTAGTCAGGCTGAGCCAGGGCGACCCTAGGGGAGCGGTCTCAGCATCCGGGCCCCTCCCCGCCCAGGCCAGCGTCCCTTTCCTCTCAGGGGAGTCCCAGGGCTCAGGCTGCCTCCGCTGGTGGAAGCCGGTGGCTGAGGGTTGCAAATACACAGACATTTTTAATGGAAGCAAAATGGGGCAACGCTGCCGGCCACAGCTGGGGGCGCTTTGGCTGAAGTAGCGGTTCAGTGGGCGCAGTGCTGGGAATCGACAAGGTGTGTGAGCTGGCTGCACGGCTGCTGTTGAGCACAGTGGAGTGGGAGTGCCACGCGCCCTTCTTCCTAGACCTGCCCATCGCCGACCAGCTGGAGCGAGCTGTTCCTGCTGAAGGCCACGCAGGCCGCGCTGCCCCTGCACACAGCGCGCTGCCGGCCGCAGCTGGCCCGCACGCTACACCCATGGCCGCGGACCGAGCCGTGGCCTTCATGGATCCGGTGCGCGCCTTCCAGGAGCAGGTGGACAAGCTGGGCCACCTGCAGGTCGACTCCCCAGAATATGGCTGCCTCCAGGCCATGGCGCTGCTCACACCTGATGCCTGTGGCCTTCAGATCCAGCGCATGTGGGGAGCCTCCAGGAGAAGGCACAGGTGGCCCTCACTGAGGACTGCGGGCCCAGTCCCCGTCCCAACCCCAGCGCTTCAGGCACCTGCTGCTGTGGCTCCCGCCCTGCGTGCCGTCCCTGCCTCCCTCACCTCCCAGCTGTTCTTCATGCGCGTAGTGGGCAAGACGCCCATGGAGACGCTGATTCGAGACATGCTGCTGTCTGGAAGCACCTCCCACTGGCCCTGTGGCTCAGGCCAGTGAGGGGACAGGACCCGGGGCACCGTGGCCGGGTCTGCAGACCTCAAGGGATGTGGCTGCTTGAGCCTCAGGGGGGATTCCCCAGACAGAGGACTCCAGCCTCTCTCCTCAGACTCCTATTTTTTTAAAGACTGAAATGTTTGTCTTTTCTGTTTTTTAAATGATCATGAAACCAAAAAGTGACTGATTGTCCAGGCTCTGGCCTTGTCCTCCACAGAACCTCCTGGCCAAGATGGGGGAGGAACTGAGGTTCTGATCCTGGGACATTCTTGTCCCTCCGTGCCTCAGGCATGAACTCGTGGGATGGTGGGGTTGGTTCCCTACTGTGATAGGCAGAGGCCTGGTGTTGACTGGAGGGGCAGCTGTAGCCAGGAAGGAGTTGCGTGCACCAGGTGGCTTCTTCTGGACACGTGATCCGCGTGGGACACGACATAGTGAATGAATCCAGGCCAATAATAAAGGCATTTCCTACCTGCAAAAAAAACCCAAAAAACTGCCAGACCTTCTGCACGTGAACTTTCAAGGACCTCTCAAATAAATTGTATCACATTCAAAACGTCCTGACACCTTTCACCTTGGCCAGGCATTTGCCCTGATCCCTAGATGTTTTTGCAGTGATCCAAGTAATACAAAACGAGGGTCAAGTTTGAATCAACTCTCCCCTTAAACACAGAATCTGACTTTGGACTCAGGTGTGGTTTCCTACTAAAGGATCATCGAAAGCCAGCAGTTGTTAGAACACCTGCGAGAGTAACTGTTGGTCATCTCTAAAGCCTTATGCAGATTTCATCCAAAGAGGAGAAACTTTTAACTGTCCAAGTGTTATGTTCTTATACACAAGCTACCTCTATAAATAAACAGTGTCGTTCTTGTTTGAGATAGAATTGCTGTAGTTTATGACCATTGGTTCATTTTTAAAAATTTTTTTGCTAACTTGGGCTCTTCTCCCCTTCTACTCTACTAACTACTACTTCTACTGAATGTGAAACAGGCCTTACCCATCATGTTGAGTCTATCCTAGGTCAAAAACTTGGTTTTATTGTTTCATGTAATTGCTTGTTTGAACAAATCATTTACTGAAGTGTTAGAAGAACAAATACCTCAAATGAGTCTTATCCCTTCAGTTTTGATGGTGATCAAAATAGCTCAGAAAGAAATTACTGTTTCAGCTGTTCTTAATCTTTTTTGGATCACAGGAGAATTAGATTGAAGCCACAGATGATCTTCCAAGAAAAATGCATCTTCCTTCCTAATTTTGTATATGTAAGTTTTGGATTACTGGACTCTGACTTTTGGATCATGCATAATGGGCCCTACATACTAATTAATTACAAAATAAATATTTTGCATTTCGAATCTCAGTAGTAATCATACACTCTGGCCTCGGTCCGCGTGTCTGTGTGCTGTGCTTTGGGTTGTTTGATGCTCTAATTTGAGGGCTGCTTTATCAATGTGCCTCTGTCATTTAAGAAAGGATCCCTTTTTGTATCGTAATATGTTCGCCTCCGATTCCACATCCATCAACACACACGTTTGGTTTGGTTTAAGGGAGACACATCAGAGTTCACACTGACATTTATGAATAAATTCAGGATGAAAGGGCTTTCTCGTTTGGTCTTATTTGCATATATCTTTGCATATATCTTTGCATCTCCCCTTCATCTCTTTTCAAGCATTTAATTGGCCACAGATTAAAGAGGGGACTCCACTTAGTCTAAATGCTACGTGCTCCTTCTTCAAAGGAGCGTGGGGTGAGCCGGGCGGGCTGGCACGTGGCCACCTCCCGCTCTGCTGCGCCCTGGGCTCCGGGCTCGGCCTGCACGTGGCTCCAGGAGCCCTGGTCCAGGGGGTGAGGGTGCGCCAGAGGCCTCGGTCCGGTGCTGTGGCCTTCAGCTGGTCCCCGGGACCAGGACGGTCAGAGGCGAGGGGGGGAGTAAGCCTTCTTGTTTGGCTGTTTTTGTTCTTTCTTTTTGTAGAAAATGTATGATTACTACTGAGATTTGCAATGCAAATTTAGCACAAGACTCTTACTTCGTTTTTCCTGTTCCCTGGCTTCTGTCATGTTGGGTTTTGTGTGTTTCTGTGAGCCGGAGGCCTCCCAGCTGCATTCACCTCCTTCCTCCTTTGCGGTTACTCGTTTAGCCTCCCACTGACAACACGCGTGATGGCGAACAAGTGGGACCTGAGGGCGTCCTCTTGGCCTCAGAGACGCCCCGACAGTTCTCTCCCGTTGCTTTCAGTCCCTGTGTCCGGAGGTGGCGTCCTCAGAGTTCAGTTGTGTCTCGTAGTTACGTGACACGCGCACACTGCTCAGAACAGCTGCTCCCCAAGGCTTCCGGCCTCCGTGCCTGCCCCTGATTAGTTCCTTCCATCGGAACCACAGTCCCAGCTCCTGAAGCCGTGGAAAGACCACCCCACCTCCTGCGGGGCAGCCAGTGGCCGCCTCGTGGTTCAGTGGGGCACACAGGGCGGCCTGGTTCTGGTTTGCGGTGTCGGGGCCTCAGAGGGGAGAGTTGGAGGTGGGGGTGGGGCACCTGTGAGCGGGGCTGCCAGCTCCCAGCTCTCCAGGGCCTGCCCATGAGCCTGGCCTGCGGGTCCTGCTTCCCCACGGCTGCTGGCTGGGTCCTCGCCGTGGGCATCCCAGGTGAGACAGGCAGCCACGGCGGCCCCGCGACCTCAGCAGGCCCAGCCACCCAGGGCGCGGGAGGAGGCTCCCTCTCGGGGCAGGCGAGGCCGGGCAGGGCTGGGAGGAAGCCCAGGACTTTGCCATGAGGTTCTGGTTGTCCTTCCAGCTGAAAAGCTCCCAGAGGCCCGGGCAGGGGAAGCCAGGCAGCATGTCCACGGCACGAGCCGTGGGTCTGGGGAGCGGGTGGCGAGGAGGGCCAGGCGCCCAAGGAAGAGGAACTGAGGCCGGAGGGGCAGGAACTGGGGGAGCCCAGCTGCACCCGCAGGGCCCGCGTCCTCCATCTGCGGGGGAGGAGGAAGCTTCTGCGGTGGAAGGAGTGGAGGTTTTTGTAAGTTGACTCGTTAGCGCTTCTGTGAAGGGGGTTGTTGTGACGGGTTAGAGCGCGAGATTCCCTTCGCAGAGCCTCCCACGTGATGTGATGTGGGAGCCCCTGGCCTGGCTCACGCAGAGGGTCTCCCTGGGGTGGGAGGGTCTGGAGGTGCCGGCCTGGGCACCCGGGGCCTCACCTGGGCCTGTGCCAGGCCCACCCAGGGAGCGAGGACGGCTCTGCAGGGCCCTTCCCTTCACGTTCCCGCCCCGTGCTTGTGTTTCCATCAGCTGCTCACACCATCACCAGCAAAATGTCTAGATTCACCATCACGAGAAACACAGGCAGAGGCACCCACTAAGGCAGCAGGCACCCCAGGATCGTGGCAAGCACCCCACTTTCCAACAGACAGCCACTACTCTGATGGGCACCCTAGTCTTGCAACAGACACCCCAGCATTGCGACATGCACCCCAGGATCGTGGCAAGCGCCCCACTTTCCAACAGACAGCCACTACTCTGATGGGCACCCTAGTCTTGCAACAGACACCCCAGCATTGCGACATGCACCCCAGTACCGTGTAAGGCAGGGGTTCTCAAACTACGGCCCACGGACCACATGCAAATACAAATATTGTATTTGTTCCCATTTTGTTTTTTTACTTCAAAATAAGATATGTGCAGTGGGCATAGGAATTTGTTCATAGGTTTTTTTTTTAAACTATAGTCCGGCCCTCCAACGGTCTGAGGGACAGTGAACTGGCCCCCCGTTTAAAAAGTTTGAGGACCCCTGGTGTAAGGCAACCGCTGCTGTGACGGGTCCCCACGATTGCGACAGGTGCCCTGCTATAATGAAGGTGCCCCCAGTATCATAACAAGGCACCCCTATCTCAACAGGCACCCCGCTATGTCAGCAGACACCCCCTGTCGACGGAGGCATCAATTACCACGAGCAACTACCTGGCCGGGCACTGGCTGGAGAGCAGCCGCAGGCCATCGGCTCGGCGTTTCTGTGACAGTGACAGTGAGGACAGCAGTGGGGACTGCACTGTGGACCTAAATGGAAAGAGCCTATGTTTTTCTGTTCGTTTGTCCCTTGGATTCCACATGTGGGTGGGTCCTGTGGGTCTCTCTCTCTCTCCTGATTTCACTTGGTGGAGTCTCCAGGTCCCTCCACGCTGTTGGGGGGGCGGGGCGGTCCCTTCCTTTTTTACAGCCGAGGGCTGCAGCAGTGTTCCATTATGTAAATGTACCCAATTGGTTTCTTAACCCAATATTTGTTTGCTATATTTACACAGAGCAAAACGTTTGTAAGAAAAGGCACAAAAAAAGTCTCCCTAAAATCTGGAGGAGGGGGAAGCAGAGGCAGTGGAGGCCGGGAGCCCCCGCCCAGCCGCCCTGGCAGGTTGGCCAGCCTGTCGGAGCTGCTGCAGGGGTGGGAGCTCCTGCCCACCGTGCCGCCGCCCTCGGGCGCCCAGCACAGTCTGGGCATAGACGGCCCTGTTGTTAGCAGGGTCTTTATTGAGGCCTAAACGTCGCTCCCTGTAACGGTGACCTTGGGTTCATGATCTGCCTTCACGTACCTAACCCCAAAGTGCACTCAGCGGGGCCTGACCAGGCCTGGAATCTGGGGAACTGGGTGGTCGGTTTTCGTGCTGAAAGCCTGGATTCGATGCTCACTGAGAAGCCCTCTCATGGAGACGGGAGGGGGAGGGCGGGGGGTGGCATCAGCTCAGCAGGGTGCTGGGAGCCAGCGCACAGCACAGGGACTTGAACCTCACGACAGGCGGGGTTCAGTGGGCACCCGGCATCCCAGGCATCAGAAACGCGGCACGGGGCTAGCAGTCAGGAAATCAGGCCTGGCCCCTGCCTGCCCTTCCTTGCGAAGATCGGTGAAGCCCTGGTGACAGCCTCCTCGCCTGCAAACCTGGGTCGATCGTGCCCGGCCTCTCACTGCTCGGGCTGTGTGGGGTCAGGTGGGAGCTCACACGTGCTGCTGTGGGGTCCGGGCTCTCGGCCTGACTATCAGAGAACCGCCCGCCTCTGCTGCTGCTCTTACTCTCCGGCCTCTGGTTTCCCTCGCAGCAGCTATTCACACCCCTTGCTTATGCGTGGTAAGGCACCTCCGATGCTTTTTGAAAAAGCGTGTGGAATAAGAAGCATATACAAAACCCTTTAAAAACACTAAATATTTGTAAACTGCCCGGTTGACTGTTAATGCGAGAGTCAGCGCGCTCTACAGAACGGCCGCTCGGCTGGTACTAATGCTCAGGTGCCGACTTAGTGTTTAGAGGCAAGTTTTGCAAAGTAAAGTCCTTTCTAATATCATGTGGGAGTGCACAGTGGTGTCTGCCGGTGTGTGTGCACATGTGTGCGTACGTGAGAGTGAGCTTGTTGCGGCTAAAGGTAAACTGAGTGGGAGCGGGGTGGGGGGGGGGGTGAAAGGATTAAGGACAGACAGACAAGAGAATGAAAGCTGGGTCTCGGTGGGACGCTGCTCCCTGATGAGGAGACAGCGTCGGCACCCACAAGCCGCGTCTTCATTTTATAGCAGATGCCACGAGGCAAAGTAGGGGCGTGATCACGTTGTTTACAGCGTTCTCGTGAGTTTCAGCCCCACTCAACTACATGCACCTGAACTCTAGCACAAGGCACGTGGGGCCACGTGTTCGGACCGTAGGTTCAAGCTCACAACCACAGCCGTTGGCTATGATTGTGCTGGGAGGGCCCTGCCCTCCAGCTGGGACTTGCACGTGGCAATGAGAGGACCCTGTCCCTTTCATTAGTCCGAGGCTTGATCATGGCCAAAACACTGTAGCCGCGCCCCATCTCTCCCCCTTTACTTTTGTTTTTAAACACGCCTATTTACAATACCCAAAAAACTCTAAATAAATTATTCAAAACATCACCAAAACAGACTTCTGGCTATTAACAAAACCATAAACAGCAATGTTACCAAGAGAACAAAACTCTGGCTAATAAAGCAATACCAATGCAAAACATGTTAACATTTTCAGTATATCTTACCCAAAGTCCTTAGGTTTAACTCCGCAAGATTTTACAGAAAACTGACACTTCACCAACGCTAGCATAGCTTCCACTTGCTTCTCTAACATCTGCTTGGTCTCAGTCGCCATCTTCTTCAGCTGACTCCATGCTGATATCTCGCCGATGCAAAGATGTCGTTGATGCAAAACCAGTCCCCTGGATCAGGCTGTTTGGACGGTTGACCCTGACCCTGAGTCCGCACCAGTCCCAGTCAAATCAGCCCCGTCCACGCCGGTGGAAGTCCGGTCCCTTCTCAGACTCTTTATCCGCGGCTGCATGGCCTGCAGAGCTGAAGACTTCCCACTCTGAGTCTGGCGTCTCACACAGACCCAAAGTCCCAGGGAACTCTCAGGTCACACAAAGATAACCAACGCCTAGAAACAATGCAACTGCCGCAAGAGCTTACAATCTAAGTCTAAAATAAAAATTACTGGCTTAAACATCAACCACCACAGCCATCTGCTGCTTTACAGGGGCTTAAACAAAACCCAGGAGATTTCTACCTTATTTTATATCTTCCTGTTTACTTCTTATTTTCTTACTTCCTACCACTTGCTTCTTGCTGCTTATTTTCTATTTCTACCACTTATTTCTACCGCTTATTTCTTACTTCTACAGCTTATTTCTATCACTTATTTTCTACTTATTTCTCTATTTCTACTGCCTACAACTTAAGAAATCTCTTTTCTACCACTTATTTCTATCGCTTATTTTCTACTTATTTCTTACTTCTACAGCTTCTTTCTACTTCCACTTCTACTTATTTCTCTATTCCTACAGCTTATTTCTATCTTACCTATCTTTAGCTTAACAAAACCTAAGAGAATTCTTATTTTCTACCCCTTATTTCTACCGCTTTTTTGTTTTGTCTTTTTGGGATCCACTTCTTATGATTTTCTACCTTATTTTTTGTCTATTTTTTTACTTATTCTCTCAAGAAAAATTTTTAAAATGCTTCAATTAAGCACTGCCCTATGTTTTACACCGAGCTATTACCAAACCTCAGCTCCCTACCTTACTTTCTGCTTTTAGCTTAACTTTGCTCCATGTAGATTCCAGCCGAGGTGGGCTCATATGGGGGCGCTGCCCCCCCCCTCCCCCCCCCGCCAGGCTCTGTCCCGGCGGAGAGTCGGTTGGGCACCGGGCTGCTTTTAGCTTAACTTTCTATTTTCTTATTTTTGTTTCTTTAGGCTTACTCTCTGCGCACGTCTTGGAGCCTCCTTTCACCTGACCACTTTTAAATTTCCCCCAAACTCAGTCCGTGGTCTGACGCCAGTTCCTACAGCCAAAACTCAGGCCTTCTTACTTTTGCTTTTTAAGCTTACTCTCTATTTTCTTACTTTCGTTTTTTAAGCTTACTCATTGCGTGCGCCTTGGAGCCTCCTTTCACCCGACCACCTTTTCTATCTCCCCCCAACTCAGTCCCTGGTCGGGCGCCATATGTTCCGGCCAAAGGGCCTGCTCTGGCGCTACTTGTTACGGCCAAGCTCAGTCCCTGGTCGCAGAACTCAGTCCCTGGTCGGGCGCCATATGTTGCGGCCAAAGGTAAACTGAGTGGGGGGGGGGGGGGGCGGGCGTGAAAGGATTAAGGAAAGACAGACAAGAGAATGAAAGCTGGGTCTCGGTGGGACGCTGCTACCTGATGAGGAGACAGCGCCAGTGCCCACAAGCCGTGTCTTTATTTTATAGCAGATGCCACGAGGCAAAGTAGGGGCGTGATCACGTTGTTTACAGCATTCTCGTGAGCTCCAACCCTACTCAACTACATGCACCTGAACTCTAGCACAAGGCACGTGTGGCCACGTGTTCGGACCATAGGTTCAAGCTCACAGCCACAGCCGTTGGCTATGATTGTGCTGGGAGGCCCTGCCCTCCAGCTGGGACTTGCACGTGGCAATGAGAGGACCCTGTCCTTTCATTAGTCCGAGGCTTGAACCTGGCCAAAACACCGTAGCCGCGCCCTATATGAGCTCATTTTTTTCTTTTCCTTTTCTGAAGCCTTTTATGATGGGGTCAGAAGTCGTGTCAGGAATAGGCTTTTGGGTAAAAATTTGGAGATGAGTCCTTGGTCTTGAGTCTAAAATTTGTCACCAGAGAGTGAGGGTAAGAGATTCCTTTATATGCCACCTCAGAAGAGCTGTTGGGCCTGATTTCGTCTCACTCTCTAGTCCCAACTCTAAGCCATGAGAGCGCGCCGCGTTCCTGCTCTACAGGTGAGGAAACCCGGCTGAGAGAAGCCAGTTCGCTTCCCAGGTTACCCAGGTAGGAGCAGGAGAATCTGAATCACACCCAGAGGATCCACCTGGGAGCACCAGCCCCCCCCCCCCCCCCCCCCCCGCTGGGCACCAGCCCCTCCTGCTGGCTGGGCACCCTGGACCCTCCAAGGGGACAGCCTGACCCAGAGTCCCCCCGAGGCCCCTGGGCCTCTGGCAGGACAGGGCTGTGCGTCTGGAGACGCCAGTGAATGTGGCCTCGGACCCAGTTAGCAGGCACCCTGCCTGGGCTCTCAGGGTCCTGACCCCAAAGGGCCTGGACCTGCCTCCTGGAGCGCAGTGCGGATCTGCAGGAACCGCGGGTCCCCGCACGCGGACACTGGCTCGCCCGGATGGCCGTGCATCTGACGAATTCCCCTGCAGATGCTGCTCGCCCACACGCCGCTTGGCCGGGAGTCTGTGCTTCCCCTGGCTCCTGTTACCCTGCACCCCCGCCCCCCAGGCACAGGGCACCCTCCCCCCAGGTCTCACTGCTGCCTCCTCACTTACGCTAGCCATTACTCTTCCCAGTTATTTGCTGTCATTCCCCGCATGTCCCCCACGTTTGCCCTGTGGCTCCCGTGCCCCCACTTGTAGCAGGAGAATATGTTCTACTCCACTGAGGCCGGGCGGGGCCACAGAATTCACGTGGAAGCAGACATCACCCCCGAGTGCTCAGGGTGGCGTGAGGCGGAGGAGGGGGGTGGCATCAGCTTGGCGGGGCGCTGGGAGCCAGCACACAGCACTGGGCCTTGAACCTCAAGATGGGCAGAGCTCAGTGGGCCGTCTCTCCCCGCCCCCCCCCGCCCCCCAGCGATGTCATTTTGGGGAAAAGGGAAGTTCCACAAACTTTTAATGAGTTTCAGGCGAGCGGGGTGGCCAGGCTGGAAGGAGAGCCTCTCCAGGAAACCAGCGAGGAGGGACCCGGGGGCTGGGGGCGTGTCCTCGGGGCTGGGGGCGTGTCCTCAGGGCTGGAGGCGTGTCCTCGGGCCGGGGGCGTGTCCTCGGGGCCGGGGGCGTGTCCTCGGGGCTCGGGACAAGTCCTCAGGGCTGGAGGCGTGTCCTCGGGCCGGGGGCGTGTCCTCGGGGCTCGGGACAAGTCCTCAGGGCTGGGGGCGTGTCCTCGGGCCGGGGGCGTGTCCTCCGGGCTGGGGGCGCGTCTGGGGTCGGGTCGCAGCGTCAGGGCGCCGTGGGGCGTGTCTGCCAGCCGGGCGCCCCCGTAGGCGGCAGGGCGTGCCCGCCGTGGGCGGGTCCGGAGCTGGTCGCCGGGGGCGGAAACGATCAGGCCTGGTGGCAGCGGCGGCCGGGACAGCCGGGCAGCGGCGTGGGCAGGATCGCGGGTGCGGCTGGCAGGCTCCGGGCGGCGGGCGGCGGGCGGGCTCGGGGCCGGGGACGGGGAGCTGGTGGGCGGGAGCCCCTCGTGGGCGGGGCTGACGGAGCTGCTTAAGGAAATGTGTCCAGTTTCAGGGACGCGCTGCACCGTCTGCCCCGCGGGTTTGGAAGCCGAGCCTTTGGCCCCCGCTGCGCGGCTCCCACGGGTCCGCCATGAAGCCGGCCGCGCCTGGCCGCGCCCTCCTGTGCGCCCTGGGCCTGGCCTTCTGCCTGAGCTGCGCGCACGGGCTCCGGAGCAGGTGGGTGCTCTCCTGGGCGCGCGCGCGTGGGGTCCCAGCCTCGGAGGGGCCGCCCCGGTGGACGCGGGTGGGGGTCCCTGCGCCGCCTCCGTGTAGACTCCAGCCGCGGTGGGCGAGGGGTCCCCCCCGCCCCAGGCTCTGTCCCGGCGGGGAGTCGGGTGGGCACCGGGCTGCGTCCTCGGGGACCCTCGCTTGACTGCACCGGAAACCTGCAGCCGCCGCCAGACTTGAACTTTTCCTCTATTTTATCTGGGTGACGATCCCACTAATCGAGGGCGTCGTCCAGGTGCAGGAGGCGTTGAGAAGCTGGGTTTATCTTGTTAGTGAGAGTTTCAGTGAAATGTGGCTGTTTTGTGATACACCGTGAAGGGTAACACTGTAGCTCAGGTTCCCCAGGAAGCGTATGTT